>NC_081783.1:3614317-3974317 GCF_963082965.1 Carassius carassius | reverse complement strand
TGACGGCTGAGTAGAACTGTTTCAGCAGCTCCTGTGGCAGGTTAAACTTCCTCAGCTGGAGAAGGAAGTACAACCTTTGTTGGGCTTTTTTCACAATGGAGCCAATGTGATTGTCCCACTTCAGGTCCTGAGAGATGGTGGTTCCCAGGAATCTGAATGACTCCACTGCAGTCACAGTGCTGTTCATGATGGTGAGTGGGGAAAGTGCAGGGGGGTTTCTCCTAAAGTCCACAATCATCTCCACTGTTTTGAGCGTGTTCAGCTCCAGGTTGTTAAGTCTGCACCAGACAGCCAGCTGCTCAACCTCCTGTCTGTAAGCAGACTCGTCACCGTCCTGGATGAGGCCGATGACTGTAGTGTCGTCTGCAAACTTCAGGAGCTTGACAGAGGGGTCTTTAGAGGTGCAGTCGTTGGTGTACAGGGAGAAGAGCAGAGGGGAGAGAACACATCCCTGAGGGGCACCAGTGTTGGTGGAGCAGCTGTTTGACATGAATTTCCCCAGTCTCACTAACTGTTGCCTATCTGTCAGAAAGCTGGTGATCCACTGACAGATAGAGCTAGGAACAGAGAGCTGGGTCAGCTTGGTCTGGAGGGTTGTTGGGATGATGGTGTTGAAAGCCGAACTAAAGTCCACAAACAGGATCCTCACATAAGTCCCTGTTTTGTCCAGATGTTGCAGGATGAAGTGCAATGCCATGTTGATTGCATCATCCACGGACCTGTTTGCTCGGTATGCAAACTGCAGGGGGTCCAGTAAGGGTCCAGTGATGTCCTTCAGATAAGCCAGAACCAGTTTTTCAAACGACTTCATGACGACAGACGTTAGAGCCACAGGTCTGTGGCTCTAACGTGGCTGACACTCCCTCTGAGTTCAAACAAACCAATATCCCGGAGTAATGCATGCACTCAAACAGTACACTGACTGAACTGCTGTGAAGAGAGAACTGAAGATGAACAACGAGCCGAGACAGATAAGAAGAACCGAGGAGCTGATGATACTGCGCATGTATGATTCAGCGTGAAACAGACTGACACACAGAGCGCATGAACCAAACTGATTCTTTCGGTGATTGATTCTGAACTGATTCTGTGCTAGTGTTACGAGCGTGGGTAAACCGAAGGCTTGAATCAAGGGCAATCATCGCAAATGACGCCATTACTTCGAGCGCAAAAGAACCGGTGAACCGTTTTCTTCAATCGGTTTATTGAATCGAACTGTCCGAAAGAACTACTGGTGATCCGAAAACCGATGCAACCGGTTCTTCACTCGTGAACGAGTCAGTCTATTGTTCGCTATCTGGCTCTACTCTGTGTTCATCTTCAGTTCTTTCTTCACAGCAGTTCAGTCAGTGTACTGTTTGAGTAAATGAATTACTCCGGGATATTGGTTTGTTTGAACTCAGAGGGAGTGTCAGCCACATTAAAAAAAGTTAACAGCTTAAGTCATTTATGCATTAATGCGTATTAGAGATGCGAACCATTTAAAACGATTCAGTTCGATTTGGTGAACTGAATGATTCGTTCGCGAACCGGATATCCAGACTGCTTTGATTTGAACTCTCCCTCACAACAGACACGGAAGAGAAGACAATGCTGAATAAAGTCGTAGTTTTTGCTATTTTTGGACCAAAATGTATTTTCGATGCTTCAAAAAATTCTAACTGACCCTCTGATGTCACATGGACTACTTTGATGATGTTTTTCTTACCTTTCTGGACATGGACAGTAGACCGTACACACAGTTTCAATGGAGGGACTGAGAGCTCTCAGACTAAATCTAAAATATCTTAAACTGTGTTCAAAAGATAAACGGAGGTCTTACAGGTTTGAAACAACATGAGGGTAAGTTATTAATTACATAATTTTGCTATCTGGGAGAACTAACCCTTTAAGTGTCAGGCTGGGACACATGCCAACCAAAACATATGCTTCACGCCATCCACAGTTTGAAAGGAACCACAAGCAAATGATGTCATCCTGCCCATGTACACTTGTATAGAAACAAACACCTGCCTGGAGGGCATTCAGCTTTCCTCTGCTGAATGCAATTCATTTTTACCAGGTTTCTATTAGGAACTAATGTACAAAGACAGTGATATTAAAAGAGCAAACTCAGTATACACCTTATTAATCATGAAAACTATGTACAGATGAAAAGATGCAGCCACAATACAAATTCAACTTGCTGAATTTGCACACAAGGCATTTTCCATTAAAAAAGCATTATAAAGAAAATGCTTTATATAGCTAAATGCATTCATATTCTGGGCCCAGATGCTTGCTTATTTAGATTGCATCATCAGTAAAGTGTATGTTGAATTTAATCTTTTAATACAACCTAAAAAATATAAAATATTATATAAAATATTTTTTAGGTATGCATATATATATACTTTTTTTTAACAGAATTATCCACTATTTTTAGTCATTAAAATGCTGTGGCAAGTGCTTTATATGGATTGCAAGTGCCCAAAACTTGCAGTTTGTTTGCATAACTTTGTTTTCTTCTTTTTTGAGAGGTGATCTAAACTAATAGCTTAAAACAAACTATGAATGTAGCTTGTGCCGAAAACTATGAATAGCATTTTAAAGTTCTTCAACTTTTTAATAGTGAAAAAATTTAGTAGCCTAGGCTTACTTTTCATAAATTAATCAGCAATAAAAACCCAGAACAGGAACTGCTTTCATCTCATAATTTGGTTTAATCCACAATAACACTATTATGCATTTGCCGGCTCTCTGTGGCAGGGAACCAAATGTTCTGGAACTTTAATGAACCCATAGCTTTATTGCACTTTTGCCGTCATGTGGTTATGTGCTTTTGATGCAACTCAAATAGAGGCTGTAATAGTGAGCGTAAGGCTTTCTCTGTTTGGTCTTCAGGGAATTTTCACACTTCTCCATTTGTCCATGTCAAGTATACTGACACATGGCTATGTGATTAACAGGACCAAATGAACTCAGGCTGTTTATAGATCACATTAAAACTTGCAGTGAGAAACTCGGGACCCTGTGTCTGTCACATCCAAGCCCAGTGAATATAAATCTAGTCAAAGTAACTTGGATAAAAAACACATGATAGGCTGCTAAATAAAAAAGGTCCAATTAAAATACTGAAATTCTTAAAAATAAATTTCTATAAATATCCTAAAAAAATTCCATAAGTACTTTGGCAATCTAAATAAAACAGACATAATCAGGTCAGTATTTATTTTATTAATTAATATTTTTTTTGTGACGTATCACTTTAGTTAACTGGAGTAACCCTAAGAAAACAAAACTATGACTAAAAAAAATTATATTTACAAAGCGGTGTACCAAAATACATTAATTAAAACCACAAAATGATAACATTAACAGATAGTGATAAAATTGTTTTCCAAAACGTACGAAACCAACAGGTATACCAAGAGGGTTCGTGACTAAACACTAACAAAAACTACATTTAAATTACATTTAACCTTTTTACAACCTCGTATATCCTGATTTGTCATTTACCGAAATGCGGAACAATTTAAAAAGAGCACAAAGTTATAAAACTTAAATGCTGGATAACACGCCTTTAATTTGTCATAACGGATGTCAGCACCACATTTTAAATTAGATCTCATCGGTTTATAATTAAAACTTCCACAAGTCGACAAACTATCATGAGGAGAGCTTAGCATCGACTAACGCATTAGAGAGGAAGTAACGTTAACCAAACAAGAGTGGCTCCCATAATACAGACACATTTACACGTGCTGTATTTGCTACATTTCTGGTCTCCACAGTATAACATTGTAAGTTTGCATTATTTGTGAAGATCCTGGGAAGGTTTTAAAACGACCTACCTTCTTCTGGGAGACCTGGCCACAAACTTTGCTGTTGTGACAACCCATGCTCCTCTGCTCTGGCTCTGTATTTCAGCCCGTTGTTGTGTCGCTGGTAAGTTTCTGGCTGTCTGCAGCAGCAGTTCAAATATGAGCGGAGCTCTCTTTGAGCCTCATTGTCGCAGAGGCTGAGACTGAGCAGATGGGCGGGAACTACAGAGTAAGAGCGGCGTTCCGAGAACGCAGGCTGCATTTACATTTTAAACCGAGACAAGCGGGAAATTTGTCGATATGTGCACAGCAGCTGCGCAAACGGATGCATACTGCAGCTTCCTCGAATGCAAACATAAATAAATAATTTTATTTGACCAATACAATAGTATGTCCCTAAATATTATGTTCATTGCCCCCCCCCCATTTCTTTCTATTTAATGTAGGCCTGGCTGTCGCTATATGCAGACGATGTAATTGTGTATATCTCAGATCCCACAAAGTCTGTCCCTAATTTAATGAAATGTATTGAGACCTTTGGATTTTACTCAGGTTACAAAATAAATGTGACTAAGACAGAAGCACTCCCCATGAACAATTTAATTTCCCCACAGATGAAATCTGCTTTCTCATTTAGATGGCCCAGGGAGGGAATAAGATATTTGGGAATAAATATACCCCCTGATCTTAGTTTATATCAAAATAATTATATTAAATTAATAGATAAAATTAAACAAGATTTGAACCGCTGGAATACACTTCCCCTTACTTTAATAGGCAGGGTGGAAGCTGTTAGGATGAATGTTCTCCCAAGGCTCCTCTTTCTTTTTCAAACTCTACCAATTTCTCCACCTAAATCTACTTTTAGTCTGTTAGATCGTCTCATTTCAAGATTTATATGGCAGGGTAGGAGACCCAGAGTAAGATATAAAGTCTTACAACTGACAAAAACTAAAGGGGGTCTAGGCGTACCCAACTTGAAGCATTATTGGTTAGCGTCACAATTACGTGCAATGATAGTGTGGTTATCAGATGACACAAGTACAAGATGGCTCAGTATAGAAAAAAGTTACAGCCCTGATATGCCCTTGTCAGTGATCCCTTTTAATAGGGTTAAATCCACCAGAGAACTTTTGGGAGAATAGTCGAACACAACATACGTAGCCTGGAAGGAAATACAACAAATATTTAAGCTAACAGGCGATTTCTCTGTTTTGAGTTCAATTACTTATACTAGAGATTTTCTTCCATTGAGACTTGATACGGGATTTAAAAACTGGAAACTTTTGAACCTTCATTATGTCCACCAATTATTTAGTAATAACAACTTCAAATCATTTGAACAACTGAGAACAGAATTTAAACTACCAAGAACAGATTTTTTCAGATACCTTCAATTAAGGAGTTTTATACTGAAGCACCCAAACTGGAACAGATTAATAGAGCCCTCCCTATTAGAACAGTATTTATTAAAAATTCAGAGTGGAGAACATATGAGGAAACCAATAACCAATGTTTATAAAATCATTGTTTCAATGACAAGAGATAATTCATTCTATGTGAAAGACAAGTGGACTAGGGAGCTACGGCTCGAAATAAGTGAAGAAGTTTGGTTGGAGATATGTACTCAGGCTCATAAAGTCACGAACGCCAATTTGTGGAAGGAATTTCAATGGAAAATAAATAACAGATTTTTCAGAACACCACAAGTTGTGGCTAAAATGAATCCGGATCAATCAAGTCAGTGTTGGAGGGGGTGTGGAGAGACAATGGCTACTCACTCACATATTTTTTGGCAATGCCCTTTGTTGGATAACTTTTGGAAATCCATTTTTACATATATTAATAAAGTATTGAATGTTGAACTGGTAAGAGATCCTCTGATAGCAATTTTAGGGGTTAAACCAGTTGTGATATGCAGTAGGAAAAATATGTATTTATTACAGATATTACTGATAGCAGCAAAGAAAGCAATTACAATAAAGTGGCTTAAAAACGAGTCACCAAACCAAGCTGAATGGCTAACAATTTTGAGAAATATCTACACTATGGAAAAAATTACATATTCGTTGAGATTACAGAGGGAACTTTTTATTGAAAGATGGGCACCATTAATGACAGTGATGGAGGATCAGTAGAAATAACTGGTTATAGTTGCCAGGGGAACTTGTATACAACCCATGTTTTGTTTTAAGTTTATGTTTGTTCTGTTTAAATTGTTTACTTTAAACATTGTTAACTATTTTTTTTTTTGTTTGTTTTTTTTTTTCATATCCTTGTAACTTTGGACATATTTTTCTTTGGAATTGATCATACACGTAAGGATGTGTGAATGTTATGATCCCCTGTAAAGGGTATTGTATCGGTGTGGAAGTAATTGTTGTAAATGGGGATCTGAAGAACATTCAAAATAAAAAAGAAGTAACTAAATGTAGGCCTATTTTTTTCTATCTCTCTCTCTCTTTCTTACATTTTAATTGCCGTATTGTTTGGTCATCCTTGAACCCATGGCTCTTTATCTTTTCTTTCACATTTGTATTTCCCGAGCAAGTGTTTAATAAAATATGTATGTATTGTCCCTAAATATAATAAAGCTAAATTAAGCATTTATTAAATGAAATAATTGTTTATTAAATCATTTTACATAGTTTATTATAGAAATATTAACCATATAGAGAACGTTGACAGAGTAGCATGGCGGATATCACATTTTGCAAATTCTAAATGGACTTTTAAATACCGACCGGATACAATACTGATTTTGACGGGAACTTTTTTTTATTTTTTATTAAATGGCGTTTATCGCGTTTTGGACCTAAACTCTTCATATGTTTGTATGGATCTGGGTATTTGATACTAAACCACTTTTTAGTGACAAGGTTTAATTTATGTTTATGCCATAAGGAAGCCATAGTTACAGGTCACATGGTAGGCCTACCTCAAACACGTTACATTACAGTTAATATCAGTGTTGTAAACCCTTGTATAAAAAAGAAGGTTAAAACGGAAAGTTTGATGTTTGAGGGTTTATTATAGACCATATGCCCTACAGACAGATTGTTACTATCTGTTCAAAAAAAAAAAAAAAAAAAATCCTGCAATGAGCAAATTTAGCAAATTTGCAAATCCAGCAGATTTGAATGAGTAAAAATGTGAGGCTCACAGGTCAACCGAGTGAATCATAATTTGTATTTTAAGCTTCCATATTGTCATCCCGCTGCTGTAGAGGAATTCTGTTTAGAGAAACTGTCAAAACAGCAGTGATCCACAGCCAGCGGTGAGGTATGTGGATGCACATTCTGAATCTAAACATTACAAGATTCATACCGGCTGCTAGGTATGATTTCATCACCAGTGTCATTTTAATGACAAATGAGTTAAACACTAAGTGTAAACTGAGAAAGAGAGAAGCATGGATATTTAAACCTTTCTAGCATGCTGTCACTGCCTATTGTAACAACATATTGTCAAATATTCAGTGGAGAAAATATAAACGGGCAGATCTGAGCTCATCATATTCACTGCTTTATATGGTGCATACAGTAGTGTGTCAGAGATATATCTATCTTTGGCCTCTTGGCTCTCTTGTTTGGTATATATTAAGCGTTAATATGATACATCGGCTTTAGATCTTCTGGGTAATTTGAGACTTGCCGAAACAGTGTCTATTTATAGTAGGGTCTCTAATCTGTCATAAAAACGATAGAGCAGTTGTTACTGAGAAGTGTGCGTCATGACAAACTTTCCATTGACAGGCAGCTGCAGGGACTCTGCAGCTCAGTGGTGACAATAAAAAAGATCAGGTCTCCACTTATCTACAGGAACAAAAATAAAGCAATCACATAAAACAGTATGTTTGGATTTAACATAGGATCTGCCAAAGTTAACAGGCTTATCACAGATATGAGGTCAGGATTTGAAGGGAGAACAATAAATTAAGTCTGTTTTCCTTAACACTGGTCAGGAATCATTTCCCTGCATGTATTCTGAATTGTTTTGGTACTATTTTTAGACTATCATGATTTTCGGTTTGTATTTTGGGACTATGGGAACTGAAAAGTGATGTTCCGAACCTAAATGAGATTCTTTCTAATGTTAAAACACAAAAGAAGATATTTTTGATAAATGTTGACAGTAGTCATTGACTTGCATTGTATTATTTATCCATACTATGGAACTCAGTGGCTGCCGTCAGCTGTTTGGTTACCAACATTCTTCAAAATATCTTCTTTTGTTTTTTGGTTTATAGGTTTGGAACAGCGTGAGTGAAGGTTTACAGGATTTTTTTTTTTTTTTGGGTGAACTATACCTTTAAAGACTCAGAATTGCAAGAAAAAAGTCAGAATTAAATAAAAAGTCACAATTACCTTTTTTTTTTCTTTATTCCCTGAAAAAAAACGTGATCCCATATAGTCTTGCACATGCATTTAATGCTGGTGCAAAGATATCTGCCATTTATATACTCCCAGAACATAAAGGGGGAATGTGGCCTTTTTGCCATGAATTTTGAATTGTTATTTAAATGTACAAACACACAAGGAGTTGCTTTAAGTTCATTGTTTGAGTTCACATAGTATATTTCTCAATTTCTAATGTTGTTGGGGGAGATTTTCTGCATGGTAAATGCCTGTAGTCTGCCAGCCAGGAGTAGCATGTTCCACAAAGCTTTATGAACGTGCTTTGTGCCACAAAGCTCTTAAAAAAACCAGACACAAGCTCTCAGTCAGCCAGGAGATAACATTCTTTCCACTGCTCCCCCTCCGACCCCTGGCATAGTGTAAGCCTCAAGGACTCGCAAAAACCTCCACGTTTTCAAAGGGCAAAATAAAACATAGAAGTCCTACTGAGAATTCTGTCTTAGGTTTAATTAAAACTGTAAAAAAAAATTGTTATGCATAATAATACACTATGCTGTTCACATACTGATGAGAGTTCTAAACTTCAGAGTTAAGTGTGTATGTGCATTTTAGTAAACAGCACATTTCACAGTTTTACAAGTGATGTTACATCTGGGTTCAACAATCATTAAAGGGGTCACATGACGTTACAAAAAAAAAAAAACCTTATCTTGTGTATTTGGTGTAATGCAATGTGTTTATGCCGTTTAAGGTAAAAAAAAAACACATTATTTTCCAGATACAGTACATTATTGTTGCTCTCTATGCCCTGCCTTTCTGAAACATGTCGATTTTTACAAAGTTCATTGTTCTGAAAAGCAAGGTGTGCTCTGATTGGCCGAATTCCTCAAGCATGTGACGGAAATGTTACGCCCCCTTACCATACTGTGATGCCATGTCCCGGCTGGTGCAATGAGACAAAACCAATAAAATCCCATTACAAACGAGGCATTTGTTGCATCCAGTGGGGACATAATTACTGATTATAATGACTTATACTGTCTTTTTACACGTTGCATTGTGTATCAAGCCGCATAAACATGAAACCACGTCTGCATCTGTGATCAGAGAAATGCCAAATAACAAGCACTACTCCTAAAACTGCTCAAAACTTGCGTTTGAATCATTGGTGGCAAATTCTTTAAATATAAAAACGTACTTACAGGCTGTGAGTCGGAAGCGCCAGACTGTCCTTACAAAGTTGGAATTGCTCCACTATAGAAACAACCTTTGTGCACAGAAGGCATTGTAAGCTTCACTCACATGTTCAGGAAACAGTCCTCTGTAAAATGCACTTCACACATCTGAATATTTGGGTTGAACTGTTCTGGAACAGTGTTTTAAATACAACTTTACCACTGATTACCAGTTGTGTCCTCTTCTGAAAGATCAAACAAAGTATTATTGCTTTCACAACTAAACACACAGCATCTCCACAGTATGGCGGTGGCAGCAACAATATTGCATCGAGAATCAAAGTTATACCTTCTTTCTCTGCGTAAACAATTTGGCGCGTTATGCAAATCTTCCCACACAGTGACGTAGACATCATATGAACATATAATCAGTGCACAAACATCTTCATTTTAAAATCATAATCTCTTTCAAAATTTTGAAATAATTTCAAATTATTTTGCTAAATTATATTTTGATTTTCATTACAGTTTGTAAGTCAGAGCCATAATTTAGATAGTTGAAGTTTACAGGTTTGACAGAAAATAGCATAGTGTTTGATGGCACGGATTCAAATTTTTTTTTTTTTTTTTCAGTTTTAGGCTCTTATTCCATCTATTTGGAGAATATCAAACATGTTTAAGCCAAGAACTCATATTGTTGCCACGTGTCTCTAAGCAATGAGGTGCTAATTTCTGTAAGAGTTTGTTGTATTTAGAATAACTTTAAAGTCTGTAAGTGTGTGATCCTCAGTTGTTTTTCTCTGTTTCCACACAGTCATCAAGTGTATCAATGCTAGGGGTTTAAAATCGGTCCAAAATTGTAAATTTCATGTAGTGTATTCCAGCCTTAACTGACGTTCTTCGGTGGAAAGCAAAATATTTTGTGCACTTTGCTCCATAAAACATAATCATACAGGGACCAGGAGAAATCTAAAAAGTTTCTTTTTATCTAAAAAAAGATAGTAAAGTAACATATAAGCAGTCCAAGCAACTTCCCTCCACTGCCGCTCTCAAATCTCATTAGTATTTGCATACATTTAAACTTTTGGTTATTTGGGCATTTTGCATCGCTGACATCACTGACACATCTGTGCAAATGAGATTTAAAAGCTATGGCACAAAGGAAAATAAGATTTAAAAAATAATAGTGTAGCATTACAGATTCACTGGGAACAATAATACATAACTAAAATAAAACTGTTACTGATTTGAATGTTAATTAAGAACAACAAATTAAACTTTATTTAATTTTTTTTATCAGTAACTGAATTGCCTTCTTTTGCCACTGCAATCACATTAGTGCATTAATCATGATGGGAACGGTAGAGGTTACAAGTGTTTGAATCCTGAACCCATACCATCTCAAGGTTAGTCCTGGACATTTGGCTCTTTTTTTTTGACACTTTGCCAAAAACCAGGAAAAGAGAAGATTGCTACAGTTCATTGTGTCGGTTGTACAGTACCGATGCTATTGAGAAGCTGACTTTAATGCATCCCAGCTCTTTTCCAGAGTTTCCTAAAACGATCTGTAATCTGAAATTGCTCAGCCTGTTAGGCAGTGAAAAATTTGGGATGTAAATTCCAGATGATGGCCAATAGTAGTCCCCCTGGGGAAAAAAACAAATAAATGTTAACCTGATTTAATAAAATACACAAACGTTTGCTGTGGATGTTCAGTGAATGAGGACACACTCACAGCTCTGAACGGACATCCACAGGGGACGCTAGATGAACGTTTAGGTTCAGGACAGAACATAAAGAGCTGGGCCAGCTGCACACAGGCATCAGGATAATAACAACTTCCCAAGTCATCAACACAAGGCACTTTTATCCATACACCAGCAACTTCTCTTTCCAGTGTCAAGTTAACCTGAAACAAATAAAATAATTTTTTTGTAATCCAGATGATTTTATGAAGGCACAGTGTTGAGCTGTTGAAATGTGGACAGACAAGTTTACCGTCTGCACAACGCTCACAGCAAGTCTCAGGCATAAATACATTCATGTCACCATGAGTTTGTAGGTGATAGGATGGGTACAGCTCAGTTTAGAGTTTCAATAAAAAAGGCTACAACAACAAGACTGAAGGTAGAAGATCACATGAGAAGGTCAGGGAGCTCACACTGAAGGGAGAGCGCAGGTGCACCGATGTGGAGGCAGATGCAGATGCTATCACATATCCCGGTGAAGGAATTGGGTTTGGATACACATGAAGAGCCTTCACATAAGTTGGGTCGTCTGGCTTTCCACAGGTTTCCCAGGAAAAGCCTCTGAACTAATCAGGATAGAACGTACTGTAACATGTGGCGATGCAAAGAAAGTATTAAAACAATATCATTTCCATATATCTCACGTTCTCACCTTTGTAAATGCAAAGCTTCTCCTGCTATGACATTTGCTCGAGACATCCATTAAAATATATATTAAAGCAATAAACACGGAAGTGCATCTTTTCATTTCGCACGGTTGAGAAGTTTCTTTTACTTAAAGTTAAAGATATGAATGCTCTGAAACAACAGTGCGATCTATGCCATATCAAAGACACTTAAGGAACTCTTTGTCGTTTTACTTCCTTATGGTAATGAAATATGTTTTTCCCACGTGATTCTGTCATTTATGGAAACAATTATACAGCATTCTACAGCGCCATCTACAGGCTGATTCACACGGACCCATAAGAACCCGTTTAAAATAATGGATGAAGGTAACGACAGCTTAAAAAATATATAATTATAATTTTAGCTCCTTTAAACACTACCGTACCCTGTCACATGTTTGAGGATAACAGTATTGACACAAGATTATTACTATAAAAGTTAGGATTATTTAGTGACATATACTATCTGAATAAATGGAATTTTATATATAATTTAATTAACGTTATAGAAAAATAATGTGAATCAGTTTTACTAGGCTATAATAAAATGTTGGTTAATGTAAAATACTGGAAGCAATAAAAAGTATATCAATATTGTCTGTTTTTGAATCTTGACGAAGAAAGATTTACTAAATTCTTTACAGCAGAACTGTTACGCATCTCCAAGCAACACTCAGCGGAGTTTCATTTCTGAATGAATCTGTGTTCTGAACTACTTGGTGCATCAATGATTCAAAAATAAATACTGACACATTACTGACACATTTCTTGTATTATCTTCTCAAAATTCAAATCATGTCGACTCAAGTTTTCCTTCTAAAGTTATTTGTAATGTCTTTTGGATGATTTTTCTCACTTGGCACAATAATGATTTTTAGGGGTGATTTCTTAGCCAAAATATGATGTGCAATAAATTACATAACAGCTCTAATATCTATCTATCACATCGTTTTATCATTTTACATTAAAATAACTGCTAAACACTTGAATTTTTGAATATTTATTATGAACAAAAAAAAAAACAAAAAAAAAAAAAACACTGAAATATCCCCTTTAAAAAGAACTGAGAAACTTGGTTCCACCTTGACACTGCACTCCGTTAACCCCAGAGAACAAGAATAAATCACAAAAGCAGCAGTTAAAACTAGACAAAGCATTGTTAACATGTTAATTAAAATAATAATAATAAAAAAAAAAAAACAAAGGAAGAAAAAACAAAATGTGCAGTCCAGTGGTTCATAAAGTAAACGTAAACAATATTTACTTCCACCAAAAACAAAAAATATTCAAAGCGATTTATCATTAGTAAAAAGAAATGCGTTCATTAGGACTGAAAATTCATCATTCTAAAAAGCTAAAAGAGAATCTGAAGTAAAAGTCTGATAGAATGACCAAATGCTACTTTTCTTTTACTTCCTGGAGGAATGCAGTGAGAAGCTGAGTTTGAGGCATCCCAGTTCTTTCCCAGAGCTTCCTAAAATGCCCTGTACTCTGTAGTTTCCATTGGTCAGCCATCCAGGCAGTTCAACGTCTGGGATGACGATGTCTGATGATGGCAAAGCATAATCACCCTGGAAAAATGATATGATAAATGTCATGCCTCTCAAAATACAAGACCTATCGGTCACAAAAAGAAGTCTTGATTAACCCATAAACACGTGCATGTTGGGTAAAGTCTCCTAAAGTGGGGTAGACTCACAGCTTTGAAGGGGCAGTGGCAGGGCAGGCCGTATGTGTGCAGGGGCTCGGGACAGTCCTGTCCCGGTGGGATGAGTTGATCGAGCAGGTCACAGGCGTTAGGATAATGACAACTTCCTATTTCATCCAGACACGGTATTTTCACCCACAAACCTGCGATTTCTCTTTCCAACGTCACGTTCACCTGAAACAAATAATATGGCACGGACATGGAATTGAGTTTTTAAAACAATGCCTTATGGATGCACAAATTATAAGAAGTGATAATCATGGAGGTTTACAGCCTCTTGTGATAGTCAGATTCAGATTCAGGCATAAAAGCATTTATTTCACTACCATAAACTAGGTCACGAGAACACTGAACTCTATTCCTAAGCCTGTCTGTGTTTTTTTGTTAATGTCATTGTAGTATTTGTATTACAGTAGCATTACATTTTGGCAATTTCAGAAACAATTTTTAGGAAATTATAGTGAAAATGAAGCCAAGATGCAACTATAAATTATTTTTTCCTTAAAATATAATAATATATTGTACATACACACTTCTATAAACTTACATAAACTTTTTCATAAGCATACCAGCACACAGATGAATTACAAATTCTTGCTTTAAATAGGCAAGTGTATCATTTTCTTGGCTATATTAGGAGTATTATTACAAATTATATATATTTTAAATATATTTAATTACTTCCCGATTTATTGCCCTATCTGTAGAAATCAAAGTCAAATAAAATAAGTAAATAAGTGAGTAGTACAGTACCAAAGAGTTCCTCTTTCTATACAAAAATGCAGAATTGTGACTTCCTAAAAACCTAAAAGAGGAAGTCCTCACGGCCATCTGTGAAAAGTGAAGTGAAGTGAAGTGAAGTGACATTCAGCCAAGTATGGTGACCCATACTCAGAATTTGTGCTCTGCATTTAACCCATCCGAAATGCACACACACAGAGCAGTGAACACACACACACTGTGAGCATACACCCGGAGCAGTGGGCAGCCATTTATGCTGCGGCGCCCGGGGAGCAGTAGGGGGTTCGATGCCTTGCTCAAGGGCACCTAAGTCGTGGTATTGAGGGTGGAGAGAGAACTGTACATGCACTCCCCCCACCCACAATTCCTGCCGGCCCGGGACTCGAACTCACAACTTTTCGATTGGGAGTCCGACTCTCTAACCATTAGGCCACGACTTCCCCTTAACATCTACCTGGATATTTTTACCTTAGAGATATATATAAATAAATAAATGCCCCCTACAAAAAAAATTTAATGCTATGTCTCAGACAAAAATCAAAACAGTCTCTGGATTTCCAGAGAGCTGATAAATGTCTGTTTCTTACAGAGAGAGGAGATGTCAGCGCTACAGACGTGGAGCCCGACGCCGCTGCGGTCAGCTGTCCCGGGATTGAGATGGGATCTGGAGAAATACTGAGACTCTTCATCTTTGCAGGATCATCTTGTGCACCGCAGTTTTGCCAAGAAAAGCCCCACACCTATTCAATGAGAATCATGAACAATGTGATCCTGGACCACAAAACCAGTCACAAGAGTCAATTCTTCAAAACTGACATTTATACATCATCTGGAAGCTGAAAAAAATAAGCTTTCCATTGATGTATGGTTTGTTAGGACAATATTTGTCCGAAAATCACCTTTAAAATGCCATCCAAGTGAAGTTCTTAGCAATTAATATTACGAATCAAAAATTAATTTTTGATATATTTACGGTAGGAAATGTACACAATATATTCATGGAAAATGATCTTTACTAAAGAAAAACAGATCATGTTGACCCATACAATGTATTTTTGGCTATTGCTACAAATACACCCCAGCGACTTAAGACTGCTTTTGTGCTCCAGGGTCACAAATGACAATTTAAATTAACTATATATATTTATAATTTTAAAAAAAATCATTATTTCACCCCCTTACCGTCGTGAATTTGGAGATTCTCTTTCCGAGAGACTGACTCGAGGCTTCCAGCAAAAAACAGTTTAGAGCGAAGAGAGCAATGAACACGGAAACGCAGCTTTTCATTTTGCACGGTTAATATAAAAAAAAAAAAAACACGAAGTGTATCTTGAGATTTTGCTTAATAAATGGAGAGCCTCACAAAAGCGCAAGCGAGCATGCCCAAAAACACAAGCAGTGCACGACACGATGTGATTCAGCACCTGACACAACAACAGGACGATGAAGACCGTGGAAGACTCTTCCCATCAGGAACTGTCAGAACCGTCATGTGAGGCTGGTGTTGTCTTTAAATACTTTGACATAATTCTTTCCGCATTGTTTTCGCCAACACTGCGATACACAGAGCTACAGCGCTCTCTAGGGGCAGGAGGAATATAACAGCAGACCAGTTACAAACAGAAAATGACATTTTTACACAAGTATACAAAAATTACTACTGTGAAATTATTTATTAAATTAGGTAAGCAAATCTCCATGCTTTCCATGCCACCTGCTGTGAGTTCAACAATGCTTCACTGGCTCTGGTGAGTTCCTAACTGAATTAGTTTAATTGATCATTGTTTTATTTGGTGTTATTTAGCCAACACATCACATGTTTTTATATGTTCTGTGTCACACCAATGATATGTTAGCTCGATCAAAATAATTGCAGAGAAACTGTTTTTGATTTTTAAAAACATACTTTTTACAGGTCTTGTTAGTTGCATATACAGCAGCACTAGAAAAGCAAAATGTTCTGTATATGTGTGCATCTGATGGCATTAACTCATGCATGCTTGAACTGCAGTGTTGAATATTTCCCTACCGACTTATCACACAAAAAATATCCATGCATTGGATGGGTGGCATGGAATGGTGTTCTTTGAACAGATGTATCTTTGTAGACGTACTGAAAACTTTCCACTGATCCTTTGCACAGAAGTGTTAGTAGAAATACCATGACGTGATATGATTGTGGTTATAGTGTCAAAGTTACTGTCAGCTTCTAGAAAGACTTGTTCTAAATACGGTATACACACACACACTCTTCACTCCTTGTATGAGTGTCTCTACCCATCTGGTAACCTTTTAACATACAAAATTATATGTTCACTTTATGAATGCATCTTTTAGCTACTGAAATATATGTTCTCTCTGAATTATAACAATAAGCAAAAACAAAACAACAACGGTAAAAAATCTAGAATCCATAGAGAGAGAGAGAAAAAAAGTACTGTACTACTAAATTTCTGCTGGGACATTAAGTTTATGGAGATTTACATTCAACCTACAATTTACACAGTGCATAATTAAAAATATTAGAAAACAAAACACCTGTGGAAAAATCTATATTTAAAATTCCTTCATATACAGTATGCTTTATTTTATAGACTTTTCCTGTGATTTCTTTTCACAGCCTTTTTACTGTTGAAATATTTATTTTAAAATAATATTTTCAGAATTCTATATTTATTTGTCTGATGTTGCTTATTGTGTGAAAAAATATTTAATTTAATTTAATTTAATTTAATTTAATTTAATTTAATTTAATTTAATTTAATTTAATTTAATTTAATTTAATTTAATTTAATTTAATTTAATACACATGCTCAAAGGGTTTGGTGATTGATTTTGAAAGGAGTGATAGATTTTAAGTGTGGTCTCTCTCAGGCCACACAGTACCTCATTGTCCTTTGTCTTATGTTGATTGCCATTTAAATAACCATTGAAACAGCTGAAACCAGTTGTATTCTTTTGTTGTTGTCATCCCTGTGGCCACAAGATGGAGATCTTGTATTTCTGCTTAGAGAGTCATGCTGTTACCTATGCAAATTTGCTCTTGGTTAATTTTCTAAACCACAAGCACATTAATTCAATGCACACATACATTCAATCTGAAATAAAGCTAGTAATGCACACACATTTTAAATCTGAATAGTTTTATGGGAGGAATTCCCGTGCAGATTTGCACCCTACAATCATTTCATGAGAAATACGAGGCTATGTAATTTTCTGTCTGCATCATGTGTTTTCTTCTGTTATGAATCACAAAAGAGTGCATTAATCAGGGTTTCAGGTTTTATTTGATGCAGCGCTTGTATTCACAGGCCATAAGATGATACTGTACGTGTGCATGAGTCACCTTTAATCTCTCTGCATGTGCCTGCAGGTAATTGCCAGAACACATGTGCCAAATAATCAACTAATGTTTTGATCTAAGGGTACTATTCAAACACAGCATTGTTCGTAAAGTTTAACTCCTAAACAGTGCTGGAAAAAATCACCGCTTATCAAATTACTGTACATACTTGCCCAGGGATTTGTCAGTGTGTTCAGAGGTCATGTACTGTACTTAAGCTATATGCATTAGAACTATATAGCAAAATATGTCATGATGTGTAAAAAGAGTTTAAATGCACATAACCCATGTTGAAGCACGTTACTTCTGAACACGCTCCTAAATCTTAGAGGAGCATTTAATTTGATTAGCAGCAAAATCATTATAGATTGGCAGCCAAAATTCTGGAAGAATGATTTAAACAATTTTTTTTTGAATGTTCACCAAGGCTGCATTTATATGATCAGAAATACAGTAAAAACACAGTTAAATTTTTTACGTCATGTGATTTTAATATGAGGATGAATGGTATGTCGTAAAACCGACTTGAAAGTCTTTTCCAAACAAGCTGAATGACTTGCATACAAGTGCATTGTGTGTAAGTGTGCATTCTTTATTTATTGATTTTTCTCATCTCATATTGAAATGATTATGTGGATCAGTTTGGAAAACATTACACTGGTTCTCCACAGTTCACTATTGTTTGCCAATGAATATCCTCTATGGATAATTTGTATAAATTGTTTAAATACTCACTGAAAAGCGAGAGGCATTGAGATTTTTCCCTTTTTTAGGGGCAAAAAAATATCTGTAGTTTTTAGTTTGACTAAATATTTTTTTTTGTCCCCAACTCTCTTATTTGCAGATGTATAAATGTATACACTGCCTGCCAAAAGGCAAAAAAATTTTTTTTATGTTTTGAAAGAAGCCTCTTATGCTCACCAAGGCTACATATATTTGATAAAAAATACAGTAAAAACAGTGCTATTGTGAAATATTATTACATTTAAGTTGTAATTTATTGCTGTGATTTCAAAACTGCATTCTCAGCATCATTACTCCAGTCATCAGTGTCACGTGATATTCAGAAATCAATGTTGAAACCAGTTTTCTTAATATTTTTGGAAACTGTGATACACTACCGTTCAGAAGTTTGGGGGCAATATGATTAAACAATTATTAATTAATATGTTTATTTAGCAATAATGCATTGAATTGATCTAATGTGACAGTAAAGACATTTATTTTGTTACAAAATAAATGTTTTACAAGGAGATACTTTTCACATAACTATTAGAAGAATCCTGAAAAAAATGTATCACAGTTTCTACAGAAACGATTGATCTATCTATCATGTCTGTGTTATTAAATATGACCATGCAATTTTTTTTTTCAAATAACACATTTTTATAGCCTATACATTGTATGCACAACTACATTTTACTAGTTTTAGAACAAGTAAAGCACAATATACTCTCCATTAATGCTGTGGTCTCTTGCACCATCATTCATCAGTAGAGGATACACTCAAACGCAGCTGAGTTAAATGAATAGCCAGTATCTCTCTCTCTCTATGTCAGGCAATTCACACGTCTCCCAGGGTGATAATGTTACCCCTTACCTCGCACAGATGCACCTTGTAGGTACAGGAATGAATGAGGGTTTCATTGGGCCTTGCGTTCTGCGAGTGAACTCGTGCATGACAATACTTAATATTGCCAGGTTCCCTGACGAGTTCATGTGCAGTGTTTCTTTAAAATATCATAGCTGCATGAATGTGCAGGTGCCTTCAGGACACTTGCTTAAATAATACACCAAGGGTTTTTTCCATTTCAGTCGAGAAGGGATTTCGATAGATGACAATAAATCAAATCCAAGAATCTTTGCGCAAGTAAAACCCGTGTTGACAATCCTGAGCTGCAGCTTGTGAAATATAGCTGACATTTCTAAATGCCAATAGTCAGTATCATCATACATAAATAGGCTACAACATACTTGTGAGAAAAAGGCCACATGATTTACATTTCTGCACTAGATTTTGTAGGATTTTCTTCAATGTTTGCTTGGTCTAGCCTTGGATAATTTTGAACTCAATTTTCTAGCACAAACTAAAAAGCTAAACCTGTCGACTACACAAACATCACTCTGACTATCTGGAGATTTGCTTTAGTCACTACATGTAAAACTTTATAAAAAAATAAAATAAAAAAATAACCAACACTTCCTCTGAATAGCATTATGTCAACCAACAGTTATTTAATAGCATTATTAAATAATTAATGAACAATATACTATTGTTCATAAGTTTAGAGTCGTCAATTTTAATGTTTTTGAAAGAAGTTTCTTTTTCTCACCAATGAAACATTTATTTGATTAAATACAGTACAACATTTATATTGTGAAATATTATTATATTGTGAAATATGGATATATATTTTATTTATTCCTATAATACTTTTCAAGCTGAAATGTACATATTATCTTCAGTGTTACATGATGCTTCAGAAATCATTCTAATATGCTGATGTGCTGCTCAAGAAATATCATTTTTTTGATGAAAGTTTTGTTTTATTTTGAATGTTTTGAATGTCATTAACAGTATTCATGAAAACTTAAAAAAACATGCAGAATTAAAATAAAAATGTATCTGTACTAAACCAATGTTTCATAATTAACAATAATAGCTCTAAAAATTTACCATACCTAAATATTTATCAAAATATTTATGTAATTGATGCTACATGGAAATGATTAGTACAAAAATAAGCACCACATAATGTCAAAAGAACAAAGAATACATTTTTGTGGTGTAATAATGTAATAAGACTGCTTAAAATGCATTGTAAAAATGTTGAAAACAGATGCTGCATAATATTTTTCCAGAAACCTTTAAACATTTTTCCTAAGACAAAATTCCGTGCACACTTTATTTTAAGATCCAGTTCTCACTGTTAACAAACCATCAACGACTACAACTTTTGTTCAATGAACTCCTAATTTGCTGCTTGTTAATAGGTATTAGGGCAGTTGTTAAGTTTAGGTTTTGAGCAGGATTAGTGATATACAATATGTTCATGCAGAATATGTGCTTTATAAGTACTGATAAGCAGCCATTATGTTAATAACATGCATGCTAATAAGCAACCAGTTAATAGTGAGAATTAGTCTCTATAATATACACATTTGATCAATTAAATGTATCCATGATAAATAAAATATTTAACTAAAAAAAACACCAAACTTTTTAATGTGCGTTTCATACATTTCTGTAGTTCAATAAAATGTCTCATGCTTTATTTAATAGTTTTTATACTGTGTCAAGAACAATGTTTGTCTAGAATGCCGAAGCATAAATATTCATTTTCCATCTCTAAAGTTGGTCTTTAAGTATCAGTAGAAGCAGAAACGTGTTTACAGGCAGACAACAAGTGCCTCAAGGTTGCTAAAAGTTATTATGGGGGCTCTTTTTACACCAAATTCCAACTTAGTATTTCCAGCTGAACCAAACCCTTTTGTGCAGTTGATTTGAGTCAGTTATTTCTGTTAATGTTTTGGGTTCAATTCAAACGCTTCAAGGGTGGCATGATCCACACCGAACCCTGTTAAAAGCTCAGACTTTGCCAGTTCTAACTGGCGCCTGAAGCATTGTTGAGCAACTGCACTGAATGCATTTGACTTGCTGAGGCAAAGCCTGCGAGAGAAACTGATATCACAAAGACTGGGTGAAAGGTTGCGCAGAATACAATCTATCCCAAAAGAGGATATCTTCACTGTAGTCTGTTTTAACAGTGCACATAATCATTGGAACAGGTGCCCATTCCTCAATTCTCATAATGCACTTTTGTCATCTGCTGCTTAACAATGCATATCAATAGCAGCTGTTATTCATTTAGGAATCCCAGTGGGATGGTAAAGCCTAGTTTTCTCGTCCTTCATTTGCTCTTCTTTATCCTACATAGAAATATACAGTATCGTAGATCATTTCCAGACTTGCAGGACTTGAATAAAAGCAATGTATTTCCATCAAACATTCATGAGCATCTTGCTTGGGTTCCTGGTTTCTCCTCGTGGATAATGCTGAGTATTTACCTGCCGACCTGTGTGTGTGTGTGTGTGTGTGTGTGAGTGGGAGTGTAGATCCTAGCCAAGGCTTTCCTCCAAAGACATCTGCATCCTTATCTAATCGTGTTACACAATATAATCTTTCTTTTTGCTTCTGTTGGTGCGAACATCAACTTCTTCATCAAAAAGGTCTTTGTTCCAAATGAGAATAATGCAACCATTTAATCTTATCTGAACACTTCTTGCTGCAGCTGAACTACATGTTGTAACAACAAGCCGAGCTCACATCCTTGACAAAGCCTTTGTCTGAGCACTTAGAAATATGGCACTTTCATCAGGCTTAAAAGGAAAATGTAATGCTGCCATATTTTATGTGTTATAGATGGCTGAGAGGACAATGGAATTTAAATGTCATAAAAATTAAAAAGAAGATTTGGGGATCATCAGTCATTCAGTACGATACTGATGGGGCTTATGAGCAGATAAATGGCTTAATAAACTATAAAACACACATAAACCTCCACAACAGGATGTCATCATAGATTTACAATGCAAATCTGTGAAATCAAGCAAATCCGTGCTGGTTAAACCAGTTTTCAGCTTTGTCGACAAAAACAGGAAAAGCACTTTGAGGCTTAACTGTATATATTTATATTGTACATATTACTTTTTTACTATCATTCAATAGACAGTTTTTGAAATTCTTAATTCTGATTGGTCGTTTGCAACATTTTGTGTTGCATTTATGTGTGATGATGATGATGGTGTTTCTTATAGTTGTCTGTACTCTCTCGCTTCTTAGTTATTAAAATAATTTCAACTTGTAGTAAAATTCGATATCCATTTATTTATTAGGGTAGGAGAGCCATCCAATATGAATGATGAAGCACACTCAGACAGCCAATTTTTTCTAAATAGATTATTTCAGGGTGATAAATGTCATGATCATCCTGTCTGGTTTATGTACATTTCATGTATGTGCTTGAAAAAGAAAATATGCTTCCATTTGATTTCTTCGGTTTTTGTGTACATTTCATGCTAAACAGTTCTAGATCTAGAAGCAATCACCCATGTAAAAAACTACCTTGATGAGCAATAACTCCAACCAAACGTTACCTGTAATTGGAGATCAGTGCCTCCACACCTCTTGGCATTAGATCAGAACTGCTATAGTTCAGCAACATTGAAGGGTTTGAGCATAAACTGCCTGTTTAAGATCCTGTCACAGCAACTCAATTGGGTTCAAGTCATGACTTTGACAAGGCCACTCCGAAAAGTGTAATCTAGTTTGGTCCTTGTGTCTTTTTTGACTTCCTGGATGAAACGTTGATGTACTCTTGCAGGAATTTCACAAGGCTGGGCACCTCTGGCAAGGTTTTGCTACAGTGCTTAGTTTTTTTTTCTTTTCATTTGGAGATATTGGCTCTCACTGTGGCTCCTTTGGAGTCTGAAAGCCTCTGAAATAGATTTGTAGCCCTGCAATGACTGATGTATTTCAATCATGTTCTTCCCTATCATGGAAAAGCTGTTTTGCATTAATTGAACAGTATTTAGGCCCTGTTATGGATGCAGATCCATAGAATTAGGAACTACAGGGGCAAATAAATATTCACAGCTTGAATGGTCCCTTTTTTTAGACTGTGAAGACATTTTAAATGTCATGAGCATTGTAAATCTTGTCTTTAATTAAAACTTTACATTTGAAACACAATACTTTGTATTATATTACGTTTGCATCAAATTATAAAAAGAGTGAATGTTGTGTGAGGGTGTTTTTACTGTAATACAGTGGCTGTGTAAGTGACGGTGCATTTGACATGTTCAGTCTACTAACAGATGTTATCAATCTCTCTATGTTTTTTCCTCTTTTGGCAAATTTTTAAAACACTATTGTAGACTTTACCCATTAGAGCAAATGGCAACACAAAAAATATATTTGATTTAATCTCCCGTTCACTGCTATAGTAGTTTACCTAATTATGGCTACTTCCACTTCTGAGAAACTGT
Organism: Carassius carassius; assembly: GCF_963082965.1. NCBI lineage: Eukaryota > Metazoa > Chordata > Actinopteri > Cypriniformes > Cyprinidae > Carassius > Carassius carassius. The sequence goes on along the minus strand of NC_081783.1, from coordinate 3,950,725 downwards.
GATTTATTTGAATATTTAAACTATTTAGTATGGAATACACACAAAAAAGGGAGTAATCAGGACGGGCCAAATACATTTTCACAGCATTGTACCTGCATCAAATTCAAATTCTTTCCACATTCTGTCATTGCCAATTAAAGTTTGATTTGCTTTAACAACTATAAAGTACAACTTTTAAACTTTCATAATAAGACTTTATGTTTCAGTCAACATGAGTTTATACCATTTATACCATTAGGATTTATACCATTTTAATATGCTTTTTAATCTCCCTGTTAAGATTTACTGTAATCAATTTAAACTATCAGTAAGACTTTAGTGTTTAACTTTAGCATATTAATAAAGCACAAATTAATTATTCTGCATGACTGTATTTTAGATCTATTTATATACTACCACATACCTAAACTTAACAACTACCTTACTAACTATTAAATTAGCATTTTCTTGAGACAAAAGTTGTAGTTATTAAAAGTGAGAATATGAAATATATCACTTGAATGAAACCAGATAATTTGCATGTTAACACAGGAAGTAAACCTCAGATTGACCTCATTCAGCTTTTATTTACAATGGAACCGAATCCGTGTGTTTTAATATTTGACTTTCTGTGGTTCGGAGGACATCACATGCAGCTTGTGCATCCAAACACATGCATGTGTATTATTGCAGCCTCTGCAGTTTTGTCTCCAGAAACATGTCTGGAAAAGGTCATATTATTAGTGACCTTTTGGAAACACGTTTAAGTTATTGCAAATGGCCATAGCAAGTAAGGTTTGAGGAGAGACTGAGATTGAGAGAGAGAGAGAGAGATGTGATGTATGTCAGACTCAGTGGGTCTGCTGAGAGTTTGATTGTATTTCCTGAGCATGCTGCGCTGTGCCTAGTCCTGTCCCCTCTCTCCCCAACCACGCGCCATCTGCCTCTCCCACTCCTCATCCTCCTCTCTCTCTCCTCCAGTATCCAAACAGCATTTCAACCCACCCTCGTGGCGTGCTTAGAGCTGGGACAGGCGGTGATGGTGTGACACGAGGAGCGGTTTTCTCCCCTCTAGCACTCTTCGTTCCCTGTTGACGTGTGACGCTCTTACGACAGAACAGGGTGGATAAAAACATGCCGCACAATAATGCCTCGAGTGTGAAAAGTTGCTGGCTTTGTGTGGTGAACTGGGTAATACCCAGACTTGTTTTTGCAAGACTATGAAAACATTGCTTGTGAGGTGATGCATTGCTGCTGAGATCTTAGTGTTTGAGCTGCTCACATATATGACTGATAAAATTAAAGAGGATTAGATGCACATTTTCTCACTGTGTTACAATAATAGGAGATTTGCATGGTGGAATTGACTCTCAAAACTAGTAATTACAGTCCATCGCTCAGCAGACAGTGGGAACACGCGTTGGCTTTTGTTTCTGCCTCATTTAGTTTTCTACACCATTGAATTAGTATTTGTTGCAATGTGTGTCTTTGTTTTTTGCACGTATGGCCAAGTGTTTTTTTTAAGTTTTAAAAAGACAGTCTCTTCAGCTCACCAAGACTGCATTTATTAGATCAAAACTACAGTAAAAACAGTAATACTGTCAAATATTATTACAATTTAAAATGACGGTAACACTTTATTTTAGGGTCTATTAGCTAGTTTCTTATTAGTATATTACTACACTCTTAGAAAAAAGGGTTCATTGGGGTTCTATATAGAACCATAGGGTTCTTTACTCAACTCCAAAGAACCTTTTATGCTAAAAAGGTTCTATAATGACAAGAAAGAACCCTTTTGGCACAAAGGTTCTTTAGGCTATTATTCATTCATTATTCTGCAACATTTTGTATTTGTAATTAAATTATTGTTTGTAGTAACTTAATATCACATTTTAATCATGCTGATTTTTGGAGAAAAACTGAAATGGCACTCTTCGTGTGATATTGATTAACTACATAAAACGATATAAATATATACATTTTCTAAACCCCATATCTTGAATTTTGTGGTCATTCACATGCATTCATAAACGCATTTGAATACACCGAATAATGCAGTGAAAGAACATACTCAAAATGCACACGCGCTACGTGCACTAGAATGACTCCATCATGTAACTTTACATTAGCCTAGATGCGTGCACTTTTTAGGCACGATTTGTTTAGTTTTTGAATATAATTTATACTGTTAAAAGGCACATCATTAAAACAAAAAATATGAGTTGACATATCACACCTAAACACGCGTGGAAAACGTAATTAGAACTAGCTACTAAATTAGTTAAAAATGCCTATCCATATAGATATGATTCGCGAACCCCAAACTGACTCAAATGATTCGCAAACCCGCTCCGAACTTCCAAACTGACACAAATGATTCGCGATCCCCAAACTGACTCCAATGATTCGCGAACCCGCTTTGAACTCCCGAACTGACTCAAATGATTCGCGAACCCGCTACGAACTCCCGAACTGATTCAAATGATTCGCGATTACGCTCCGAACTCCCGAAGTGACTCAAATGATTTGCGAACCCGCTCCGTACTCTCGAACTGATTCAAATGATCCGCGAAGCCGCTCCGAACTCCCGAAGTGACTCAAACGATTCGCTAACCCGCTCCGAACTCTCGAACTGATTCAAATGATCCGAAGAGGCACTCCGAACTCCCAAACTGACTCAAATGATTCGCGATTCCCAAACTGATTCAAATGATTCGCGAACCCCAAACTGACTCAAATGATTCGCGAACCTGCTCCAAACTTCCAAATTGACTCAAATGATTCGCGAACCAGCTCCGAACATGTACATTTTCTAACCCCCATATCTTGAATTCTGTGATCATTCACATGCATTCATAAATGCATTTGAATACACCGGATAACGCAGTGAAAAAACGCACTCAAAATGCACACGCGCCATGCGCACTAGTATGACTTCATCATGTAACTTTACATTAGCCTAGATGCGTGCACTTTTTAGGCACGATTTGTTTAGTTTTTGAATATAATTGATACTGTTAAAAGGCACGTCATTAAAACAAAAAATACGAGTTCACATATCACACCTAAACACGTGTGGAAAACGTAATTAGAACTAGCTACTAAATTAGTTAAAAATGCCTATCCATAAAGCTATGATTCGTGAACCTGCTCCAAACTTCCAAACTGACACAAATGATTCGCGAACCAGCTCCGAACTCCCGAACTGACTCAAATGATTCACGCTCCGAACTCCCAATCTGACTCAAATGATTCGCTAACCCGCTTTGAACTCCCGAACTGACTCAAATGATTCGCGAACCCGCTAAGAACTCCTGAACTGATTCAAATGATTCGCGATCCCGCTCCGAACTCTCGAACTGATTCAAATGATCTGCGGAGCCGCTCCGAACTCCCAAACTGACTCAAATGATTCGCGATCCCCAAACTGACTCAAATCATTCGCGAACCCCAAACTGACTCAAATGATTCGTGAACCTGCTCCAAACTTCCAAACTGACTCAAATGATTCGCGAGCCAGCTCCAAACTCCCGAACTGACTCAAATAATTCACGCTCCGAACTCCCAAACTGACTCAAATGATTCACGAACCCGCTTTGAACTCCCGAACTGACTCAAATGATTCGCGAACCCGCTCCGAACTCCTGAACTGTTTAAAATGATTCACGCTCCGAACTCCATAGCTGACTCAAATGATTTGCGAACCCCAAACTGACTCAAATGATTCGCAAACCTGCTCCAAACTTCCAAACTGACTCAAATGATTTGCGAACCAGCTGCCAAACTGACTCAAATGATTCACGCTCCATACTCCCAAACTGACTCAAATGATTTGCAAACCCGCTCTGAACTCCTGAACTGACTCAAATGATTAACGCTCCGAACTCCCGAACTGACTCAAATGATTCGCGAACCCGCTCCGAACTCTCGAACAAATTCAAATGATTCGCGATCCCCAAACTGACTCAAATGATTCGCGAACCTGCTCCTAACTTCCAAACTGACTCAAATGATTTGCGAACCAGCTCCTACATTACCTTAATATACATCCCTAATCCTACCCAATACCTAAACTTAACAACTACCTTACTAACTATTAATAAGCAGCAAATTAGGAATTTATTGAAGGAAAGGTTGTAGTTTATAGTGAACAAGTGTTCCCTATTCTATAGTGTTACCAAAATAACTATATTCAATTTCAGTTGTTAAAATTTATTTCTGTGATGTAAAGATGACTTTTCAGCATCATTATTCCAGTCTTCAATGTCACATTATCCTTCAGAAATCATTCTAATATACTGATTTGATTATTATGATTTCTTATTATGTAGAAAATCATGAAAGCTTGTTTCTGCTACAGAAAATAAAAAATGTTGTGCATTTTTTAATATCCCACAGTTTAGAGATTCTTTCTCAGAACTGTTCGTTTATATCTCACAATTCTGATTAAATTATTTATTTAATTGTTTGCAAGTACATTTTTTACACCATGGAACAGAACACAACTTTTTTTTTACTCACAATTGTCTTTTTAGACTTTTGGACTTCAGACTTTTCAGAATTTTTCAGTTATAAGTTTATATTTCACTATTCAGTTTGACAATTTCAGGGGAAAAAAGTCAGAATTGTGAGCTTTTTTATTTTTTATTTATTCTGTTGGTGAAACAAGCTTCCATCGTAAACAGCTGCTTTTTTCAGGATTTTAGGATGAATAAAAAGTTCAAGAGGACATCATTTATTTGAAATAGATATATTTTCTAACATATTAACCTTTGATCAACTTAGTGCATCCATGCAGAATAAAAGTATTCATTTCTTTATGAAAATCTTACTTTTTATCAACCAGAGGGTGATGATGACACAATTCTCTTTAACCTTTAAATGCAATATCTTTGGTTGCAGCAGGTGGGTAAAGTTTTATCCTCCAGTCTGACCCAGTGAACTTTCTCTGAAATATTTGCCAGCTCTGCTTGATCTGCTACAATCAAAGCAACACAGACTGGCCCAAAACAGACCTCATTCTTCAAGGTGACTTCAATCCACTTTTTCACACCTGCATGCAAGCAAAAGACACATATATTTAACAATAAGAGATTTCCTCCACCATCTGGCAAAAAGGCCCGTTGAAAGAAAATTGCTCTCATCTCAGGAAAGAAGATGAAATGGCAGCATTCTTTTGAATAGAAGGTACTACAAGTGATTTACCTGTCTTGTCCAATCTACACCTCTACACTACTTTACACTAGAAGAAAACTGTGCGATCGAAACATAAACCTTTCATCGAAAGATATTCTTCAGATGTTTACGATTGCATGTGTTGTTGCAGTTTATCACGCACAGTATGCCTTGTAGTCAGTTGAAGAAGAACTGAACCAACAGGAATTCTTTGTGCACTTGGACAATGCCATCTAAAGCCGTACATGTAAAACCATTCAATCAGGACTCGAGTCAGATTAACATCTCTTTATTCAAATACCTGGTTTGTTAAATAATACAGGAGGACCATAGTTGTCCCTGTCATGTGAAGACAATAACCCAGTGATTTGTTCTGATGGGACCAGTACGGGGAATCATCTGATTAGCATTGCAGAGTCAGACTGACATATGAGTGAGCTCAAACTCATAGCCGTCCTGATCTCTCTCCTGCTGCTGCTGTGATCTCGCTGTGAATTGTTATGCAGGCCACGGGCAGCTGTTTTCATTCTAATGATGCAGTTAATGCGTCCATGACAGGTCCAAGCGCTATAAACATTAGTAGCAACTGAGCCGTCCATTGTTCAGAATTTCAATCAGAGATTATCAAGAGTTGCCTAATCTCAATGATTTAATTGCTAGATGATTGGCATTCTGAGTTAATGCAACCAACTGTGTATCGCATTCTTTGAGGAATATTGACATGCGCCAATGATTCACAGTTCAAAATCCTTTACTCATCGTTATGTCATTTCACACCGGAGGTTTTCTTTTTTCAGTGAAATGGAAAAGGAGAGGTTTAGCACAATGTTCATGCTGCTTGTTTCCATGATAGCCAGGTAAGACATGTTCCTGGATCAACATATTCTGATGATCCTGGATCAACATCAACATCCCCATCCTTATCCCTACACCTAACCCTACCCATATTTTTTCCTCAAATTAGTGGGAAAATTATAGCTGATTAACAAGGGTGAAGAAGCACCTAACCCTGATAGTAAGCCTAAAACAAATATTTCCTGAAAGGTTATATCTCTATTCTGATTGGTTGTTTGGAATATTGTTCCGGGATCAAAAGGATGTTGATCCAGGAACATGTTATACTTGGTGAAATCACGCTAGCCTTGTTTCCATACCAATAAGTTAATGATGACCAGGGATTGTCAAGGTAAAATAGTCAAAACCGCCATAAACCCTCTCAAATCTTATTTTGTGGTTTATGTAAGAAAACAAAATTGTGGCAATGTGATCAAACAATGTATGAGTAAACCATCCATTTCAAGGAATAGTTCACCCAAAAATGAAAAATTGCCAAAAATGTGCTCACCCTCAGATTGTTTATTCACTGGAACAGATTTGAAGAAATTAAGCATTACACGACTTGCTCACTAAGATATCCTCTGTGGTGAATGGGTGCCGTCAGAACAAGAGTCAGCAGATAAACAGCAGATAACCCCCCCCCCCCCAAATTATCCATTATCCATAACAACTCTAGTCCATTAATTCATATCTTGTGAAGTGAAAAGCTGTGTGTTTGTAACAAACAAATTCATCATTAAGATATTTTTAACTTGCTTCAGTTGCTTCCATGGCTAAAATACTAGTCATCTATCCATAATATTTATTTGTCCATTGAAAAGGTCGCGTGAACAAGGTTTACACGTGAAAGCATTCCAAAACTGCTCTAAAAAAATATGTTGTTTAATCTTGATGTAAGAGGACAACAGGGGATAGACTTTTTTTTTTTTTTTTATTAGGGATTACGGGTTCATATTTTGGCCAGAAGCAATGGTTTAATTTTTTTTTTTTTTCAAACACGCAGCTTTTAACTTCACAAGATGTTATCTGATGGACTGGAGTGCTGTGGATTATTGATGTTTTTATCAGCTGTTTGGACTCTCATTCTGACGGCACCCATTCACTCCAGAAGATCCATTGGTGAGCAATTGATAATACATTTCTACAAATTTGTTTTGATAAGAAACAAACTCATCTACATCTTGAATGGCCTGAGGGTGAGTACATTTTCAGTTCAATTTGTACCACTTTGTTATTTCTCTATGCTTGTTTTATGGCTGCTTTCATCAGGTGTTTTTTTTAGGTAGCAAAGTAATGCTGGGGCATCTGTAAATGCACTCATCTGTTTAATTCTTTCTGCTTTATCATGTTAGTAACCACATCATGCTCCTTCTGAAACCAACACACTGAAATTCACATAGTAATCAATAGTACAATGCAATATTCAGAACCATGTTACTACATAAAACTCACCTCGAGAGAAAGTCACAGACAGGGCTTTATGTTTATACATATGATCAGTAAAATCTGCAGGTGCGTCATTGAGAACATTCTGCCCTCAGCCTAACATGAAATATAGTGATGGGCAAATTCCCAATTGAGATGCTTAACAAACTCTGATGACAAGCTTTGATCAGTGTATATTTACAATAAATAAAACAGTACTTGCCAAAATCCTAAAAAATTTATGATTGTTTTGTCATTATGAGAATATAATTACTCTAGCCCCGGAGGAAAGAGATCATTGTTGTGCAGCCTGTTCTCTTAAACTAATCAAAGTCTGACCTTACCTTTAAAAGCTCCCTATGCTGTTAACTTAAGTTCATCTTCATGGGGGCTAAAGTCGTGGCCTAATGGTAATGGTGATTGCCTAATGGCCCAATCGAAGGGTTGTGAGTTTGAGTCTCGGGCCGGCAGGAATTGTGGGTGGGGGGAGTGTATGTACAGTGCTCTCTCCACCCTCAGTACCACGACTTAGGTGCCCTTGAGCAAGGCACTGAACCCCCAGCTGCTCCCCGGGCGCCGCAGCATAAATGGCTGCTCACTGCTCCAGGTGTGTGTTCACAGTGTGTGTGTGTGTGTTCACTGCTCTGTGTGTGTGCACTTTGGATGGGTTAAAAGCAGAGCATGGATTCTGAGTATGGGTCACCATACTTGGCTGTATGTCACATCACTTTCATCTAAACATGAAAAGTCTGCCATTAACACACAGAGTTATCCTATTGCTTCATAATGCTTGAAGTGTGATGCATGAGTTATATAGACCACATATATGGTGCTTTTGTCTGTATAATGCCTTTTTGATCACCATGAATCATTGCAGTATGTAAAAGAGCTGCATAAGAATTTACATAAAATACTGCAATACTGAAACATTGAAAGTTATTAATTACATTATTTTTTAAGACTTGAAAAAATCGTAAAAAAAAAAAAAATGCTTCCTTCATTTGTTAGAGATATTTGTCATTGATCTCTCATCACATAGACACTCGAGAGACATATGTAGAAATATTTAGGAACTACATAGAAATGTACATGAAAACTAATCTAACTGATCATTTTGAGTACAGGAACAGACTTATGATATTACAAGCCAACTACTTACTTAATGTAATGACAACACAACAACAACAATAATGCAATTAAAACTGGAAAACGATAATTTTTTTATGCCCCAGTGGCTGCTGGGAAGAGTGCAGATGAGACTGATGAACAAAAATAAATGATTTTTTAGGCCAGTTTGGCGCAGTAAAAAGACTGTTGTGTTTGTGGATGTACGTATCATAAAAATCTGTGTACTGTATATCATAATGGAAAATTTAAAGATGCTAACTTCAAAGTTGAAAGTAAACAAAATATTCAAGCAAATATGTGTGTGTCTATAATTATTTCTCTTTTTCAGTTTATTAAAAATAAGTGCTTCTTGTTAGAGTTTTTATTGTTGTTGTTTGTTTTATGATTTACCTTCCTCAAAAGACATCATAAAAATAAAAATAAAATATAAAATAAAAACTTTTTTTAATTAAAAGCTTGGTGGTTTGCTGTTTTTTTAATCATGTACCTTTATATGTACATTAACAGTATTAATTGATATTGGATATCAAAATAATATTAATTTTCAATTTGTAGATGTAAAAAAATCAAACACAAACTAGTCCATTTCTGTTCAGTTTAAATTATTTAAAAGTACTTTTAAAATATATATATATATATTTTTTTAGTTAATATTAGTGCAAAATTCCATCCATCTATTAACATTATTGCATAAATATAGTCTACAAATATTCATAGAGATATATCACAGATAATTTCAAATCTGCAAATAGCATTTAAAAAAGAAATAAGAAAATATAGCTGCAAGCAGCAATTACGGGGCCAAGCACTCCAACGGAAAATTTAGGAGCTAAGCATGGCATGGAGCATTACACAAAGTGCAACAATCAGCAATTAAACCAATTTTAGGATGATTGTAATTGAAATGGCTGAAAAATCATAAATACAACCACTAGTAATAAGATTAAATGGCCTATCACTTTTGACCAACAGGAGGCGCTGTAATCAAATCATTTTGGTGTGTTCTGTGTGAGATGACAATAACACACAAGAAGTTTAGTGTCAATATTCTAAAGCATTGCAGAGATACAGCCTGATTTTTTATTTTGGCATGATGCCTCAATTTCGTCGCAGTGGTATGCGAGAACGGTTTTGTATATCGATACAAAATCCATAACATTTTGTCAGCACAGTCTAAAGATCATCTGGTTCAATTTTGGTGAAAATCGGACTAACGGTTGAGGAGGAGTTCGAAAAAGCATATTTACAACATATATCAAAATGGCGGACAGGAAGTTCGGCTTACTCTGGCATATTTGGTATCTATGTTATCGGCCAGGGAATATTTTGAGACCGGTTTCATTGCAATAGGCTAATGCATTAAAAAGTTATTAGCATTTTTATATGTGTAATTATTCATGGTTAATGAATGGTTCATTACTCTTGACGAATAGGTGGCGCTGTTACCAAATTTATGTGGCATGGTCAGTGTGAGGTGACGATGACACACACAAAGTTTGGTGCATATATGTCAAAGTTTTGCTGAGATACAGCCTCAAATGCATTTTGGCACCCTTTCTGCAAATTCTTTGATGCGCTAAATGAAACCGTTTCGTATATCGACACGAAATCCATAACTTTTTGCCAGCATGGTCTGAAGATGATCCACGTCAAATTTGGTGAAAATCGGACTAACGTTCTAGGAGGAGTTTGAAAAAGTAGGTTTTCAACATTAATCAAAATGGTGGACAGGAAGTATGGCCAATTTTCACATAGTTGGTATCGATGCTCTCGGCATGACCCACAGAATATAGGGAGATCATTTTCATTTCAATGGTCTAATTTATTCAAAAGGTATTAGCATTTTTGTGTTATTTCATTACAACTCTAGATCACAAGGTGGCGCTGCCACCAAACTTTTTGAGTACATTCAGGGCATGGAGCCGAATATTTACATAATTATTTTCGTAACGATACGATGCTGCGTTCAAAAAATACAGCATTTTAAAACATAATTCAAAATGGCCGACGCCTAAAATGTCCGACACAGGAAAATTTGATATCATACGACTCGACATGACTCACTGAATCTAAAGAGACCAGTTGTGTGATTTTTGGCCAAACCATTCAGAAGATATAAGCCAAAATATGCATTTTTCATATCTCCTGACCACTAGGTGGCGCTTCGTCGAAACACTGCAGGTAGTCTCAGGTCATGGTTATTATAACACACATCAAGTTTGGTCTCAATATGCCAAACCGTTGCCGAGATATAGCCTCACGTGCATTTTTGCGTGCTTTTCATCAAATTTGTTCATGTGTCATTCGACAACGGTTGGACGAATCAACTTGAATTCCATAAATTTTTGCCAGCATGGTCTGAAGATGATCTGAGCCAATTTTCGTGAAAATCGGACTAACCGTCTAGGACGAGTTCGAAAAAGTAGGTTTTTTGAAAAATTGAAAATAGCAAAAAAACTAAACCTTGCGATTTTTTAATTTTGGGGTTCATTCGACTTGCCATGAGCCAGGGATTCAGAGGAAAAAATAAATTTCATTTTCTGCTTACAGTTTAAAAGTTATTAGCATAAAAATATAGAAATTTTGGACAAGTGGTGGCGCTAGAGAGTTGGAGTTAGAGACTTCAAATGTGCTATAGTGAATGTTGGGACTGTCCTCTATCAGTGTGCCAAATTATACAACTTTCCCGCAATCGGTTCTATGGGCTGCCATAGACTTGCGGCGGAAGAAAAAGGTAGAATAATAAGAAGAAGAATCCTAACAGATACAATAGGTGCCTACGTACCTTCAGTGCTTGGCCCCTATTAATTAAGTATCTGTCAATATCCATTTATTTGCTTATTACTTCACTCCCAGAAAGCTGTCACTTTTCAAAAGGCACACCTTTGTACCTAAACAGTCCATATTAGTACCTAAAAGGAACAAAAGTATACCTCTTGAAAAGGTACTGCCCCAGTGACAGCTTTTGTACCTTTTTTTCTGAGAGGGTATGGGACTGTACAGCATCACTTTTAAAAAAATGACACACCATGTCTGGAAAGACTGAAGATGACTTAATGGAAATATTCACATGATGAGAGAGTAATAATAACACAATAACTTTAATTAAAGTTTAGCGTCTTTTAAGGGAAGCTGAACAGAACGACACACTCTGTTTCACTCCTTCACAGTCCTCTGACGGTTAATGTAAATTCAAGGCAAATGAGGTCATGAAGAATCAGAGAAGCACACATTGAGATGGTCAACAGATAAAACAGAGCTGTCACTTAAGTCTGTCAAACCCAGATGAAACTGCTTTTTCTGCTGATTGATAGTGAACACTTCGCTCTGAGGCTTCCAAGAAAGGCTTTGAATCTTTTACTTTGTGGATCCCAGGATTAAGGGGTTTGGTTTCCTTCCTTGCATTTTGTAAGTGATGATTGATCCATTATCAAGATATGGTGTGAAATCATGTGAGTCCACAAGCTCTCAGAAGACAGGATGTCACTAAATACTGATCTGTACATGCTTAATCCACTCACAAAACTGTCCAAATAAGCAGTGTTTCAAAATATAGATGCATGTGGCTTTCTCTCGTGCCCTTAGGGTTGCACATTTTTCACTTCATCCTAAAAATGCACTACGGCAAAGTCCACCTGCTGCCGGTGGCCCGGTGCCCACCGTCTGTTGAGTCTTATTTGTGGGCCGTGCCTGCTCCATGTGCTCATCCTCTCTCGCTCCACGGCAGGTCTTGGCACTGAGAGTGGGGTCTGTTTACATCATCTCTGGACCAAAAAGTGCCGTTGTACCTCAATGTACAGTTTCGGTCCGTGACTGTGGAGAACTTTTAATTGAGGAATCTGCTAAAGAAATGCTGATCACCTTGCATCTCAACATGATACGCATTACACTGCCTGAGTGTGAACGGTGATCTCTGTTTACATAACAGTTGAACAAAGACATGCTTCAGGCTGTTAGCAGTAGCACTAGCACTAGTAATACGTAATTGCCTTGTGGTATCCGTTCGAGCGGTTTCATGTTTAGATTTTGAGAGTTAATCAGCCACTGATTTTCTTAAGTCTGTTTCAGTATTTTGTCTACATACTTCAAAAGCATTGAAGTGACTCCATCTAGCACAGTGCATTAGAGGCTCTGCACTGTACTCAGCAATATGAAACCTGTGAGCTGTGTGTTTACTTTGAACGGGACTTTGTGTAAAACTTGGAGACCTACCTCGCCCAAAGGCTAAAACAAAGAGAGAGAAAGGGTAAAAACACCTCCAATCTGTGTTCCCGGCTGATGGTTGACGGGTGATGGGCTGAGTTTAGGGCAGGGGGAGGGTTTCAGAGGGAGGGACGATGTCATCAGGATTGGGGAGGAGAAGAAGAACCTGATTCCTCAGGGAATGAGGTGTCTCAACAGACTTGCAACTCTTTAGTCTCGTGAACATGCTAAATTAGCTGGAACCGTCAATACTGGCTTTTCTGGCAGATTTTGGTGTTCATTATGGATGAAAAGCGATTCGATTTATTTCCGTGCTGGAATACTGTCATGCCAAAGGTGTGAGGACTTTGGCAAAAGTTTTATGCATAGCAGCAGTCGAGGACCTTAGGTGAGTTTCTGAGATGTCAGGCATGCGGTGTCAGTTTGCTGAACTTCTTTGCCTCATTTCTGATCCAAAAGTGTGTTAGTGGTGCTTTGTGGGATTTAATAAATCATATTATTTTGCTGTGGTTAGCATTTCTTTGGGCTGCAGTCAGGCTGTTAGAAATGTTGCAGTTAAGCAAATGTGTAATCACACTGTATTTTAAGGTCCAATTCTTACTACTAACTTTTGCCTAAATAAACTCTCTGTTTATTAATAGTTAATAAGGTAGTACTTAAGTTAAGGTTTAAGAAGTTTGGTCATGCAGAATAAGGCATTAATATGTGCTTTATAAAATACTAATAAACAGCCAATATGATATAATAGTAATATCCATGAATTGGACTTTAAAATAGAGAAAAGTGTTTTTCATTTTCTAAATACAGATAAAAATATTTAAAATGTTGGTACAAACAAAAAGGTGCTAGTAATTACTAATGTGAAGACTGTGCAAGTGAACTTCACAGGTCTGTGTGTTTATAAAAAAAGAGTTATTAAGGCACATACGAATATTCTTTTATATTATTATTGTTAATTCAAATGTTCGACTTGTCATCTAAAACACAGACAGAAGCTCTCCTCTGTTCTAATACATTTTGACTGGGGCCTAAGGTAATCTCGGTCAATATTATTTCTTCCTAAATACACAGCATTTTACATCTCATCCATCAAGGCCTTTAACGTGGTGTGCTCAAAGAGATTATATAATGAACATTGAGTTGATTTACATACTGAACATTTTGTGGTACAAGGTGGTTATAGATGAAGGTGGACACCTTGATGATAGCAAGAAGGTGGTCACCTTAAATGTCCAGGTCCAAGTAAACTGGGTTTAAGCTATTTGTCTAAACTATCCATACTCTGAAGTCCTCCTAGCAATTTAGATAATTGCCTCCCTGTGGCACTAGGTGTGCATGTGAGGAAATTTATGTGAGGTGCATTTGACAGATGGGGAACTAGCTCACACAAGAAAATGTTGTAAAGATTTGTATTTGTATTTAAAAAAAAAAAGGATTTAATCTTTTATCTCTGATAGAATACGACAGAAAAGGATTGTATTCATTGCTTTGCTTTAAACAAAGATAACTGCAGTTATCATAATCTAATTAGCTGGCAGTTTTGGGAGGAAGTTCAATTCTGCGTCATCCATACTAACAGCCGAACTAGCTGTTCTGTTAAAAATGACGCATCTTTGGGCATGTTGATGCTTGGCTCTGGACACAACTTTTGCAAACAATAAACCAACAGCAAGAGCTAGTATAATCCTAAAGTAATCCATGCACCACAAAGCAATGAGCGTGCAGGGAAAGTAACAAGAACTCGTGTAGAGAATGAAAAATTGCAGTATGTGCAATAGTTGAAGACTACACTTTGTTGGCTTACTTGTGGCTTACAGTGTGCATGTTTTAAACACATGCTGCAGTTTGCTATGATTTGACTTTATTGAGTGTTATTTGTATTATATTATAAAATTTGATTTAGTACCATTAGAAGATGTCTAAGCATTGCTGAACTGTTCACAGTATCCTTAAATGTCATTAAATCTAACAAAACTGGCAAAGTGAGAACTGATTGTGAAACCTGATCCAAGTGTGTGCCGCCTGGTTGAACGTGTGGCGGCAGGTAGCTGTGAGAGTGTAGGCTGGAGAGCAGCACACTGCACATCCTACTGCTAACAGACTCACCCTGAGGGATTTCACAACTCTTACCTGTTGGATTTCATGAGATTTCAAAAGAGTTCAGATGTATTGTTGCTGAAACCCACACAGAAATGCAGGTTTTATTGAAGTCTAACCGGTATGGGACAGATTAATTCTCTGTTACTACCTCTATCCTGTTCTGGGAAATATGGCTACATTCCCCCCACCCCCACCTTGAGAGATTTATGGCAGTTAGATCTGTTATCATACGTCTACATAAATAACCAGGAGACTGACAGAGAATAATAGTTTAAATAAGCATAAAATTAGTTCAGCTTGCTTTTAAATTCTTTACAGTCTCACACAGTGTATTGTAGTTAAATCAGGGGCATATCAATCCGTTTTAGGGGGTTAATGCAATAAAATTTTTTTTAAGTAAAAACATTTGAAATATCTTAATATTTGAAATTCAAGCTAATTTAACAAAAATAATAAAATAAAATAAAATAAAATGAAATAAAATAAAATAAAATAAAATAAAATAAAATAAAATAAAATAAAATAAAATAAAATAAAATAAAATAAAATAAAATAAAATAAAATAAAATAAAATAAAATAAAAGACATGGATTTTCATGGCTCCAAAGCAAAAATATATGGTCACAATTTATTTTAAAGTCCAATTCTGGCCATTAACAAACCATTAAATTTGACTTTTGCCCCAAACTCCTAAATGTTCTGCTTATTAATAGTTAGTAAGGTAGTTTTTAATTTTAAGGTATTGGTTAGGATTAGGGATGTAGAATATGTTCATGCTAAATATGTGCTTTATAAGTACTAATAAACAGCCAATATGTCAATAATAGGCATGTTAATAAGCAACTTGTTAATAGTGAAAACTGGTCCCTATACTAAAGTGTTAACATAATTGTTTTTGTGTTTATTAAAAAATAAAGAATCTGGGTGTGAAATTAAATATTGGGCTAAATATTGTGGCTAAAAATTGCTGTCGAACAAGAGGGAAAGGAAAGCTCAATATCAGGCATCCCCAAAATAAATAATTTTGGTACCCGATTTGAATAGCAACCCAATGTAGTTTAGTTCGTAAGTTACTAAACCCTTTTTCATATGTTAATTGTAGTTGACTTGTAGTTAAAGAAAACTGGCTAAACCATGTGAAAATGTATCACCTGGTTTAAATGTTCTGGTGCTCTTCTCACAGTTAAACAATGTAATGTTGCTTGTCAAGGCATGTCAAAACGGGACAAAAAATACCTGGCTATGGTCTTTCACAAGGTTGAACAGACAATGAGATGAATATGTGTATGTGTTTTGTGCTATTTAGTTTCGGTATGTGGTTAGATAAAGGTCATTGTAATATTACTTTGGCATATTGGTTCATGGTAAAACCATGCTGTGGTCTACTTGGCAGTTTTGAATTTTTTTTTCCCCTTCTCTTCAGGTCTGCGGGTCCAGGTTGAGACAGTGAGAATGGCTTTCACAGACACAGCCATAATTCTCAATGTCATAGCAGTCCTAGGAATGCTAACCAGATGTCAGGGGAGCCTGGTTAAAGACAACTTTCTGCTGAGGTTCACCCATCATTTGTATAATGCCAGCATTTATGAGAACTCTGCCCCCAGGACCTATACGGAGAGCCCGGTCCGAATGGGCATCATACTATCTGGTCCCTTCTGGGACGTTAAGTACAAGATTGTCTCTGGTGATGATGATGGCCTTTTTAAAGCCGAGGAGGTAACCATAGGAGATTTCTGCTTTCTGAGAATCAAAACCCGAAGCAGTTACTCAGCTGTGCTAAACAGAGAGGTACGGGACATTTACACTCTCACCGTTGAGGCTACCGAAAGCACCTATGACAACCGAGCTAGAACAAAGGTATCGATCCAAGTGCTTGACACAAATGATCTGAAACCACTCTTCTACCCTGCCTCTTATCATGCACTAATCAAAGAAGACACACCGATTAAGTCGAGTCTGGTGAGAGTGAGCGCAACAGATGCTGATATTGGCAGCAACGCAAAATTTTATTACTCATTCACCACTAGATCACACCCCTTTGCCGTTGATCCGTTCACAGGGACCGTTACACTTATCAAGACACTTGACAACAGTCAGAGAGACAGGTATGAGCTGACTGTGCTGGCAGAGGACAGGACAAAGAAAATCTCTGGTGTGCCGAAGTTTGGAAATGTAGCGAAGGTTGTTGTGGCCATACAAAATGTGACAAAAAACTTTACCCTTGTCACACCCACCATTGCAGCGACTCCACAGATGGATGACGACAAAATAAGTGTAAACATCAAAACGGAGCCCAAGGAGAAGGAAAAAGTGGCATCTTTAAGTATAGTTGAAGGGAATCCGCTGAAGTGCTTTCAGATTATTCCATCAACGTTGCATGATGGTGGCTTTCAACTGGTCTCAACAAAATGGATTGATTGGTCGCAAAACCAATTTGGACTAAACATTTCCCTTCAAGCCAAAGACAGAAGAAACCCTCCTTTGCTAACACCTATAAAAACTGTGCATATACCTCCTCCTTCTCAAGTTAAACCTTTGGCATTCGAGCATGAACTCTATTACATCACTCTCAGTGAATTTTCTCCTCCGAAAAGTCATGTAGTTCGAGTATCTGTAGGTTTGAGTTTCAAAAATATAACCTACAGCATCAAAGAAAACCCAGATGGCTATAAATTCAAAATCAGTGCCAAAACTGGTGTGATAGTGACTTCTCAGACTCTTGACTTTGAAAAGCACTCTCACTATGAGTTTGATGTCACAGTAAATGATGGAGAAGCATTTACCCGTGTCGTTGTGGATATAATTGATGAAAACGATAATGCCCCCAGGTTCACATTGCCCTCATACCAGGCTTCTCTGCCTGAAAATGTCCCGATCGGAACAAGCATCTTGACTGTCTCTGCTATTGATGTGGACAAAGATAACAATGGTTTTGTAACATTCTCTATAGCAAACACAAGTCCTGTTCCTTTCAATATAGACCCACTGACCGGTGTGATTTCGACCTCTCAGGAGTTCGATTATGAGCTTATGAAGAGATGGTACCACCTGAGAATCTGGGCCTCTGATAGTGGAAGCCCTTTTAACAGAGTAAGCGAATGCTCCGCAACCATCACCATGACCAACGTCAATGACAATGTTCCAGTGTTTGAGCGGGTGGCATGCAATGCCTCCATACCTCAAGACTTTGCTGTAGGGGAAACTATTGCAGAGATGTCAGCACTCGATCTAGATGAGCTACAGCACATCATATACAGTATAGAGTCTAGGAATGAGGATAATTTGTTTAAAATTAACCCTATTTCTGGCTCTATTAAACTTGATAAGGAAATTCCCTCAATGGACGAAGGCACAGAAAATCCTTTATATATACTTAAAATAACAGCAACAGATGGCAAATATAGTTCTGACCCCAACACTGTGACAGTGCATATCACAAGCAAGGGCGAAGTCGCCAGCACACATTGCGAGGAGACCGGAATTACAAGGCAGTTGACAGAGAAGCTTATTGAGTCATTTAAGCCGTCTCTCAACGCCAAAGAAGAAGAGTATATCTCAGACGTTCATTTAATTAACCAGCACTCTCCAAAGTTTGTCACAGGCACACCAAGCTCGATTGACATCAGGGAAGACTTTGCTCTTGATAGATCTGTGTTGCAGTTTAATGCCACTGACAATGACTCTGGCTTTAATGCAAAGCTTGTCTATGCAATTTCCAGTGGAAATGAGGATGGATGTTTTACTATTGACATGGACACAGGTGAACTGAAGGTAATCAGTGCTTTGGATAGAGAGGAAAAAGAGTTTTACATTCTAAACATAACTGTGTTTGATCTGGGATCTCCACAATCCTCTACATGGAAGCTTCTTGCTGTTAACGTTCTTGATGCAAATGATAATACTCCATTATTTTCTCAGCCAAGATATGTTGTGAACATCCCGGAAAACACGGAGGTTAACAAAAGCATATTCAAAGTCAGTGCAGTCGATTTTGACTCTGAAGACAATGGGGCATTTAAATTTTCATTGCTAACCTTTACCGATTTGTTCAAGATTGATGAAGTCACAGGGGTGGTGAAGGTAACTGGGCCTTTAGACAGAGAGACCTTTAGCAGATACGACATAACAATTGAGGTCAGAGATCAAGCCAAACTGGATCCACAGCTTTTCTCATTTACAGATTTAGTGGTTGTGCTGGAGGACATCAATGACAATCCTCCAAAGTTTGTACCTACTATCTACAGGATCAAAGTTCCTGAGGATTTTCCTCCAGGCCCAGTGCTGTTATGGGTCGAAAGCTTTGATTTAGATCTGGATAGCGGAGATCTCATAAGTTACAACCTAAAGAACAGCGAAGCAGGGACCTTTTTCCTGGATACATCCACAGGGTCTTTGACTCTGGAGCGTGAACTGGACTTTGAGAAGCAGCAGTTTTATAATCTAACAGTTCAAGCTGTAGACCACGGAAAGCCCCGGTCTTCATCATCTTCGTGTTTCATCGAGGTTGAAGTGTTAGATGTAAACGAAAACCTGAACCGGCCCCTCTTCACCCAGTTTGTGCATAACACAGCCGTAATGGAGGATGCTACAGTAGGAACCTCATTACTGACACTAACCGCTGTAGATAACGACCTGGGACGAGATGGAGTAGTCAGATATTACATTCACGATGGCTCAGGGCTTGGCGTCTTCACAATTGATGAAGAATCAGGTATGATTTTGATTACAACACATCTCACATGCTTTACCTAGATAGAAAAATACGTCATGGATATTGCTGAACTTTTCTGAACATGTTCAAACATTTACAGATCAGTCATTACGCATTCCATACATACGTAAAGACAAAATGATACATGGCTTTTTCCTGCATGTTGGAAGATATTAGGCATTTAACGTTAACATTACATAATCAGTTTTGCAGTTCTTGTGCACATTGTACAATGAAGTGGTTTTAGAATTAAAGAACAAAAAACAAATGTTGATAATTGTTATGAATGTTTGATGATACTTTAGATTTGGGAACACATGTTCACTTTTACCTAAGAGTTTTCCCTCAACAAACTCCTAATTTGCTGCTTATTAATAGTTAGTAAGTTAGTTTATAAAGGGATAGTTCACCCAGAAAAATGTATTCTGTCATTAATTACTCATCCTCATATCGTTCCAAACCTGCAAGACCTTCAGAACACAAATAAATATATTTTTAATGAAATCTGAGAGCTTTCTGATCATTCAGCAACACAACTACCATGTTCAGGATAAGGAAATTGTTAAAATAGTCTATGTGATGTCAGTGGTTCACCGATAGATGAGATCACGTATGTCACATGGACATAAAATTAAGGCTTAACCACAGATGTCACATGGGCTATTTCAGTCATGTACTTACTACCTTTCTGGGCCCAGAACATGGTAGTTGTTTTGCTGTTTATGGAGGGTCAGAAAGCTGTCGGATTTCATTACAAATATCTTAATTTGTGTTCCGAAGATGAATGAAGGTGTTATGGGTTTAGAATGACATGAGGGTGAGTAAGTAATGACAGAATTGTCATTTTTGGGTGAACTAGCCCTTTAAGTTTAGGTATGGGGTAGGGTTAAAGGAGTTAAAATATGGTCATGCAGGATAAGGCATGAATATGTGCTTTATAAGTACTAGTAAACAGCTGATATGCTAATAATAGGCATGCCAATAGCCACCTAATTAATAGTGAGACTTAAAATAATGTATGACCAAATGTTTAACATTATATGAAGACAAGAACACATTTATTGTTAAATGTGCAGTATATTGCTGTTGCTATCAGTTAGTGATTCTGGAAAATTACATTTTGCAGGTGTTATTCGGACTGCAGGCCTTCTGGATCGTGAAGCCGTCCCACACTACTGGCTGACAGTTTATGCAAAAGATCTGGGCACTGTACCACTGGTATCCTGGACCGAGGTCTACATTGAAGTTTGGGATATTAATGACAATCCCCCTGAGCTGTCCCAGCCTGTCTACTTTGGCTCAGTACAAGAGAATTTGCCAAAGGACAAATCTGTGTTAAAAGTATCTGCCACAGACATGGACAAGTCCTCTGAGGGGAAGCTTGCTTTCCAGATCCTAGATTCTCAACGAGTGTATTTCACCATTGACGCAAAAACAGGTAAACGCTTTATTTCAAATGGTCCATCAGAGAGTACTTGTTTATCAGTTTTGGCTTTTTATGAGAATGATGAAAAGTTGGTGATTCATGTCATGCAATCTTTGATGGATTGATAAAACATGTCTAAACACATGATTTATGTAAGTGTGGTATGCCTCATGAAGGTCTCAATGAATAGGACCTCTAATTACTGTGAATACTGTGATCAGTGTGTGTCATTTTATGTCAAGGGTGAGGACAGTTGTTAAGCAGGCCCACAGAGTCACACAAACCGCAACACCTCTGACCCTTTTTGCAGCTCGACCTAGCCTTTGAACACTAGATATGAAAATTAAAACTGCATTAACCAGCGTTGCAACCTCGCACTTGTCTTTACTAAGTCCCATCTCTTTGTTGTTTCGTATGCCCCACCCTGAGCTAATAATCAAGGATTACAAAGAAGACAGGGGGTTGGGTTGTATTATATGAAGGATCTACCACACTGAAATGTTCATTTGTAGATGTTTAAAAAATTTGGATGTCTGCATTTGCATTGTTATATTGCTGGCGGTTTGGCTGGAAGCTTGAGGTGAAAAGTTCTGTCAAAAACCCAACCGGTGTGAAGCATTACTTTTAAAAGAGATCTCTATGAATATTGTATGCACTGTAGAGTCCAGGAGGATCAATGAGAATGCTAAATGAATATAAAAGTGTAATATAATCAATGCTACATTTCGAGAGCCAGCAAAGACAGCAACAAGCCACACATGAGTGCGGTTTAGCTTGTTTCCCTCAGGGCTAAAGGGACTAGAGTTTTTTTTGGCACTCCATGTCAGGACAGGACGGACTTAGATGACTAATCACTAGAATGAACATTATGACTAAGCTAACTGCCTTAACAGCTTAGCACCACTAAAACATAGCATTAATCGAATATGAACACTTTCACAAGTAGGCAAGCCAAATATTTATTATGTAGGTTGGGAGTTTACATTATCAAAAGCCAAATGCTCTAGGGGAGATTAAGACATGAGAAACGAGACAAAAAGGGCTGCTTTGTAATTTTTTTTGCATGCTGAAAGTGCTAAAGACGTGTTTTTAATCCATGCATTTGCCTTTTGTCCCATGCATGATAAAGCAATCTTTCCACAGGTGGGCATTAATGTCAAAACCACACTTTCAGGATTCCCTGCCTAAATACAGGCTGTCATAAAAGCCCAGCAGGGTTTGTTTTGAGTGCTGCACAAGTTGATAGACACTGTAGGTCCTTGCCAGCCCTTGTCTAAACGACACTCTTAAGTGTTTATTGCAGTGGAGTTAAACCACTGTCACTGGTGCATTTTGTCCATCCTTAGCCTGAAATCAGCTGTTGACCCTTGGACCACACTTAACCTAGCCCCTAACACCCAGTTTATAAAGGTGTCTGAAAACCTCTTGTACTAATTCACAACACTTCAGTGGCTCTTAAGCCATTGCTCATTTTCTGTCAGTTTCTTGGCAACTGGGAAGCCTGGTGTTTTGGTCTACGTCTGCTATGGCTAAATCCTCACTGACATAGACTTAAATAATAACCATTGTTCCCATGTCTTGTACACCACAGATTGACCTAGTATAAACAGTGGAACAAAACAAATAAAGCTTGAAAAACAAAGCTGTGGGAAGAAAAAGTTAAACGGGCAGCCTAGGGTGAACGAACAGGTGTGCCATTCATCTGAAGCTGTGGTGGCATTGATCAACCTGTCTGTTCTTCCTGTGTGTTTGTTTAGGTGTGATCAGCACCCTTGCTTCCCTGGACCGGGAGCAAAAAGCAGAGCATATCATTGAGGTTGGTACACTTGCTTTCTTCTGTTTACTAGGTTGTGAACCACAGGCCTGAGCCTTTCTCTGGCTGATTGCTGAGAACATGTTGCGGTTACACATAAGTTACACATAGAGAACTTTTGAATAATATTCAGGTGTGTCTGTGCTATTCAACAATTCACAGTGTCCATAAGCTCCAAAGGGACAAAAAGCATGATAAATATACATATGACTTATTTTGACTATGGGGTGGTGCTAGCGCAGTGGATAAGACACATGTCTTTGGTGTGAGAGACCCGGGTTCGAATCCACTGTGAGACACCAATGTGTTCCTGAGCAAGACACTTAACCCCTAGTTGCTCCAGAGGTGTGTGACCTCTGACATATGTGGCAATTGTAAGTCGCTTTGGATAAAAGCGTCAGCTAAGTGAATAAATCTAAATGTAAAAATTTTAAGTTTTCTGAAGCCAAGCCAAGTTCTGAGTGAAATGTAAAATGATTCACTCATAATCATTTCCTCTAGTGTGCTCCTCTTAACTTCAGATTCATTGTGACCGAATTATTGACTCAGTGTTGAATCAGAGAACCAGATCTGTCCAATTTATGAACGAATCACTCTTTTTTTTTCAACAAACTGGTTTATCTGTTTCACTTATCATGATCAGTTTGAATCATGTGATATGGCACTGTTGTTTGTGTGGTAAAGAAATGCATTAAGATTCACTTGAAATTATTCCTATAAAAAGTAACAGCATTTCATTTTGGGTGAAGTACACGAAACATATTGGTAGTGTGGTTAATACTTGATAATAATAAAAACTATATTTGATTTGAAACTGAAATGAAAATTCTCCTTCATTTTAACTAACAAAAATGGTTTATAAAGAGTTGTTTAATGGAAAGTAAAATGGATATGAATTCTGTGGATATGGTTACAGTGAATGCAAATATAAAGAATATAGCAGTTATAATATTTTATATTTACACTTTTGTATTATTCGTTATTAAATATCTCGGTTTTTCATATTTATTTAATGTTTAAGAAAAATTTAGTTTAGTGAACCTGAGAGTCAGTTTTATTAGTTTGTCTTGTGTTTGATTAATTACTGTCACACAGTGTTACCTAAAAGTACTTAAACATTTTTTTAAATTTCACAAGTGCATGCAACAAAGATTTAAATACGCTGTAAAACAGCTGTTTATTTAAAGATAAATGTGGTTTTGATTTGTGCACATGTTCTTGATGTGGTTTAGGTCATGGTATCAGATGAAGGGGTCCCTCCATTAAGCTCCACTGCTACCGTAGTCATTGAAGTCCTGGATGAGAATGATAACAGCCCTCAGTTCAGCCATAAGCTTTTCCAGGTAAAACTCCCGGAGTGGCAGAGCATGGCTGAGCCTCAGGAGATCTACAGGATGGTGGCCCGTGATGACGATGTGGGGCCCAACGGCATGATCAAGTACAGTCTGGAAGACAGCCGTGAGGATCGGTTTGATATTCATCCTGACACCGGGGTGGTGACAGCTAGAGGAGAGTTTGTTCAGGGCAACTACACTATTCTGACGGTACGAATACAAACTAGAACAGTGGACTTTTAGATTGACAAGGAATCAGTGTGATTCACAATGTTACAGTTTGGTTCAGAACAACCATTTGAATCAGTATTTTTTTAAATGCATTTATACAGTTCTTTCCAATAGGCAAGAGATATTTCAGTTGTGTCACTATTATTTACTCGTGGGTCACAGTACTATCAGTTTTGGGGCACAATCAAACATGAGGTGTAATTTTTTTTTTGAATAATTATACTATGGGTCAAAAGTTTGGAATATTTAAGATATTTGAAGTCTCTGCTGCTCACTAAGACTGCTTTTATTTGATCAAAAATACAGTGAAACTAAGATTGTGAACTATTATTACAATTAAAAGGAACTGTTTTCTATTTGAATTAATTTTTATAACATTATTTATTACTGTAATGACAAAGCTGGATTTTAAGCACCACATTTTTTATGGAAGATATTGTGATTTCTTTTGGTATATAAAAAAAAAAACCCTTTTTAAATTCTTAGTAGTGTTATAACAAACTGTTTTCAGGGTTTATCGCATAAAAATACCACAGATTAATATGCATCTTTCTTGAAATATGACTTTTCAATTGAGAAAGCTGAATTTTTAGCATCATTAAACATGATCCTTCAGAAATCATTCTAATAGGCTGCTTTGTGGTTCAAGAATTTGTGGTTATTATTAGTAAATCAGAAAATTGTTGTCCTGCTTAATATTTTTATGGAAACTGTGATACAGAAATTTCTGAAAGAATACGTGACACTGAAGACTGAAAATTCAGCTTTACATCACATGAATAAATTACATTTTAAAATATAGATAAGTAGAAAACAGTTATTGTAAATTGTAATAATATTTCACAATTCTATTGCCTTACTAGTGTTTTTAATCAAATAAACAGCTTACCATTTCTGTTTTCTTTAAAAAAAAAAAATCCTAATTATTAAAAAAAAAAAGTTATCAGTAGTGTAAATAATTCACAATTCAAAAATCATGTTTCAAGAATAATGCAATACATTTTTAAGCAACATACTCTGATAAAAAAAGTTGTTATAATCCTAAAACATTCTACAAGCATTAACACAATTTACGCCAACAAAAATAATGTGATATATTCCAATTACACAAAAATAAAAAAGATACACGTTTTCTTTTTCACTATCATAGATTCAAGCAACAGACCAAGGCAATCCTCCAAAAATGTCTGAGGCCCGTTTGCATGTTGAATGGCGGCCCCAACCTGAGCCCAGCTCCGATGTGCTGGCTTTTGATGAGCCCCCCTTTAACTACGTGGTGATGGAGACAGATCCTGTCACTGACATGGTGGGAATCATCCGAACGGAGATCCCGCAGGACCTTCTCTTGTATGACATTATCGGTAAGCACCTCTCTATCATTAATTAAACTTAATTGTATTGGAGTCAAACAGTAAGGATGTTGGCTATCATGGTACAGTACAGCAGGGGGTCTGGGGTCACTGTGATTCTATAGCGTCCCTCTCTGTGCCAGGATGCTAATCTTAGTAGTGACACATTTCTTCAGATGATAAGCCAGAGCACCAGAGGAGCTGCCTTCCTCACAGCCCTGCCATCAGTCTCTCTCATATTCGCCTGCAGTTAAGGGCTGAACCTGACCTTCACTCTGCTCCTGCATTCTTACCTTCAGCCCTGAAGAAATGAGCTACAGTGGAAATAAATCACAAGCATTTGTAGTAGGGAGGGAAAATGAATCGCATGGAAAATAGTTCACCTGTTGGCTACATATCTTGTTTTATCTCAGCGTGGTTCTGATATGATGACAGCGAGGTTGGCATTAATTTACATTCGTTATCTTACTCTTAGATACGAACACATTATATTTTAACCAGAAGACTGGGCCAGTCTGATGAAAAAGACTCTTTGATATGAGACCCAGAGTCATACATTTCAGATAACTTACACATAGCTGGAATTTGTGATGCATAATTTTGTGATTTATTAATGTTAGGTCATATAAGTGGTTTCACTCTGTGCTTATAATTATGATTTTTAATGTGATTCTGTACTTGATAAATGAAGCTAGACAGTTAGAAGTGATGTGATTACATAAATGTATAATTAAAAGTGCTAGTCTGTAAACTCCACACTTATTTAATTAGGAAGAAAACCAATGACAAAAATAAGCAGATATTGTAATAAATCATGGTTAAATCATGCATGGCAGAATTAACTGTGCAAAGTTGATTTGTTCATAAAAGCATTAAATAATCTATAATGGTTTTATGATAGGATCATTCATGTTAAAAGCAATAATTTACATAAACAGCAGGAAAAATATAGAGAATATTATAGGTCTGAATCTTAATGCAGTGCTTGTTAGAAGTTGAATGATTGCATCTCTAGTGTGCTTAACTTTAACACTAACCTTGAATTTTCATCATTTAGTTTGAAGGCTTTGTTTCACTGTAGCAGCCTATGAGAAGCCAATTATGTATTCATTAAAAAAGATCAACAGACAGCTTTTCAGAATATATCTCAAAACTTCCATCAAGGCCAGTATTAGATATGGTTGATCTTCAGCAAAGAGATAGATCCATTTGAAGACTGCTTTGTAAAGTTGGGAAATAAACACAGTGAACAGACACCTGAAAATATAGTTATGTTAAATCAGGACCGGAAAATGGGCCTTCAATAGGTGGATTTTTTTAATAAACACCATCTGTTAAAGCAAGCATGAATTTACCCCCACTGAGTAAGAAGTCTGGTCTTTTTATGCATGTGCCAAATATTTTCCCTTAAACAATAGTGCTGATCTGATGAATAGTGCCATAGGAGTGCCCTTGTTTTCTGTCATTATTGTAACAGGATGGGCATAACAACAAAGTCTCGTGGGTGTTAGAGAGAATTTGCATGATTGGTACCCATACTCTGAAATGTGACATCTACATTATGCTGGTGCTTTTCATCCAGGCTTTTTTTTATTTTTTATTTTTTTAGAGGATTGTACATCTATTACAGTTCACCTGAATCTAACTGTCACAACACTTCATGTTACTCAGCCCTAAAGTAAAGCATAAAATTGAATTATAATATTAGTAATATTAATCTTAGCAGTCAGTAATACAGAAAGCATGCATATAGTCCAAAATGAAGCTACATGGTTACATACATTTATAATTAAAAGCACTAGTCTGTATACAAACATGTAATAAACTATTATTTTTATGGACTGTTGTAATTATGTAATATTGAAATGCATGCATTTTAATAATATTAATTGAATAGTAATTAAAACACATAAACAATGGTTAATAGGCCAGCTAGAGAAGCAACAAATGAATAAGCACCATAAAGTCTGATACACGCCCTTTGATGAGTATAATACATGGTAAGTGTTTTTAAAGTTGACAAGCCTTATTTGTGGTTGGGTTTACATGGTTAGTTCAGAACAAACCTCAGACCGATGGGTTGAGAACCATTGATCTAACCAATATCTGATGTTATACTTTAGGTGGTGATGAAGAGCAGGACTTCTACATTGAGAAGAACACAGGAAGCATTGTGAAAGCTAGACGTCTGGATGCAGGCAGAAAATCTCATTACAACTTAACAGTCAGAGTCACAGATGGATTTCAGGCCATAACCACTCAGGTATGAGCACACATTCCAAATCCATCACACAATGAATGCAGAGTCAATAAATTCATAGTGTGCAAACATAATGCAAGATGTGTCATTGTTATCAGGTCAGCATATTAATATGTCTTACTTTATGCCAATGGACAACTGAGAGTGCATTGGTTTGTCTTTCTTCTCTTAGGCCTACATTCAAGTAGTGGATATAAATGAACATAGGCCCATGTTCTTGAAGAGCCTCTATGAGGTGAGAGTGCCAGAGGACACATCTCCGTGGATGGAGATCCTTCACATCAGTGCCCATGATGCAGATGCCAACAGTGGACTCTATTACTCCATCCACAGCAGCCTTAACCCAGACAGCCTCACATACTTTCACCTGGACCAAAGGAGCGGTTTGCTCGTCATTAAAGAGGAGCTAGACTATGAGACCATCTCCACTCATACTCTGATTGTGATGGTAAATAGATGCTTGACTTGACTCATCTAGACTCATCTCAATGTCTTATGTAAATAGTAGCCAGTGCAATCTGTTTCAATTATGGACAAGCTTTGATTAAATGGGCATGAAAGCATTTGGTAATTTTTCCAGTTGAATAATATTAGAATTCATTTAATCATCTCGAGTCCCCGACATAATGATATAGATGGGGTCACAGCACAGGGAAGACCATAAATCTACATTCCTGAAACATTCCTGACCTCAATTATGCACCTTAAAGAGAAAAAAAACATAGGTTATCGAAGGTTATTTTCTTGACTCTTGCATCACACACATTAACCCATGTACTTTATCATTCCAGGTACGGGATGAGAAGATCCCAATAAAAAAGAACTTTGCGAAGGTTGTTGTGCATGTAGAAGACTGTAATGACCACAACCCATCTTTTCTGAGTACTCATTATGAGGGCACCATAAGTAATATGGCACTCACTGGCATGGAAGTGCTAAGAGTCAAAGCCCTGGATAAGGATACTGGGAGCAATGCGGAGATTGTTTATTCCTTTCACTCTGGTAAGACATTTGCCTGGAGCACTATGCTACCTTTGCTTTTTAACAACTTTTGAGTTCATGGAAAGCACAAATACAAGTCTTGCCTTAATAATTCATTTTAATGTGGCCTTTATAAATACACTTGTGTGGCAATTAAAAAAGTATAATCATGTTTAATCTGTTTTTGACATTTAACACAAAAATCTCTTTTTTGTCCAGGTGGGAATGTAGATGGTGCTTTTGAAATCGACCAGGAGACAGGAAGCATTCGTGTGTCTGACGCATTAGACAAACTTCCGCAGGAGCAGTATCACCTCACAGTAAAAGCCACAGATCAGGGCTTTCCCCAGCGCAGTGCCCTTTGCCCCGTTACCATCACCGTAAAGCTGTCTGAATTCACACCACCCAGGTTCTCCTCCGAAGAATACATCACTGAGATAAGTGAGGTCGTGCCTCCTGGCTCCCCTGCACTATCTGTCTCCGCCAGCTGCCCGTCTTCAGTGCTGTACAGGATCAATGACGGCGACCCCAATGGGACATTCCACATCAACATGAACTCTGGACTCTTGTCTGTCCGAAACACTCTCGATTTTGAGCAACACCCTTCCTACCGTCTGACAATAAGAGCTACTAATACAGCGGGAGTCTCATCTGATGCAGTGGTTTACATTTATGTGATAGATAAAAATGATAACGCCCCTGTTTTCCATCAGAACACTTATTATGGGAAAATTAGTGAGTCTGCACCCATCAATAGCATGGTAACTGGGGAGAACAACACGCCGCTAGTGATTAAGGCGTCAGATACGGACAAAGACACAAACGCTCTTCTGGTCTTCCAAATCCTTGAGCCTGCTGCTCAGAAAGTGTTTCAAATAGACCCAAGCATGGGTACCATCGCTTTAAAATCTACAGTTGACTTTGAGGCAACACCTGAATTTTTCTTCTCAGTTCAGGTGTGGGATTCTGGTGAGCCATCGCTAAGTGCATCCAAACCATGCAGAGTAAACATTCGTGTCCTGGACATTAACGATTGTCCTCCCAAATTTGCTTTACCTGTATATGAAACTGCCCTCACCTTACCGGTTTTTGAAGACATGGATGTGATCCAAGTGACAGCTCATGATGCAGATTCAGCAGTCACCTATATGATTTCAGAGAGCACTATTAATAATGCTTTTAAAATAGACCAGTCCACTGGAAACATCTCAGTGAATGATTCGTCTGAACTAGAGTCCCATTATGAGTTAAAGATCACAGCCTCAGATGGGTTATATAAAGACACTACCCTAGTGAGAATAAATATCACCAATGCAAAAAAGACTAGTCTGAATTTCGTGGACAGGATGCATGTAGCCACTGTACTGGAGAACAGTACGTCTATAAAAAAATTAGCTGTTCTGAGAGCAACAGGTAGCTACCTGAATGAGCCCTTGAAGTACACTGTCTTGAACCCACATGGGAAGTTTGCAGTGATTCCATCATCTGGAGTCCTGCAGACCACTGGCTTTCCGTTTGACCGGGAGGAACAGAATGAGTATGATGTTGCTGTGGAGGTCCGAGACATGAGGAATCCTCCGCGTGTGGATGTCACTCATGTTAAGGTCTATATAGATGATATCAATGACAATGCCCCAGAAATATCAAATTTGCCTCATTCGCTGATGATATCGGATGAAACCGAACCAGGGGATGTTCTCTTTCAAGTGCTTGCAACCGACAATGACTCCGGTGAAAATGGATCCATACTATTTTCACTGGAGGATGATTTCAGTCTCTTCAGAATCGACCGTTATCTTGGAGATGTGTCACTACTAAGACCTTTAGATTTTGAGTCTGTGAATAAATATGTTCTTATTGTACTGGCATCAGATGAGGGTGAGCCGAGTATGTCAGCGGCCGGGACGCTGTACGTCCAAGTGCAAAATCGTTCACATCCCATATTTCAAAGCCTGTACTACCCATTGAAATTACCTGAGAATATAAAGCCATTGACAACGATCCTGCATGTGCAAGCAAGAAATCCTGAAGGATACCGCCTTATCTACAATCTAGAGGAAGACAATGCCTCCAGGTTCTTTAACATCGATTTCAAAACAGGGGTCTTAAGTGTCACTGATTTCCTAGACTTTGAGACTCAAGCAAAGCATATTTTGACTGTTCGTGCCACGGATTCGGTGACTGGCACCTTTACCGAAGCCAAAGTAGAGATTGATGTGGAAGATATAAATGACAATGCCCCTGTCTTTCAGAGTCTGTCTTATGTTGTAGATGTGTCTGAAGGCCTTCCAATAGGCACATCTGTTTTACAAGTCTCGGCTGTTGATAGAGATTCAGGCAGGAATTCAGATATGATTTACCAGCTGGTTGACAAAGAAAAATATTTTTTTGAAATTGACCCACTAAGTGGAATTTTGGTGACATCGCAAGTATTAGACTATGAAACCTTGCAACAGTTCACTCTGAAAGTAAAAGCCTCAGATAAAGGCTCTCCCAGTCTCAGCGGTGAGGCTCAAATCATCGTGAACGTCATAGATGTCAATGATAACCCTCCAGATTTTAGTGAGCCATCATATCGGGCCTCTCTTGATGAAAAGGCCACTTGTGGCCACATCGTCATTAAAGTTCAGGCTTCAGACCCCGATAGTAAGGATGACCTCCAATATAAGATCCTGTCAGGCAATGAAGGAAGATATTTCTCTATTAATGAATCAGCCGGACTTATCTCGTTCTCGAATGTGTGCAAAAGAAACCTGGATCCATTTTATAATCTCACCGTAGCGGTTTCTGATGGTGTCTTTCAGAAGACTGCCCCTGTTAACATTGACATGACAAATGGCAACAAGTACAGTCCCTATTTTAGCCAGAATATTTACGAGGCAGATCTGGCAGAGAATGCAGAAGTGGGAACTCGTGTGATTCGATTGGCTGCTATTGACCCGGACGATGGTCCATATGGGAGTGTCGATTACACCATCATAAACAAGCTTGCTGATGAGAAGTTCTCTATCAACGAAGATGGACAAATTGTGACTTCTCAGTCTTTGGACAGAGAAAATCCATCGCAACGTGTGATCGCAGTTAAGGTCATGGCTAAGGATGGAGGAGGAAGAGTGGGGTTTTGCACTGTAAAGATTATTCTAACAGATGAAAATGATAACGCCCCTCAGTTTAAAGCCTCCGAGTATCAGATTTCCATTCAATCAACAGTGAACAAAGGCTCACCGGTTATACAGATAATGGCTTATGACGCAGATGAAGGTAAAAATGCTGATGTCACTTACACAGTAGAAGAAGCAGAAGAGATTACGGAAGATATTATTGAGGTCAACCCTTTTACCGGAATGGTCAGTGTCAAAGAGAGTCTGGTTGGTTTGGAGAATAAAATTTTCAGCTTCAAAGTTAAGGCCAGAGATGGAGGAATACCTTTTTACAACTCCTCTGTGCCAGTACAGGTCATGGTGGTCCCACCGGAGGTCACTCTGCCCCAGTTTACAGAGCCACTGTACTCGTTCTCAGCATCTGAGGACCTCCCTATTGGATATGAGATAGGGACAGTCAAGGCAGACGCTGACATGCCACTAATATACAGTTTGGTGAATGGCAACACTATAGACAGCAACAAAGAACATGTTTTTGCTGTCGACAAAGACACCGGTACTCTTGTAATGCAGAAGAACATTGACCACGAAAAAACCAAGACATACAAGATTGATGTGATCGCTCAAGGAAGTCACAATGGCACCGATGTAGCATCTCTTGTATCTGTTCACATAGAGGTTCAAGATGTTAATGACAATCAACCTATGTTTGAGGCTGACCCCTACGAGGCCTTCCTGGCTGAGAATTTGCCCCCTGGCACCACAGTCATTCAAGTGACTGCTAATGATGCAGATACAAACGTCAATGGAGAAGTCTCATATACGCTCGAGTCAGACTCAGATGATATTGGCGACATCTTTAACATTGATTCGCAAACTGGCTGGATTACTACCTTAAAGCTGGCTGATTCTGAGACAAAACAGCTTTATAGGTTCTATGTGGTGGCCACTGATCATGGCAACGCTGTTAAACTATCCTCTTCTGCACTAGTTGAAGTTACTATCACAGATGAAAATGACAACCCACCGCAGTTTACAGAGGAACTGTACCAAGGGTCCATCCTTGAGAACAGCAGGCCTGGAGAAACCATTGTTACTCTGACAACTGCTGATAAAGATGTGTCTGCAGAAAACAGACAGATTGTATGTTATATAACAGGTATGCAAAGTTAAATGATGCCTTATTGTTTATAGAGATTACAGTTGTCATTACCAAATCTAAATCATTTATGAAACTGAGTTCTGGAAGTTCTTCTGGTTTTACAGTTCAGCTTTGACATTTTAATTCAAGTCTGTTGTATAAACAGTTTTGCATGGGTGAAGTTGTGTATTTTGGTTTTAAACAAATACTGTTGGTGTTTTCATCTCTGAAGATGGAGACCCATTGGGCCAGTTCTCAGTCACAGCAGCAGGGGAGGAGTGGACAGTAATTTCCAA
The DNA here is from genome assembly GCF_963082965.1 of Carassius carassius. NCBI lineage: Eukaryota > Metazoa > Chordata > Actinopteri > Cypriniformes > Cyprinidae > Carassius > Carassius carassius. The sequence continues at coordinate 3,917,235 of NC_081783.1, read as the reverse complement.
AAGTCCGCTTGACAGAGAAGACAAAGACAGATATAACCTTAAGATAATGGCCACAGATGGAAGGTTTCAAACATCAGCTAACGTGGAGGTCCATGTTCTTGACCTCAATGACAACAGTCCTTTGTGTGAACAAGTAAGTCAGATAATCTCCAGAAGATATATGTGTACAGTATGTGTGCTTCTTCAATTATGGGCACTTTGTCTCTGTAGACATGTAGTAGATAAATGCAAAATAATAATAAATAAATCTGATGAAATGAATGCATTTTTTGAATGTAGGAAAAATAAGCAATGAATGCATGGCAAAAAGTTTCCAATATGTTATTCATAAAGTAGATTGAAAACATTGAAATTCGTTCAAGAAAAATCCCCCTAAAAAGTGTTTGTAGAAACACCCAAATACTAAAAGTACTTGGGTTATTGTTACCAAATTACAAAACTTTATGAAATATGATGTAAATGTTGAAGTATGATGGCAACCCATTTTTTGTTGTTGAAAACTTCCCATTTGGAATAAATTTAGTAACTTTTTCCCTTTTCCCAGTTACTTTATACTGAGGCTGTCATGGAGAATTTAAAACCGCGCTTGTTCATCCTGAAGATATCCGCTTCTGACCCCGACATTGGGACAAATGGCCAAGTGTCATTCACTCTCCATGGACCTAATGCAGACAAGTTCCATCTTGATTCCAGAACTGGTAATTTTGATCTCCAGATCTAGTTCCTCCTGTATTTTCCTAGAAGAATTCACTGTTTAAAAATAGCTAGAAACTGTTAGAGATTGCCTTTGCTTATTACTGTTTTGAGGAAATTCTGTCAACAACAAAGATAAGAGGCAACTCTTCCAGGGCATTTGGAATTTTTTGAATTCCTTGTAAACAATGAGAGTTTTTGATTTATGATAAGTTTATGTGACCTACCTTCTTCCAGAGTATCCTATCTAAATGTAACATCTTTTAAAACGGTTATATTGGGTTTCCAAGACACAAGCTGCATGAAATGCTTTGGGCAAAGGACTGTGTCCTGCTCTGTAGTGTTAAATTCCTGAAACAGCAACTTTCTTTGTTTTTTTGTAGCCATGTTAAGAAAAGAAACCAGTAACTCCAAGTATATAATCTGTTGCACACCTTTATCAAATAAATAACTAGTCAAGACTCGTCTCAGATACCATACATGTTACAACACCTTGTGTTTAACGCTCCCCTGTTATCGTCAGTAAAGCCTTGCTTCGAGCATATGCATTATTATTTTTTTTAGGAGAGCTGTTCACCCTTGCTGTTTTGGACCGGGAGCGGGAAACAGAATATGATCTTGTTGTCAAAGCGACTGATGGTGGTGGCCGCTCTTGTCAGACAGACGTCACACTCATGGTGCAAGACATGAATGACAACCCGCCACAATTCTCCACAAGCCATTATGAAATCACGGTGTTTGACAACACTACGATTAGGACGCCTATTGCTGTCATCTATGCAAAAGACCCAGACACAGGTATGGCACTGCTTCTCTTGTCACGAATGCCTGCTTTAAAGCAAAAAAAGAGCAAAAAACAGACTATTTTCAGCTTATCTACTCAGAAAGCATTAAAAGCCCCCAGGTTTTTACATTTACCCATTGCATGCAGGTTGAAATCCTAAAAGTATGCAGTGTTTGATGTGGGAATGAAGGTTGTGACAGAGAAACATGATTAGGGAGGGACAGACCACACCTGGAGATGTGTGTGAACATGTACTGTACACGCACTGACTACCGTCAGAAGGATTCATGTGTATTTAAAATACTTTGCCTTTTATATAATATGTCTTCAGGTGAATTAATGACATTATCATCTATAAACACATGTATTATGCAAATGTGCATAATGTGTTTATATTGCAATGTGACCATCAATCAATTCTAATACTTTCTTTACCAACTAACCGTCATTAGAGTATTAGTAAACTGTATGCTTGATATCTGCTAACACTTTATTATGACTATAAGTAACTTTGCAAGTATTTGTCAACATATTCTACCAACCCTAATCTAACCCTAACTAATACTGAAATGAGTGTTAGTTGACATGAAGTTGCAAATTAATGAGAGTTTATGTTACTTATAGTATGTTGCTTATAGTTAGTAGAATTTCTAAAGTAGATCAAAATAAAGTGTAATCAAATAACAGTAACCAGTTAAATAATTATGCAGTGACCAATTCTCACTATTAACAAGCAGGCATATTACTAATATATTGAATGTTTATTAGTACTTTTAAAGCACATGCTTTATTTTTTATGACCTTATTTTAGGTCCCTTTATGCTAAACTTTACTACCTTACTAATTAGGAGTTTACTGATATAAAAGTCATTGTCAATAGTTAGTTAATAGTGAGAAATAGCATATCACTTTTAAGAAACCAAATCATTTTTAGGCATCTGTTATGCATCTGTCCTTTCCTGAACTGAAATACTGAGAATATCATGTTATGTAACACTTCCAGGTATAAACTCAGAGGTGAGATACTCTCTTCAAGGCGCAGACAGCGGATTCTTCTCCCTAGATGAAATCTCAGGCATTCTGAGACTGGAGAGATCTCTAGCCGATGAGATCAAGTCCACTTATGAGATGAAAGTGAAAGCCACTGACCGAGGCCTCCCTCGTCACCTTTTCTCCTTCGCCACCGTTACAGTATACGTGGTCGTCCTGAGTGATTACCAGCTGCTGTTTCTTAGCTCGGAGTACTCTGTACAGATCCCAGAATCACTTCAGATCGGGTCGGAGGTGATCAGTGTGTCTGCCCTCACCAAAGACGACACAGAAAGTGAGCCTGTGCGATATACTATCATCTCTGGCAACGAAGACGGCCGATTCCAGATAAACCCCATGACAGGTACGGGCTTTTTAATTGCGATTTTTTTTTATGCATGTAAATACAACTATTTGATGAAATATACAGCATCAAACACGTCAACATTTTTACCAACAAGAAAAATAAGAAGGCATGGTGAGTTGCATTGTTAAATGTCAACCCCCAAAACAATGATATCTACGACTTAATAATATAAAAGAAAAATACCTTGAACATGTATTTAATGCACTCGCATGTATTCAAGGTGTACGGAAAATGTTTTTACTTTTCACTTGATGGTTTAAAGTGATTAAATTTAATCTTTTCTTGAAAATGCCATAAAAGTTATAATATTGTTTTAAAAAAAAAGTTAGGTCACACTTTATTTTAAGGCCCAGTTCTCACTATTAACTCACAGTTAACCTATGACTTTTGCATTAATAAACTCCTAATTTGCTGTTTATTAATAGTTAGTAAGGTAGTTTGTTATGTGTGGGATTAAGGGATCTAAATTATAGTCATGCAAAATTATGCATTAATATGTGCTTTATAACAGCCAGTACGCATTGGAATCTCTGATTTGAAAAGATTTAACTGCAGCCCATCTAACTTGAAGTCAGTGTCACTATGTCAGTATGTTTGTGATTTATGTACAAAACATTACTCATCATTACTTGCACAAAGTAGACATGATATATTAGCATGCTGCCATTGATCCTCTGTGGCTTATTCCTGTTGTGTGAAGCTGGAATTTTCTTCAGCATGAGTAAATGTTAAACAGAGGGACCTGTGCTGACATGTTCTGAATCCACACAGGCACTTGTCAGCTTGTTTATTCCCATCTGTTCATTCCTCTTAGTCTCTCCTCTCTCTCTCTCGCTCGTGTCCTTTTATCGCGAATGCTCAGAGCCTTCGTGCTGTAGGACTTTTGTGAGAGATTGAGCCAAACTGTTTATTAGCTGTCAAACAATACACTACTTTGAGTTCTGCTAGCAGGCTTTCTGCACAAATCAATTGGATATTTAGTGATCATTTCAACCCAAAAGCTATAAGTCCACTGTGTAGTTGCTTATAGTCTCAGCACATAACAGTCAAGCTCATGTATGCATTAGATTTTGGACTATTTATTTCTGCCTAGAGTGCTATCTAGACAAACCTTTATATGGTATAAGAAAGTAAATAAAATAGATGATTTATTGTAGTTCAACAGCATTTTTCCAGTGTTATGTCAGCAGTATATTCTTTCAGTGAAGTAGAATATTTCGTGCAAGTCATGACATAATTGAAATCCGTCAATCATACATTAAACCAGTTGCTCTGTATTATTGAGCCATTTTCTCATGTTATGCAAGGTGAGACTGAATAATTGTAGGATTAAAAATAAATACATTTACTTTACATCTCTTAAACCCAATTAAATGCAATAAGAACCAGTAACACTGATGGATTCATGAGTAAGACGATTTACACGATGTAGCCATGAATTACAGAAATAAAAATATGACCACATTAGAAAATCACCTGTCCAACTCTGGTGAAAAAGTGATCATAATTTGATTAACAACATAATACCTCTGACATTTCAAAAGGACTTTAAATCAGGCGGTCTTAATGAAATGCCACAGAAATATTAGTATGGACGGATGTCTAATGGCTGTATCGCTGCAAATAGCCTCAGGAAAGAGTTTAAAATATCAGTTTGCTACTGCACTTTTTAAAGAAGAATAACATATAACAATGAAGATGTAGCTGCTTACTTTAGGTAATGGTTGAACTGGCAAGTTTGTGCTTGTTCATTAAATCTGGAAGGTCCACAAGGGTTAATATTGTGCAAGTGAGACGTTTTGCTGGTTACTGTCAGCTAATTAACTGCATTATTTTCCCCCACCCATACAGACATTAGTCAAGGTAAATGGCATATTTAATTTTTTTAATGGTGAATGACAAGGAGGCGATGATGGATAGATGTGATTTTTTTTTTGTGATCCGGGTGTTGATCATCAGTCAAGTAAAGCTGTCCATACTCACAATAATTATGAAAACAGGCGAAGCTACTCAACACCGTACTTGTCATTGTGAGCTGAAGGGACATAATCCTTTATTGTCGATAAAACATTCATACTGTATGTGTGACATTAACATTAGAGGATAATAGGAGCTATTATATGCTGTAGATTCATAACTGTTTGAATTTGTCATTACAGGAACTCATGAATGGGACTACTTACTGACTACTTTAGACATTCTCCTAAGTAACTTTACAATTACATGTTAACTAGCAGCAGTTATTCTACTTCATCAAAATAAAGAATCATATAACCCCTCATAAAATAATGTAATTTTTCCAGTTTTTGCATCTTCCAGTAGATGTCACAGTTTTACATCTTCTTACCCACGGTTCAGTGTCACATTGCATCTCTCACACTTTGATCTCTGCACTGACAGAAAGTTATTTCTGTCATTCAAAGCAAATAAAAAATATAAATAAGATCAGACATAAACTGATGTCTGACACTGATGGTTATTGCAATTCACATGGACTGTTCATTTTATGAATGCCGAGCTGCATCATTCTCCATCTTACAATTAAATGATTTATAAATGCACATTTGGCCCTAGCAAGCCAATGCAGAGAACTCACTGATGCATCTTCATCACACTTGACATTGACCAATGCTGCTTTTGCTTAGGCGAGGATTACTTTTGCCATCCACTTTTGCATTGAACTCAAGCTCTATGTTCAAACACAAGCACAAACACCTATATTGACAGAACGTGTGCCAAGGACAAACACGGCTCATAATAATACGGTGGAGGATCTCTAAAAAAGCCATTAAGTGACACAACATAGCCATTGATCTTTAAAAGCAATAAAAAGAAACAGAAGCAATTTTGCACTTGTTGCAAACTGGATTCTTGAGCTAAGCAAAAAATGCCAGTTCTTCAGTGCCATCTTGTTTTACTCTAATGATGTAAGCAGAATGACCAGCAAAAGGTCCAATCGTAAACTTTCTCTTCTGGGACATACATAAAATAGCAATGTCTACCCATAATGCACAGAGCAAATCACACCGGATTTTCAAATGCTTTAGATGAAACAGCTTCTTGTAGGAATCAACTGCTTCGCAAAAACAGAAAAGGCAACGTTGCATAAAATATATCATGCATTCAGTCCAACTCCACTGGGAAGGACATGAGAGTTATTAGTCATGTTGGAATGTGAGTTTTCTATGCGGTCAGCTGATGCAACAATAAAAGACAATCAGCTGGTGTTACATTGGAATGAAGTTTCTGTCAGTACTATTCTGTACTGAGCACACAATATGTTAGGCTCACAATAAATATAGCAGTTTAGTTTGGATAAATCTGAAGCAGATGAGCATAAACTTTGAACAATAAATCTTTCATTATCACACACAGACTCGACCAGCTGGTAACGTACTTCTGTCACTGGAGAAATGCAAAACAAAACTCATCCAACCCTAGATTTTTTGTGTATCCTGCCAGCATTGTATTTTAAGCCACTATTTAATATTTTTAATTCTCACTTTTCCCTTTTTTCCCAGAATAAACGTTACTTTTCTTTGCCGTTTTTGCAATCACTTTGAACCAGCTGGAAACTGATAAAGAGATGACTCAGGCCTGGATGTGATTTTGTTGTTTTGTGCCACAGGTTTGCTGTCGCTGAACTCTGTGCTGGATTTTGAGCTCCGCCGCGAGTATTACCTGTCAGTGGAGGGAGCAAGGGGCAAACCGTCACTCAGTGACATTGCCACGGTTATGATCAATATCACAGATGTCAACGACAACCCGCCTGTCTTTAACCGCAGCAGCTACAGTGCTGTGATTGCAGAGGACATTTCCCCCGGGGACATGGTTCTGCAGGTATCATGCTTTCCCATAACTGTCACTCAACATCCAATGATAAGACTTTTCAGTTAAGGCTCCAATTTTCACTAAAACTTACTATTAACTTTGACATTTGCCTCAAATAATGCCTAATTACTGCTTATTAATCGTTAGTAATATAGTTGTTAAATATGGGTATTGGGTGGGATTAAGAGAAGAATATGGAAATGCAGAATAAGTGCTTTGAAAGTATTAATAAACAGCCAATATAATATTTTTTTATACAATAAACTAAACAAAACCAAAATTGTATATAAAGATATTAATATGCAATAACAATATACAGATGTTAAGAGTTATATATTATGGGAATATTATTATCTTGAATTAGGTGCATTTTTTATACCACATCAGAAGATTATATATTTTTTTCTTGTTTAAAGCATAAACCCCAATAGATAAAAATGTAATTTTTATATAAGCAGGTTACAACTTTACAATATTCTATGCACAACAAACAAACAATGTTATTTTAGTATTATTTATATAAAATTATACTATTTATTAATATTTTTTCTTAGTTATTTTTATATTTTAGTTATAATTTAAGTTTCAATCATTTTATTATGTGTATTTGCCATTTTTTACAAATATTTTTTACATTTCTGTTTAGCTTTATCTTATTTTTAGTTTGAGCAATTTTAGTACTTCAGTTTATTTCAGTTCTGCTAGAGCAACATTTCTCATTTTTGTACATTCTTAAAAATTCATTAATAATATTCATTATTTGATTTCAGCTTCATTGCAATTATCAGTATTTTAATAGTTTTCCTTTGTTAAAGTAAAGATTTAAACTTTTAATGGAAAACAATGAAAAGTACTGATTATGAAACATTCTTTATCATATCGCCTTTGACTTCATAGTGTCTCAGACTCTTTCAATTAAACAAAATGAAGCCAGCTGTTGTCAGTCTGGTGACGGGACTGAGACAAGCTATTGTGGCAACTGTTTAGAGAATGATTTACTGCATCTGTCAGTTAAACAATCAGAAAAACAGTTTGAATGGAGAAATCAGCTAATGGTGATTGTACAGTATATGAGCACTCACAGTCAGCTCAGCGATTTGTTGCGACATTAGCCTTGTCTAATGCAGACCGCTAGATTAGAAAAATCTGCAGAGCTTTAAAGCTTTGTTTAATACCTCACAGGTGTGCTCATCTTTCTTTCACTAATTGTGCATCTGTCTCAGGTAGGAGCCGTCGACCTTGATGGGCCTCCAAATAATTTCATTATCTATTCTATTGTGAGCGGTGATCCACAGCAGCAGTTCAGCATCGATCCTCGCACCGGCCACGTAACGGTGCACTCCATGCTGGACAGGGAAGAGGTGGGTTTCACTTTCACTCCTGAATCGCTGCCCAGAGCACATACTCATATGTTTAATCAGGGATTTAGTTGTATCTGTTGAATCCTGTGATCACAGATGAACATTTTAATCACCACTGTGCATATTTGACTGCTGTTATTGAACGTCGGTGCCGTGATGTTCATATATGTTATCATATTTCAGATAACGCATTACTCATTAACCGTGCAAGCTGCCGATGAAGGCGATCTCCCTTTATCCTCCGCCGTCCAGGTGACAGTGACCGTATCTGACGTCAACGACAACCCACCGATGTTCTCGCAGATCAATCACAGCCTCGTCCTTCAGGTAAAAACACATGCCCAAAATCTACCTTTTTGCCTCCCTGCCCAATTAGTCAATGATTTCGTATACTTCAGACAGACAGCTTCAGATGGCAGTGCAATATCACGCCTAATGATCTAGAAGAAATTCAAATGAGCTCTATAGATAACCAAGCGAAAATTTCATGCTTAAAATTGTTGTTTCATGGTAGAAATGAAAGAATACGTTTACTTCTTGCCACTCCATCATACACAAGGTTCAACCAAACAATTTTGTCTCAGAATTTGCTAGTAAATTTCACAAATAATTAGATCATGTTAACAAGAAAATGCTAGTAACACATTGAATTAAACATGAAAAATAATTGTAACCCCTATTATAATACATTTCTATTCTCTGTTACACCTTTAGAAAGCATAATGCATTAAAATGCGTTACAAACTAATATTATGGATTTTTCTAATATAATAGATTTTAATTTTGGTTACAGTACATCTACTTATGAAACGATATAATGCATTACAATGTACATTTATAATACATTTTTAATACAATACACAAGGGCTGTAACACTTTTTTTTTTTTTATCAGAGTAGCAATTTCTGATTCTTTCTACCCAATTTTTTCTTCTTCAATGCACTGAATCACAAGCATAGGATTGTGAGAAATCAAAGGTGCAAAAACCAGACACGGTTGTCATCACATTTGTGCTCTAAGCTGCACATGAGCACAGGGGAAGCCAAGAGTTCAGGCTAAACTCCAGAATCAATTGCATACCGATAAAAATAAAGAACACATTAATGTTAATTGTTCATCTACTTTCGAGAAAGGACAGCTACAACTTTTCTAAAAGTCTGATGGTATTTTTCAAGCACGTGTGGCTTGATTAATGGTGTTTTTTTTGGACACAGGAAGGGGAGGCTGTGGGCAATGGAATTCTGCAGCTGGTGGTAACAGACAGAGATACGCCTCAGAACGGCCCTCCCTTCTCCTTCTATATTATCTCGGGAAATGAGGACAGGAGCTTTCACATTGACCAAGGAGGACTGCTGTCCGTATCCTCCCCGCTGAGGAGCAGAGACAAGCCTCAGCGCCTGCTAAAAATCCAGGTGAAAGATTTCATTCATTCATTTCAGTTTGGAGTACAGCGCATGTTCACCACACATGCTTGTTTAAAGATTAGAGTGGTACTGTAGTTCACCAAAAAATGAAAGACTGTCATCATTCACTCATCCTCATGTTGTTCCACAGCATAAGATTTAAAAAATGTTATGCTTCTCCTTTCTTCTATAATGGAAGTGAACAAGGATGGGTCCTATCAAATTGTCATAAAAAAGAAAAGAAAATGAAAACACTGTGAAACTACCATAAACCACAAATTGTATGCCATAGGACTATTCCAAGCCTTTAGAAGCCATTATGTAGTTTTTTTTTCTTCTTTTTTTTTCTTCTGCTTTTTAAGCTCAGCAACCTAGGTACTTTCAGTTAAGAAATTAAGAATTTGCTCACTTTCAATTCATGCTGCTGAATTATTATATTATATTATATTATATTATATTATATTATATTATATTATATTATATTATATTATATTATATTATATTATATTATATTATATTATATTATATTATATTATATTATGTCAAATGTTTAATCAAGATTAATTGTAGCCAAAATATGAGTTTTTGTGTTCGTAATATATGCTTGTGTACTGTGTATATTTATATAAATACACACATGCATTTATAATATTTCAGTAAAATATGTTAAATATATTTATCTATGATATAAATTATATGTGTATAAATATATACATGTCAATACATGTACGCATTTTCAAAATATATACTCTATGTGTGTATATTTGTACATACATAATATATATGTGTGTACTTTGTATATTTACTATGTAAACAAAAATTCTGATTTTGGATACGATTAATCGCGATTAATTGTTTGACAGCACTATAACATACAATTTTGTTATATTATGTTGTAAATACACATTCCAATAGGTTGCAAAATTGTAAGTTCAGATCTGCCTCTATTATAACCTACACGACCTTAAAGAATTCAGGCGTTTCACAGAAGGTTTTCAGGCGTAGTTAATCCAGCCTTTCAAATTTAGTCTTGACATACATTAATTTGCTAGTTAAAAATTATACTTACTTCAGTCTCGTTGAATTTAAATGTAAAAGTCTCATTTTAAATGATGCTTTCTTTAACTTAAAGGAATCTCTGGTTACTATAAAAGAGTTCCGTAAACATTTGTCAAAACTTCTCCAAAAGAAAAACCAGAAGTCATACAGGTTTGCAACAACAGTCCTATAGAGTAAATAAATTATGACAGACTCTTTCATTTTTATGTGAACTATACCTTCAAATGTAATTTGGCATGTATGGGATAGTACAACCTGACCTAAACTTGATTGTTATCTGTGGACCACTGATTCTACCATACCATCTTCAATTATTTAAAGTGACTCTTCAAAGGTCAGTGCATTGTTCACACGTCGCAATGCTTTTTTCACACATCAGATAAATATCATCTCCACAGGTCACTGACAGCGGCCACCCTCCTCTGTCCTCAATATGCGTGGTGAAAATCAGCATCACAGAGCAGAGCCGATATCCACCCACTGTGACTCCTCTAGAGGTTTTCATCACCACCGCTGGCGGGACGTTTTCCAAACGTGTCATCGGCAAGCTGCACGCCACGGACCAAGATCCCCAAGACGTCCTGTCTTACAAACTGGTTTCTGAAGGCCTGGACCTGTTCTCGGTGGACGCAGTGGATGGAAAGATCGTGGTGGAGAAGAACCTGGATCCAGGCCTGTACTCCTTGAACGTGAGCGTGTCAGATGGGAAATTTAGCATCTGGGCGGAAGTGAAAGTCCATGTCTGGGCTGCCGCTCAACACGATCTGGATCAGGGCTTCACGTTGCAGTTGGCTGGACTTTCGGCGGAAGAGTTCGTGTCTGATCACTGGAGAGGCCTCCAGCGAAGCCTGGGCTTAGCACTGAACATCCCCAGACAAGAGCTGCACATCGCCAGCTTGCAACAGAAGCCAAACGCCATCAACATGGAGGTCCTTCTGGTCCGGAGAGCTCAGGATGGCCCTGTCCAGCCCGTGCCTGCTCAACACCTCACTAGAGTCCTTTCATCCGTAGAAGATACGCTGGGTTTGAACATCTTGAGACTGGACCATGATGGTTGTGTGGGTGCTGGTTGCCCACCTCGGGGTTGCAGAAACGTTGTGGTGATGAAGCAGGGGAGTATGAGTAACTACGCCACAGCACGGGCGAACTTCATCACCCCGCAGCACAGCTGGGAGAGCGTGTGCTCCTGCAACGGTAGGCGGCGAGACCACCAGCATCTTATTCTGCATTCCACTAAGGATTTAGACAAACCCGGAGGCCTTGAATTATTATCTTGTTTCTCACGTAGTTGCACCTTTCTGGGTTTGTCTTAAAGGAACAGTTCACCCTAAAAGGAAAAACACACTCATGTCATTCCAAAATAAGAACACAAAAGAAAAAAGCAATTTCAAGCTGTACTTCCAAGCTTAAGTAAGGACAAAACGGTCTATATCAGTGGTTCTCAACCAGGTGGCCAGGACCCACAAGATGACTTAAAATTGTACAAAATAAGACTAAATAAGCAAAACAACACAAAATCTAGATATTTCTTATAACTCACCCCCTTAACAACTGTTTTTGTGTTTTATAAAATTAAATTCCCATATCTCGTTCCCACCTCACCTTAATACTGTGATTTCTAGAAAAGTCACATTAAATTAATACAATGTTAAAATGCTATGGATATTTGTATAATATTTTATGACCCTGGAGCACAAAACCAGTCTTAAGTCTCTGGGGTATTTTTGTAGCAATAGCCAAAAATACATTGTATGGGTCAAAATTATTGATTGTTCTGTTATGCCAAATATCTTTAAGTAAAGATCATGTTCCATTAATATATTTTGTAAATGTACTACTGTAAATATATTAAAACATAATTTTTTATTAGTATTATACATTGCGAAGAACTTCATTTGGACAACTTTAAAGGCGATCTTCTCAATATTTAGATTTTTTTGCACCCTCAGATTCCAGATTTTCAAATAGTCGTATTTCGGCCAAATCTTGTCCTATCCTAACAAACCATACATCAAGCTTATTTATACTGATGATGATGTATAAACCTCAATTTTGAAAAGTTAACCCTTATGACTGGTTTTGTGTTCCAGGGTCATATTTATACATTTTTATAGTTGTGCGGTGACTTAAGAAAGTTTAGATATTTATTTATTTATTTCAAAACGATCCAGTAAATAATGAATGACATGGAGCTGAAGATTGTTTTGGACGACGGTAGTCAAACATTTTGAGAACCACTGACCTATATGACTTTATTTTCATTAGTATAATGTGTCTAAAATTTTATATGATCAGAAAAAGGTTGCTATTCCAAAAACATTGTCAATCTCATTTCCTTATATTGTTCATATTTAAACTTGAGACATGGAAAATCCAAAGCCATTTGGCATAATTGATATCATGTGTTGGCAGTTGGCACATTATATTTAAATGAATGTGAACTATTCCTTCAAAGATGTCAGTTGTGATGTCCGTCTATAAGCTTGTTAAAGTGGACAGCTGCTTCACATTTTGCCAAATGTATTTACTATTTATGCTTCCTGCGTTGCAGAATCTGCAGTGAGATTTGACGGCAAGGGTTATCTGAAATACCTCTATCAGATGCAAGAGGGAAAAGAAAATTTCCATCTGTCTCTTCGACTCAAGACGTCTGCAGCAGAGGGCACAGTGATGTCCACCAATGCTTCTGACTGGGGAAAACTAGAGGTATGACATTTTTTCAAACAGACTGTCAAAGGTGTAGGTTTAAATCTAAAATACAAAGAAACCCCTGCCATCCACATCACAATAGAGCGATCACAGGAAACTTCACTCCACCCAATGATAAATGCAATGTCCAAATGTTTGCAGTAGAAGCTTGTTTGTTCTCATGAAAGACTAACTGCACATTAAACACGTTAATATTCAGGAGCGTGTTCCAAAAGGCAATGAAAGCTGTTGTGATGTGGATTTCATCCCACCCTTTGAGAGCATCAGGGAGAAATCAACCTGTATTTCTGAAATGAGTGTTATGATGAATTCATGGCTGACTGCTCTCCTTCTTTGACTCAGAGATACATCGAGGACTCTTTGAGTATGTGTTTATTTAAATGCCTAATGCAGCTTTGAAGCTTCAGCTAGAGGAAGTCTGTATAAAAGACTGAAAAGTGCATTCATGTTCTATATATTGTGAGTAAGATAAAGAATGCAGCAAGCATGACTTAAAAAGCCGACCTCTGCTTCAAAAACATGTGACACCTCTCCCAGAGGACACTTCATTTATGCACCATAATTGAATATTCAATAGAAATGGCTGGCTACATCAAAAGTGCACTCTCCTTTTTTTTTCAAATCTTTACCACTGGGTTTTGAAACTTGGCAAGCTGGACCATTTTATTGTTGAAGAGGGGCTTCAAAAGGAATTGTTAAACATGGCCATCCAAGAAATCTTCAGGGCATTCATTTTCACACGTTGCAAAGCTATACATGACATAATTCACGTGTCTCTCTGGAGGATTAACATTCTGGCGCACCTCAGCAAATTCATATATCAGTCTTTTAATTTGAGAGGAGCGACAGCTTGTGCTTTGGAAACTTGTACAATTTGAATCAAGCTTGTACTTTTTTTTTTTTTTTTACCATTTAAGTAATTACATTCAAATGGAAACTGAGCCTATTTGAGCAAAGCCACCTCTGACAAGGAAAAGGGAAGAAAAGGTGACTTGTCAGTTGAGCAGCTGTAGCATTTATAAATACTGACAGCTGTGATCTAACATTATTAAGAGAAAAGAGATCTGTGGCGGGAAAGATACGCTGGAACTGATATCTTTTAATGCAGTGAGCAGTCCGAGCATGAGGGCATTGATCGCAATAATTAGGTTTTTCTTCTAACATCAGGAGGTCTGTTACAAAACCTAGACAGAGTTGTGAGGCATCGCAGACACAGTCCTGATGCCAAGACTCTTCCGAACAGCAGGAAACATCCAAGATACATTATTTGGCCAAATTCTATTGCAATATTGTATGCAAGATGGTAGATAGAATTGAGAAATTTTGATTTATACAGTATATAAATGTAAATATATATACATATACCATTCATAAGCTTGGAGTCAGTAAGATTTTTTTTTATTAATGCTTTTATTTAGCAAGGATGCATTATATTGATCAAAAGTGACAGTAAAGACATTTATAATGTTATGAAAGATTTATTTCAAATAAATTCAGTTTGAACCTTCTATTCATCAAAGAATGACTGTAAAAATAAGTATGTAAATAAATATGCAAAGCAGCACAACTGCTTTCAACACTGATAATAATGTAAATGTTAATACATTTGCAAATGTTGATAATAGATAAATGTTTCTTGAACAGTAAATCATTATATTTGAATGATTTCTGAAGGATCATATGACACTGAATATTAGTAAAGATGATGAAATTCAACTTTGATCACAGGAATAAATTAAATTATGAAATACATTCAAATTATGACCTAATTATTTTAAAGCAAAATAATATTTCACAATATTAATGTTTTTTTCTGTATGTTTGGATCAAATAAATGCTGCCTTGGAGACTTCTTTATAACACTTAAAAGTCTTACTGACCCCGAACTAGTATAACTACATTCATACAGTTCATCACTACTAAACATGTCTCACTAAAAATTTATATTCTTGTAATCCAATGGATATCAATCCAGTTCCTGTTTAAATCACATGCCATTTGTTCAAGTGGAGTTACTGCCATCTTGAATAGGATGCTTCCTATATGAATCCAGTGGACAATAAAGCAGAGCTTTAGAGAGCTTTCATCCGTCATGCATTGAGGGATAATAACAATAATCAAGCGAGGGATAATAGACAGGCAGTTTGAATGTGTGTAGGATGATCAGGACATATTTATTATCTTTAAATGGTGTGTTTTGCTAAAACGACCAGCGCAGTATACATCATCTCACTTAGTTCACAGCTGCCTGCCAAATAAATGAATGCACATTGATGCGAGTCAAAATGATTTTTATTTGGCCACAGAATGCCACAACTGACCAACTAAGAACAAATATTCCAGAGAATTAATTTAACCTCATCAGCAAACAGAATTTTTGCCGTCATCATTTCTCAAGGAAATGAATCACTTCATTTTAAAGAGGATACTCTCTTCTGCTTGCTGCATTGTAAATGTTTAGTTTGCTGATGTTGTGTTTCTGCGAGATCATATGCTGTGTGATTTTTAGGCATGGACTCTGGTGGATAAACAGCTTAGTTACCTGTCAAACTCAGCATTGCCCTCGAGGAACCAAAACTCAGATCGAATATTCACCCTCGACGAGTTCTCTTGGGAAACGTTCCTCTTCCTTTTCTGTGCTCATCTCACCACCACCATCACTGCAAACTCAGCTCAGCCCAGCGCAGCAAAATCAAACAGCAGCGCCGTCCAATGAAAGCAAATGAGTAAAACCCATGGGCTGACTGGTTTCAGATCAGAGCAAAAGGCTCTGTGCTTCTTTTCTCTCATTGCAAAACTCTCTGAAGAGGCTGGTGTGAAGGAGATGATTGTTAATAATGTATACTCTCAGCATCAGTGTAATACTTTCAAATGTGAAGTGCACACACAAGCTATGGTTTTTTAATGCATAGAATAGGAAACTAATACATGCATGTTTAAGTGATCCATTATTTGAGGGCGGATCGCTGAGGAGGCATAATGTCAGCGTCTGTTTGAATGCTTTGCATCACAAAGGTTTTGGTGCGATTGAAGGAGAACTAACTGCATTCGCCCGTGAGCTCTGTCTTTCACAACTATCTTCAGCACACACAAAGGGCTTCTTATCTCCCACAGAGCGAGCGCAGAGAGCACAAGCTTCCAGCTGTGCAAAAACACAACCTATCTGGGCTACCTCAGCAAGAGCTTCGCTGTCTCTACATCAACCTGGGCACAGTCCGTAAATATGTAACTTTATTCAAGATACAGACGTCAAGTTAAAGTTAATAATAAGTGTGTACTTTTGTTTTGATGGTTTTTTATTTATTTGCCAGACTGAAGGCGCTTTTCTGCATCAATGACATGATGCACTTTTTTTGTCTTTTAAAAAATACTTCTGATGTGCAGTTCCTACATGCAGTGACTTGAAATTGTCTCTTTTGTGATGAACATGCTTTACATTTCAGAATCTATACTACAAACATAGACTTGACTTTATTTCTTTTGACTAATGAAGGCCCTAAAGTTGGCTGAAACATAACTATTTTAAATAGTAAAGTCAATGTTTGTAGAGTGAGAATTTTTATTATGAAGTATGAAATTCAGATTCATTGAGTTGAACAACCTCAACAAATTTTTGAGTGTCTGTTTAATAGTAGTGATTCTTTTGGAGAACGAGTTGGCACAGTAGTGATTCACCTGGAGCAGAGTCTGTGCAGCAGTGATTCATTTTGAGTTGGCACAGTAGTGATTCATCTGGAGCAGAGTCTGTGCGGCAGTGATTCATTTTTGGAGACCGAGTTGGTTAAGTAGAAATTCATCTGGAGCAGAGTCTGTGAAGCAGTGATTCATTTCGAGTTGGCACAGTAGTGATTCATTTTTGAGCCTGAGTTTGCACAGTAGTGATTTACCTGGAGCAGAGTCTGTGCAGTAGTAATCGTGATCTGGAGCCGTGGCATCAAAAACTCAATCACAAGCTTGGAACCATGACACCAAACCCCATTTTTATAGCATCAAATAACTAACTAAAAGCAAACTTACTAGAAAAAAAAAACACTTGAACATACATTATTGAACAAGCATTGAACATACAATATTTTTAATTAAAGAATACTTTAAACTTTTTGATTCAAATCAGAACCACGTGATCAAATGTATAATTGAAAGTTTAATAAAGTACAATTTGTTTAGTCAGCAGATTTACCCTCTTTAAGAATTCTATTAAAGTTTTTCAAATCCACATGAAACTGTCATGAATACAAAGAGTACATAAAAAAAAATTCCTGTTGTTTATCATGAATGTTTGTTTTTCTAGTTGGTGGACAAGGAGATGTGGCTCAGATATAGATGTGGCAACATGCTCCCTGCCAGTCTGCATGTGGCCAACCACCCTGTGGCTGATGGCCGCTGGCACCACGTCTCTCTGGAGGTCAACGGCTCAACCCTTAGACTCACCATTGATGCCAGCAACTCCAACTCGGTGGTTCTGCCTCAGCCCTGCAGGCTCAGTCAGTCCGGTGGGGCCCTGGTGCTAGCCAGCACCAATCCCAGCGCAGATGCAGAGCACCTGGGCTTCACCGGCTGTTTGGAGAGCATACAGTTCAACGGAGAGGCGGTAAGAGGAGTGGAGGAGATGACAGGAACTGGCCCAAAGACTGGCAGGCTCTTCGGGATCTACCAGTGCTGCTCTGATGGGAAGATCTGTGCCAGTAATCCTTGTGAGAATGGAGGCACTTGTGTCGAAGAGCCCAGTGGAGGTGGGAAAGCAATGTTCCTCTAAATTTACACACACTTTCTTCCCTGTTTTACCTGCCCATTCTTAAAATGTGATATGCAAATTAGGTCAGCAAAACTGAATGCCATTTGCACAACACAGTTTTCCATCTTGCTTGTCAACATCATACACTTTTGATACATGGATGATTATAATGCTACATTATTTAATCAGCATATAATGAACTACTGCTGCCGTGATCACTAGAAAATGTACACAAACATCTCTGTAAAATTAAATGCAATTTATTATCACAAAAAATCGTATGTGCAGAAATAATAAAAACAGAGATTGTTTGCAATGAAAATACTAAAAAATAGTAATAATAATGATTTGATAACACTGTACAATAAATTTAAATCATTAACATAAGATAATTTGGCGGTTAATTTCACAAAAATATGACTATTGTAACATTTCATGTTGTATAGATTAAAATTAATGTGTTATGAATTAACATGAATTAACAATGAACAACAGTATTTTTTATAAATCAACACTAACTTAGATTAATAAATGCTGTAAAAAGTTGTTTGTTAGTTCTGACATAAAGTAACAAATTGTTAGGACACGAAACAAAGAGGTGGACAAAAGCTAAATTTGAAATGCTGATATACATACCTATATATATATATATATATATATATATATATATATACCAGTTCATGAAGTGAATGCTCTTGAAATCTTGAAAGTGTGCTAAACTGGTGCAAATGTATTCACCCCTTATATATATTTCACCATTTTTGTTTTCATCTCTGTTTCATGTAACAAGACTGTGAAGTACAGAATTAATTCTTGAATATTAAACAAAGTCCCTTAACAAATTGGTAAGGGACAACAAACAGAAATACTCGAGTGTCTTTGGAGTATTTAAGCAACACTACACAGATATGGAAATAAAGCTAGGGAGATGATAATCTCTGCTGTATTTTCACTCAAAAGATCTCTCACTGCCCCAGTATCAGTTCCTTTGGAAATGTCTTTGTGATCTTGACCATTGCTCTAACCAATTGCTTTTTCCATCTGTCCTCCAGCGTTTCGCTGTAGTTGTCCATCGCCATACTTTGGCTCCCGCTGTGAGAACAACATCCTGCCGGACAATCCTTGTGCATCCCAGCCATGTGCTAATGGTTTGTGTATGCCAAATAATCAAGGGTACATCTGCAACTGCTCTGGACAAATCGCTGGAAACAGGTGAGACTCACACAGCGAAGCTCTTGAAATCACACATGCATATTATGTCCTTGGTGAAGGCATTGAGAATGAATACTCGCCCACACAGGTTACATGCGTTATGTGCATTTGCCATTTGCTTTGCGCCTTTGAGTTAACAAATTAGCTGAACATTATTGATTGTCCTCATTCATATATAACACCAAAGCTTGAGGAAATTATTCATGGAGTAAGAATTTGAATCAATAGATGTCCTTCTGCATGTCTTTCTCAGAGTGCATTAAAGCATAACACTTTACTGGTCACCACAGCATCACTGTTTATATATATATATTATGAGACTGGAAACTTTACAAACACTGTTTACTTATACAATTATGTTAGATGCTTATGACAAAAAGCAAACTGCAATAATTATTTTTCTGTAGTTGGAATTATATATATAATTCCATATATAATTCCACATGTGTTAATTCATATATATATACATATATATATATATATATATATATATATATATATATATATATATATATATATATATATATGAGTTTTCTTTATTTTCATGACTATGAAATTGTAGATTCACTGCAATGAAAAAAAAAAGAAAAAAAAAAAGGAAATAAGAGCTGAGAGAGAAAGAGTTAACCAAAGCATTCTAAGATAAAAATCTGATAAAATACAGAATGAATTAAAAAATAAAAATACCCTTCACGCCTGAAGGAAGAGATGTGTAACTGACATTTTTTATTTAATTTCTCAATATGAAAAGAGTTGTGTGGAAACACCCAGATGATGGCTTGATAACATAACTGTGTTTTTCATGCATAAAGAAAATGTGAAAGAAATGCATCTGATACACTGGACCTTTGGAATGAGGACAATATTAAATTCTGATATCATGGCATATGCCATTTCTATGGAATGGTAATTCATCAGTGGTCTCTGTGACCGAGTGTAAGAATATCTAGATCAGTGTGGCCCACACACTTTCCTGCATTCAGTCAATTGTTCCTTCTCTTTGCAGATGTCAGAATGCATGCACTCCCAATCCATGTCTCGTTGGTTTCGCCTGTTCAATGGCTGGAAATTCAATCTACTGTAAACGCACCATCTCCCCTCCATATGTGGAAATCGCAGAGATCTGTGCAGGCATATTGGGGCTTGTCCTCCTCGTCGTGGCCTTTGTGTGTCTCCGAAAACACTGTGTCAGCCGCAAGAAGCACAAGTCCGGTTGTGTTCAAGATTCCAATGGCTACTTCCCAGCATTGCCCAAAAGCATGATGAAAGAAACCGAGTTCAGCTCTCCTATGGAGGACAGCACCCTGATTGGCTCCAAAGGCAATCTGGACAGCAGTCCTTTCCGTTCACTCAAACCTCGAGAACAGCGGGATCTCGGCCCTCAGGTGGGCTCTCGGTCCAGGCCTCAGGGTCCTGTGGTCTGCAGCGTGGCCCCCAATTTACCTCCTCCACCTTCCACCAGCTCTGATAACGACTCTATTATGAAAAACAACTGGGAGCACGACTACGAAGGTGAGAACTTGAGTTCATTCATTATTTTCATTAGTGGATGATAGTGGAGATTTTCAGTATCAGTATGTCAATATTAGAGATATATTGGTGCATATTTTGTGCGTTTAGTTGTATATTTCCTTATTTATAGATTTAACCCAGTTATCTAACTCTCACTTAAAGTAAATCTTTAAAATCAATTTAATAACAAATCTTATTCTGTACATTATAAGGTTGTGATTCCTTAATTAACTTGTTGTTTTGTTTTAAAGTATATATATATATATATATATATATATATATATATATATATATACACACACACACACACACACACACACACACACACTTATACTATATGTGTACATACATATATATATATATATACACACACACATATAGAATAACTGTGTGTGAGTGTGTGTGTGTGTGTGTGTGTGTGTGTGTGTGTGCATGTGTATATATATATACACTATATATACTCTACTGTCAAAAAGTTTGGGGTCAATAATATTTTTGTTTGTTTTTGGAAATAAAAGTATCCTTTGGCAAGGACACTTTAAAATTGACCAAAATATATTAAGTGTCCTGACTGTACTATTGATAATAATAATAATAATAATAATAATAATAATAATAATAATAATAATAATAATAATAATAATAATAATAATAAATGTTTCTTAAGCACCAGAATGAATTCTGAAGGTCATGTGACACTGAAGACTGGAATAATGACTGCCGAAAATTCGGCTTTGCCATCCAAATAAATTACAATTTAAATTTACATTATATTTTAAATAGTAATAAGTTTTCACTAAATTTTTCATCAAATAAATGTAGCCTTGGTAAACTTTTCTAAAAACATTTTTTACATTAACGTGATCAAAATTCTTAACTTTTTCCATAAATATAGACCAAGTGCAACTGAAGTCATGTGGTACAACTAGCTGACACAAACCTATCTCATCTACTAGTGTCAGAACTAATCAACTAATATGTATCCAAGAAATAAACGATTTCTAATAACAGCTCTCATTCACAGTGTATCCAGCTGATCCAGACTACTACGGCCGTCCCATGGTTCAAGAGTTCCCACAGTTTGACATTGTGGAAAGCACCTGCTCGACGGCTAACACAGAGTCACGCAGAAACTCTCGCTTCGGAAGCTTTCCTTTCCCGCTGGACCGCGCTGACCGCCGTGCTCCATTACCCCCTTGTTACAGCAATCAGAATTTAGATGACTTCTTGGGGTCCGATGGTCTGCCGCTGCCCAGCTCTCAGTGCCCTAACGAGTACACTGCCATAAGCTACTACCCTACCCAGCACACTCACAGCCTGGACAACGTCTCCAGTGGCTATAAGAGGCTCAGCGTGCGTTTGAGCGTGGCACAGCCTTCCTACGCTGACGGCGACGGCTCTAAGCGGCCTGGATCTACTAGAAGGACTTCTCGCAGTTACGCTGGCTCAGATATGGTGGAGAGTGACTACGGCAGCTGCGAGGAGGTCATGTTTTAAGAGACTGCGGTGGATCAAATGTCCCGTATGAGTGGGGTTATAGAGGGGAAGCTCATCTTGTACATATAGTATATGAAGCTCAACGGCTGAAAGCCACTGAAGCACTATCAGTATTAATAGTCACTTTCAGGGAAAATGAATACATCTGTGTTAAAATGCAACTTTCCTTATTGTTTGCCCTTTATGAATCTGTGGAACTATTGCATGACCTTAAAACGTCTATGGTGTTGTTATAAATGATGTTATTAGTGTGTAGAAATAATGCGGCCTTATTTGGTATTGAGAGTTCAATGGCGACCCGTCCAAAACACGTTAAATGACTGATTGTAGTGTTGCATGTCATTATCAGATTGGAAACCAGCTGTAGGGCGGAGGTGTGTTGTTTCTCAGAGCTCATATGTGATCACCGAAATCAGCGTGCTATGAAATTTGAAACGTTTTCAAGCGTTCCATATGGTGTAAACATTTTTAGCAATGGTACATTTCACTACAGCGAAAGTACAGAGGTTACATTGATTTGTACATGCGACTGAAGCAGAGGCTGGTTCCCTGCTGTATCAAAAATTAATACACAATGTGAAATATAAGATGTATTTTAATGAAATATCAAATATAGGTTGATGGTAAGTTGATCATTGGATGTTCACTCTCAGGCCTGTAGTTTTCTTTTTTTTTATGGGAACAAATATGTAGAAAAATTGCATTACAGTATATCACTCGCTGGCCAAGTGAATTGGTGCCGTCCAAATGAGAGTCCAAACAGCTGATAAAAACATCACAATAATCCACACCACTCCGGTCCATCAGTTAACATCTTGTGAAGTGAATAGCTGCTTGTCTGAAACAAATCCATCAAGGCGCATTATGTACAAACGGTTGCTTCGGTCCAAAATATGAGTCTGTAATCCATTATAATGCTTTCCTTAAGTGAAAAAGTCAATTTCATGTTGTCCATTCAACAACATGTCGTGAACTTTTTCACATTGTTGAGGAACTGATCTACAATAATGCTAAATTTCTCCAAATCTGTTCAGATGAAGAAACAAACTCATTTACATCTTGAATGGCCTGGGGGTGAATACATGTTCTGCAAATTATCATTTTTGGGTGTACTGTTCCTTTAAGATGTGTCTGAATTGCTGCGCTTTGTGAATAGTAATTTTGAAATGTGAAGTCTGTCTTTATCTGTTCATGCTGCAGAAGTTATGCAGAAGGCAATCAAACTTACACCATAAAAACTCTCTGTGCAGCTTTTTATGGCTCAGTTATGCAACTGTCATAATGCTTACTAATCATTAAAATGATCACAAATATTGTCAAAGTATGAAAGAAACTGAACAGATTGAATAATCATATATACTGTATTTGTGTGCGAACATCAGAAACAACTTCATTTTATATTCTAAAGCACTTCTGTCTTTGAGCTGTATTCACAACATTGATGTCATCTTTAGGGTTCAATATTTTTTTTATGAACAGGGATTTCCTACAGAGTACATTTCATAGGATGCATAGATTACCTGAATGCATTTGGCTTTGGAGACTGGTTTAGCGGACTGCTGCATGTGTTATCAAATGATACTGCATGTGCTCCTTTCCCTCATTGACTGTAGTCTATAGTTTTCAAATGACAGTACAGTGTTGATCTACATATTATTAGCAAGTATTTGTTGAGATCTGCCGTATGTTTGTGTAGTGGGTGGTAAGTGTGAATGTAATTTTTTTGTATTTTGAAAGTTCAATGTGGGATGACTCCCATGTTTTAAATAAGTTCCTCTGTGAGAGAATTTGTGTTGTCTTTGCCATTTCCCATCCATGTAAAAAACTATAAAAATACTAATGAAATATATCAAATAAAATTATGTTTAATATACAAAAAGTACTGTGTGTTGTATAAATTATAATCTTTTAGACTCAAAAATTCAATAGTAATTTAAAAAAGTCCTCAGTAGTTTTTTTATTTTATCTTTTTAACTCAGCAGCAAGGCTGCATTGGTCAAGAGTGACAGTAAAGACATAATTTGTCTTTATAATATGTGACCCTGGATCACATAACCAGCCATAAGTGTCAATTTTGATAACTGAATACATAAGCTTTCCACTGATGTATGGTTTGTAAGGACAATATTTGATTGAGATATACATTTTTGAAAATCTGGAATCTGAAGGTGCAAAAAAATCACAGTATTGAGAAAATCACCTTTAAAGTCCAAATGAAGTTCTTAGCAAAGCAAATTACTAAGCAACAAAATTAAGTTTTGATATACTTATGGTGCAAAATTTACAAAACATCTTCAAGGAACATGATATCCTAATGATTTTTGGCATAAAAGAAACATTTATAATTTTGACATACAATGTATTGTTGGTTATTGCTACAAATATATTCATGCAACTTGTTTTGTGCTCCACGGTCACATATAATAATTTTTAAATATACATATAATATAATGTATAACTATATAACATATAATAACTTTTAAAGGCTGTTAAATAAAGGCAGTTTTTTTAAACACAGAATCATTAAAGAAAGGTCATGGTTTCCAGAAAATATTAAGCAGTACAACTGTTTTCAACACTGAAAATAATAAATGTCTGAGCAGAAAATCAGCATATTAGAATGATTTCTGAAAAGGCACTGAAGTACTCTTTTCACTACAAGAAAAACCCAGGTGAAAAAAGTGCACTTCCATAATGTGCTTTCCAAAGTGCTTATTTTCACACACTAATTTTGTACTTAATATACAAAAAAATATTCTTAATAGATAAACTTTCTTAATAGTTCTTAAGTTTATCTTAAGAACTATATATATATATATATATATATATATATATATATATATATATATATATATATATATATATATATATATATACATATATATATCTCTTACAAAATCAGTGTGTGAAAATAGAGCACTTTAAGTACATAATGGAAGTGCACTTTTTTCTCACCTGGGAATACTTTTTTTCATATTCAAATACAAAGCAGTTATTTTAAACTAATATCTCACAATACTGTCTTTATTTTTGTCAAATAAATGCAACATTGGTCAGCAAGAAACTGTTTGTATAAAAATCTTATTGTATACAAAATATATAAATGTGGTAACATCTAAATCATTTTCTTCAAGCCAAAATATTTGTCTTACTGCTACATTTGTGGACACTATCGTCAGATTTAATCAGAACTGTTTATTAATGTTTATTTTTATTTTTCATCCTTCTAACAGCAGTTTTCTGTTTCAGACATCTCTGAATGAGTTAAGCATTGAGGGAGACTCATTAGCTTTCAGACACAGAGTAAAAGCGATTAGAATAATGGAAGAACATAAGCGATCGAGATTGTGAATCAGAGCAGCAACAATCAGAGGAGCTCTTACTCAGCTCGCCACAATTACTGTAACTCAGCAATTCCCCAAGATCTATGCATGAGTGAAAGAGCAGTCCCATAATGTATACATCCCCTGTCCTGAAGGACGGAAATCTCAAATAACCCTACAGCTGAGGACCCTTGAGCCTTTGGGATAGAAGTGTCAACTCATAGCAGTATTGAGTGCCGTAACTCAGAAAGAGAAAGAGCTTTACAATTTACAATTAACTTTACAATTAACTCATCTTGACAATTACTTTACAATTAACTCATCTTGAACTCAACAGTACTGGGCCCGGTTCCCCGATAACGTTCACTCTTAGCGCGCTAAGAAGACATCGTAAGATATATCTTACCAAAGTTGTTGATGTTTCTAAGTGTGTTCCCCGAAGTGTCCCTTAGGAAGCTTCTTAGCACGCTGCCTCTTACGTCCGACGTTACAAGAGCGCTGTCCAAAGTCAGGGTGCTGAATTAGTTGGCATCGATTGCTCATGAATCGATTTTCCACTTTACGCGAAGGTGCAATACAGCGTTAAGAAAGACAACACGTTCTATGCAAATGAAACATTCCTCAAATTATTACAGTAACATTTATTTTAACATAGTTTAAGTTATCAGTAGAATATAGACTATAAATTAAATGATCAAATGGTCAGTAATATGTTCACACGATATGTTGTGATGGTTAGACGAACCGGGTATCCCTCACTAATCATCCACCCTCCTAATTATCCCGTTGTGCCACTTGTGCCGCTTCTTGACATGGGTTTAACGACATATAAAAATTATATAATACACTTTTATATTAATGGCAAGGTACTTTACAATTAGAATTGATTGGCAAGCAGCTGCAGTTACTTCTGTTTAATGCGGTATTGATTGCAATTGGTTTATGTTTTTAATAAAAAGCAACCTATCTACAATGAACAGAGAGAAAGAGAGAGAGAGAGAGAGAGAGAGTTAGATACAGAATATGCTGGGGAAGCAACGTAAAAAAAGGGCACAAAGCCTCTCGTCAGAGGAACTTGAAGTTTTGCTGACCACCAGGTCAGATATCACACCCTTATGGTCCACTATAACCTGCACGTTTATGGCCGCGTCTCCCTTTCGCGATGAGTAGCCTACGCCTGATCATTCACTGATGGATTGGCGATAGGGATGAGTGTGCCATCCACCAGGATGCAATCCCCGGCACGGCGCAGAAGGGTGTTGGAGACAGTGTGGACGCACCTCCACACCGAGGTCTTGATAAGGCCGTAGCCCTCTCCCACGACCTCGATGAATCTCTCTGTAGCCAAAAAGAAAAAAAAAAAAAAAAAAAGTAGCGCTGGGCTTCAGGGCTTAAAGCAAAATTCTGCTGCTTTAGCCTGGCAAGCGCAGGTCTGAGAAGGTCCAGCAGCTCCACAATGAGTTGTCTTGGGAGGCGATTTTTTTTTAATATAGCCACATCAGGCAAAATGTCAAAAGGGCTTAAGTTTTGCCGAATAACAAAAATTGACATGGGCTAAACGGCTCCGCGTCCGGCTCCGTCTTTGATTCAATACAAGGACACGTTGGATCGCTGCCATAGTTGGTCGCTTACTGGAAACCACCATGATTACCCATTTATAGATCTTAGCCATTTAGAGCCATATTGTTTGCCAGATTTTAATTATCAAAAAATTGATTGTCAATTCGCTTTAATTACATTACGAAAAAGCCTAGGCTAATTACCACCTTATTAGTTCTGTAACCACATAAAGTCAACTTCATAAATAGGCCTGTATCCATTGCGAACATAATTTATTATGAGTCTTAAAAAATAACAGAAAACCATTGTTAAGCCACAAAATTGTCAACGTACCGTAGTTTGACTTGTACTTCGCTGCGCTGGTTTCTAAAGACTGCTGTACAGTAGCGTCATGAGCTCAAATAACGCTAAGAGAGAGCTATGAATGGTCCAGACCAACCTTACGAAAGTATGACTTACAGAAGATATACTTAGCGTACGAACGTGTCGGGAACCGTGCCATAAGGTTAAGAGAGAGGTTAAGGAATAGGTTAAGAACTACTTAGCGATAAGAACGTTTTGGGGAACCGGGCCCTGACTATTTACACTCACTTCAATTGAGTTGCTTTCTTTAATATTAATGTCCATGATTAGATGCTGCGGAAGCTTGGTGGATTTTGGAGTGGGCAGGTTTGTGATAAAGATTTTTACATTTAAATTATTCAATACAGTTTTTAGTGTTATCAGAAAGAGAAAATGTTTGTCAATCAGAAAAAATGCACAGATCAAGCTCAGCCTAAAAATGCTGAACAAATATTTCATAGGATATAGGAAAATTGTCCACTCTGTTACATAAATTTTTTTTTCACTGGAACTTAGCAGACTGGAGGTTTTAAGCTAATGAAACTCATAAGGTAACAACAGCACGCAAGCAGGAGTTAGTAATAAGCTTAATTAGTTTAAAAACTCTGTCCTGTTAAGGTACACTTATGCATTGAACTATAAAAAATGTGATGTAACAGGGTGGACAAATTTTCTGTCATGTGAAATATTGGCTCAGGATCATTGAGCTACTTGAACTTGAACTTTGAACTTTACACACACACAAATATCACAATACACATAATTTTATGTCAAAGAGATTAAGTAAATGCATATAATACTCAAAAATAAATGTAACCTTTATTTCAAAGTGAAGTTGAGAAAACGTTGAGGAATTTGACAAAAGACTATCCTTTGTGGATCCCACCTTCTCCATGCCACAATTGGACAATTATGTACAATTCTTGCAGGTTACAATAGGAACAATAGGAAAACAATAACCCGGCCGGACATTTTAGGCAATTTAGTAAACCCTGCCAGGATATGTGCAGTGAAAACAGGACATATAATCACCCTGTTTAATGTAAAATGTACCGTATTGTTTTATGTCAACATGAAATTCATTAAACTGTAGGAATGTCCCACTGTGCAGCTGTTTACTGTTTCTGTTCACAGCAGAAGCACACGTGGGATCAGCACAGAGGTGGGTAGTAACGAGTTACATTTACTTCGTTACATTTACTTGAGTAATTTTTTGGGGTAACGAATACTTTTCGGAGTATATTTAAAGATGGGTACTTTATACTCTTACTTGAGTAAATTTTTGGGGAAAAATCTGTACTTTTACTTCGTTACTGTGGGCAACGCTCCTGTCGTTACTTTATCTTAATGCAATAAATGTTATAATGCTTCAGTTTATTCCAAACGCGCCGTCTACTTTTCTCTGGGCAATGAGCAATGCCCATTCGCGAATGATTCATTCTTTTGAGTCAATTCTGTTCAAAGGCTTGATCAAACCAATTGGCAAACGAGTGAATTGGTTCATGAATCAGTTTGAATGAGTCGTTCAGTTCCCTGCCGCACGCGCTGAGCATCTGAAGTGGTTCACTCGGAGTTGTAACGTTTAAGACAGGGGTGCCCAACCCTGCTCCTGGCGATCGACTGTCCTGCAAAGTTTAGCTCCAATCCTAATCAAAGACACCTGAAGCAACTAATTAAGGTCTTCAGGCTCACTTAAAAATTAAAGGCAGGTGTGTTTGATTAGGGTTGGAGCCAAACTTTGCAGGACAGTCGATCGCCAGGAGCAGGGTTGGGCACCCCTGGTTTAAGAACAGAAAGAGCGTTGAAAACGTGGCTGGAACTGCACTGAATTGAAATCTGCAAAGGTTATTATTTGCTAGCGATGGAGATCCTTATTAGATGAACACCGCGTGTACTGTCTACTGTTTAACAGGTAATAACTTGGGCTACATTCGATTACAGTACACGATACCACTGTGACATTAGTTTGTTGTACGTGTGTGGCTTATAACAGAGGGGAGTCAAGTTGAATGCAGCTTCCAAAAGACAAAAAATAGCCGATTAAGATTTTATTAATTTTAATACAATCACACTGGTGCAAGTACGTTCAGCGAGTCATATTATCAGCTGCTAAATTCAGATCTGTGATTGCTTGCTGGCGCTTAGCCAGAGATAGATGCGTTTATACAGCGCTGCGCATTATAACAAATCACACATGATTCTTTTGAGCTTATTAAAGCATTGGCCAATCAGAGGCGTTCAGATGAGTCATCGCTAAAATGCCGGTGCTTCCTTCACTCGCTCCTGACTGAATACCTCTTTCTGGCGAATTCTCTCGCAGGAACAACAAAGTGCAGATGTGTGTACGAATCTTTAATTAAGATATTGATTTCACAGTGTTAACAGTTTCAGTGATTTTAATGGGAGTTTCTGAGAGTGAAATCTAGACTGTCAGTGAAAATTATCTTTAATAATGTAAATGTTATTTGCTCTCTTTCTGAACAATGAAAGATTAGTAGCAATATTTATATCACATTAACTTTCAATGTTAAATTCACATTTAATATAAAGTCAGTCGTATTAAAAATATGTTATGGCATGACACCTATATCTGTTACTTAAGTAAACAGACAGGGTTTTATAATAAATTACATAAATTGGAGTAAAGGCTGATGAAATATATACATTTATACACGCACACATACATTACATACATTTTATCTATATATCTAAATAAAAATAGGCTCAGTATATATGACCCAAAGTAACTAGTAACTAACTACTTGAGTAGATTTTTTATCCGATACTCTTTTACTCTTACTCAAGTAACTATTCAAGACTAGTACTTTTACTTTTACTTGAGTAAATATTTCTAGAAGTACTTTTACTTTTACTTGAGTACAGTTTTTGGGTACTCTACCCACCTCTGGATCAGCATGAAAGGTTCGCCTCATGCAAACCTTGACCCAAACCTCTACAATCAGCACAGCCACTGAGAATTATTCAGATGCCAGTCAGGTTCAATAAAATAATAAAACATTGCCCTCGCACATACCGAAACACAGCGGCGTGAGTCGTAATTATAACAGGATTCAAGTGAGCTCCCAGTTAATCTGGCTTTGACACTCTCATGTAGCATGATAATGTCTTGTGGGTAAACTCGCTCACATCTGGATGGTTAAATACAGTGGCTGGAGCGCAACGCAAACTGCTTTGCATTCATCATCATACTCTGCAAACAAAAAAGTCTGGTTATTAATGTGACCCCTAGTCATTTCTGGGTCAACAGATGGAGGGCAGCAATGTTTGTGTACTCAGATTAGTGCTTTTGTTGTGCAGTTTCAAAAGAGGGGAGAGGAGAAATATACTGTGAATTTCATACGACCACAACTCACATCCAAATACAAATATATGTCTGTTTCTGACATTCTATATATATAATATCAGAAACAGACCATACATTAGGGAATTCATACTTATCTCTCAGGTTTGACACATATGTCTGTTTGGGAACTGATAGATGATGTTCAGTCTGATATATATTGCTTCACAGTGCAGCACAAAACATTGGACATCTTCATATCATTCATGAATTGAAAAATGCAAAGGTTTTACATATTTGTCACGACAAATTAAATGATTTTTGAATTGGATGTTTTTTACGCTTCTGAAATGTCAAAAATTAAATACATATATGTCCCATTAGACATTCTTTCAAAAAGCAACTTTAGAGTAATTGTGCTGTGTGATTAAGAATGAATGAATGTCTGTTGGTTTTCAATGTGGGTTCAATTTGATCAGATGTGGGAGCAGTTATTTTTATGTTTAATGGTGCCTTTTTATTGACTGCAGAGTTGATAAATATTGTAATTTATAAATATTATATATGAGTGTGTACAAAGATAGAAGATAGGTGTGTCAATCGCCTTGCATTTGACTAAAAATGCAGTCTTATAAAAGTTTTTACTGTAAAGTTTTATCTCTAAAATGTAAGTTATACAAACTTTTTAAACTTCCATAATTGTGCTTCGATATTTTAGGGCAGCATGCCATGACAGTGCGCTTTAACTTCGCTGGACAGAGAAGAGCATCAGGTGCGCTCACCTGATCAGAACAGCATCAGCATCAGCATCAGCATCCAGCTTCACACGAAGCCAACACTTGTCAGAGCACACGCGGATATAAACGACACATGCCTCTTGATCTCCAGCTGCGTTTCACGACGGTAGCCTACTGAGAGATCTTCTGAAGTTTGTGAGGCGTTTATCCACTCTTTTATTTCCCGACAGCTTTTAAGAGTGAATGAGGACTGCACGGTTAAGAAGTGAATGAACGAACACGAGTTTACATTTTATTTAGCTATCAGATTTATGAATGTGCGTCTTGACAAGCACAGCGCGCTGCATGTTCTTCAAGTTCGCACGATCTGGAGAGACGCTGGATTACAAATGTCTCTCCGCTGGCCCTGCAGGATTTTATGTCTAAATACGAGTTTGAATGACAGCTATTTTTTTAAACGACGCTAGTTTTCATCAACTGACGATTTCATAAGTGCTTTGCCTGTTATGATATGGACATGCCTTTTTAGCGTCGGTAAGAGCGCATGGCTGAAGCGGCGGAGGACCGGAGCCCTCGCCGCTGTCCTGTGATGATGAACTGAGGATGGTGGAGGGAACAGACATTTCGACAGGAAACCGGGGCAGCAAGTACCTCTCTTTCCCCTGGGTGGTGACTTTACTCTCCAGTGTTCTCATTACTACGATTATAGTAGATGTTCTGGGCAACCTGTTGGTCATTGTATCGGTCTTCAGAAACAGAAAGCTCAGGAAGGCGGGTAAATGTCTATAATATCTCTATATCTCTATAATTCATCACGCTGACAAATTTTATGTTTTTTTCCTTTGACAGAGTAAAATAATATGCATTATGAATATTTATTATTATCACCTGGTCAACTAAAAAGCAATTAAAAGCGCCTAAAACCAAAAAACAGACCAGCCTGAGCAGAAAGACCAGCAAATCAATTAATAGAGTGGTTTAATTTTTTTCAGCATTTTTCAGCAGGACATTATTAATATTTGTAATCTACTTTTTATAATAATAATAATAATAAAAATAATAATTATTATCATTACTAATACTACTATGATACTTTTTTTACTACTAATAATAATTGTTCTGCAGTTATTAGTATTTTTAATCTTTTTCTTTTTACAAATTATTATTATTATTATTAACAATGACAACAACAATAGTAATAATAATTTTCATTTAAAACATTTTTTATAATTCATATAATAATAATTACAATAATAATAATAATAAATAGTAAAAATATTAATAATAGTCCTGCTGAACAATTATCATCATCATCATCATCATCCTCATGATCCTATATAATCATCTGGCTAATGCAATATGTGTAGTCTTTTGGATACTAAACAGTTCCAGACAGAAATATACTTCTATGAGATGTTTAATTCTGTTGATTATACTCCCTTATACAGAACAGTACTAAACAACATGTTGTTTCCTCTTAAAACGAAGGCATTCAGGATGGAGGAGCTCACTCAGTGCTGGCAGTGAGACGGGTTCATGAACTCCTGACACACCTCCCGTAATTAGAG
Source organism: Carassius carassius (assembly GCF_963082965.1). Taxonomy (NCBI): domain Eukaryota; kingdom Metazoa; phylum Chordata; class Actinopteri; order Cypriniformes; family Cyprinidae; genus Carassius; species Carassius carassius. The sequence goes on along the minus strand of NC_081783.1, from coordinate 3,884,212 downwards.
CTCCAGTCTGTGTGTGGTTGCTTTAGAGACACCAGCACAGTATTTACACATCATTTAGTGCTCTGTCTTGGTGTGCTTTTATTTATTCATTAGTATTTTCATCATGCTTTTCAGTAAAAATATTCAAACATCCTTTAAACAAAATAAATTTACTTAGGAGGCAGAATTGCACAAGATAATTAAGGAAAGCTGTTTCCTGCCATGGAATAATAATAATAATAAAAGGTAATTGCTACTTTTTATCTCACAATTCTGCCCATTTATTTACAATTCTGTGTTTATATCTCACAATTCTCAGAAAAATGAACAAAATTTAAAGATGTTAAGAAAAAATAAGAACTTCAAGATATAAACAGTATTGCGAGATATAAACTTAAAGTTGTGAGATATAAACTTGCAATTCTGGGGGGAAAAGTCAGAACTGTGAGACATAAACTTAGAATTGTAAAAAAAACGTGCAAGTCTGAGAATAGAAGTCTGAATGAAGTCTCAAAGAAAAAAGATTTGCGCAAAATTCTCAGAATTCTCTTTATATCTCACAATTATTATTATTATTATTATTTTATAAGAAACAAAGTTTGAATTGTGATACAAGTCCCAATTACTTTATTTATTATTATTTTTTTTTGTAATTCAGTGATGGGGGAAAAGGCTGCTGTTTTTTTTCTTAGAAAACAAAAACTACATACTAAATATTGTTTGACTGAAGCTAAAAAGATAAAAATAACTTAATTTAAGATGTATTTTCTGAAAACAAGTCTAAATAACTTTTTGCTGTAAAAGTAAAAAACCTTATAGGGGTCTTATGATGTTGCTAAAAAAGAACATTATTTTGTGTATTTGGTGTAATGAAATGTGTTTATGCTGTTTAAGGTTCAAAACACACATTATTTTCAACATAATGTACATTATTGTTTCTCCTCTCTGTCCAGCCTTTCTGAAACGCATACATTTTTACAAAGCTCATCGTTCTGAAAAGTGTGGTGTGCTGTTATTGGCCAGCTATCCAGTGCGTTGGGATTGGCCGAATTCCTCAAGCGTGTGACGGAAATGTTACGCCCCTTAACATACTGTCATGCCCGGTGCGACGAGACAAAAACCATAAAACCCATTACAAACGAGGCATTTGTTGCATCCAGTGGGGACATAATTACTGATTATAATGACTTATACTGTCTTTTTACACCTTGCATTGCATTTCACGTCACATAAACATAAAACAATGTGTGCATTTGTGATCTGAGAAACGACAAACAGCAAGCACTACTCTACACTGCTCAAAACTCGCGTGAATCATCAGTGACAAATCCTTTAAATATGAAAACATACTTACAGGTTGTGAGTCAGAACAGCCGGCATTGTAGGTTCAGGAAACAGTTTCCCATAAAATGTGCTTAACACATCTGAATATTTGGGTTGAACTGTTCAGGAACAGTGTTGTAAATAAAACTTAACCACTGATTTCTAGTTGTGTGCTCTTTTGGAAGGCCAAAAGCGAGAATCAAAGTTACGCCTTCTTTCTTTGTGTGAACATTTGGGCGGTGTTATGCAAATCCTCCCACACAGTGATGTAGACATGTAGGGGCGTGTTTAAATGAGGCATTTTAGGAGGGCGTGGACAAGTCTTAACCCTTTTATAAAGAATATCTCTCTGGGTTTGAGACTTTAGTCTTTGCAACTTTAGGGATCTTATCTATTCATGAACAGCTTATAACACTCCAAAGAGAAAGGAAAACTTGAAACTGCATCATATGACCCCTTTAAATGTGTTTTTATTGTAAACACTTATACACTTATCTCTTCGCTTGATGTTCAGCGAGGGCAGATCCGGATCAAAGTGAATTTAAATGTGATTATTTATTCCATCACAGGTCCTGAAACTTCAGACTGGGTGATGCACAAGGGCCAAATTAAATTTGAGTCCCATTTCCATCACATTCATCAATAGCCAGCAAATTAATTTATCAGTATTGTTGACCTCTATTCTTGAGACGCTGGTGATGACAGGTCACAGAAAGTTCCTCCATGACACAAGAATGCACATGAAGAACAATCCAGTCCATCAAAATTCACACACGTCCATCAGTAAAAGAGTCTCCTACTTTGATCACCTATCTGAACTCCCAAAACAACGCTGTGAGCTTTACATGCGTCCTGTCATCACAGATGTCTGTTGAGCGAGACCAGGTAAAATCTGTGAATTAATTGTGCAGTGCTACCAGTGCAACAGAGAAAAACAATAATCCCGCAAAACTAGAACCACAGTTCTTCATCGCGGCTTTGTATAATTTGTCACATTTGTAACCCTTTTCCACATGACTGGGTCTGAATAGTCATTCAGAGATAGCTGTTCCTAATTACTAGACCGTGATGACTGTGAAGAAAAGCACCATTAACATGTTCTTTGCTTCACCTGAACATTGAGTTCCTGAGCTGAAGCTGCCTCGCACAGTGGTGACAAATAAAATAACAAAAATTGCATTCATTCATTGATTTGTTGGTGATTGATTGATTCGACAAGAAGAAGATAAGGCAGATTTTGCATTCTGGGGGAAATTGGCTATCAAAATTACTCCAAAGTCATGTCACGGGGGTCATCCTCAGTCAAAAATTGTGGCTGGGAGATGGGGGGACATCTTTTTAACTGGTGGACTGAAAAAATAACAACCAGTGGCAACAGTATGAAAGTAGCTCAATTCTGCAGACTGGGCAACCCTGGCTGTTTTGGTCTGCCAAGTCCTGGTTTACTTAGCATTTTTAACTCTTTTCTTACCAGTGTTTTAAAAAAAAGTTGCCAGCCAGCCACCACCAGCATTTTTAATCATCTTTACAAAATGTTCATGATCCTCAGAATATTTGCATGTTGCATGAATATCTGAACATGCTATGCGTGAAAGAACAGAGCCTCTGCTTAAAAAGAAAAAGAATCCTATTAGTCTATGCATAACTTTTTTTATCCATACTTGAATGTGGGTTTATTTCATTAAAAACATTTTGAACAAACAGCTGAGAACTTTTTTATAATTTTTTTTATAATTCTTTTGTCAAAAACTACATCTGGATCAGATACAGAACAATGATCGAAACAAGAAGTCGATCAAGTCCATCAAAACCCTTCACAGTCTTAAACCTCTTCCTGGCTCAAAATTTCATTCGCTAACATTTGGCAGTTTTGCTGTTTAATGTTTGACAACAATAATGACCTCACTCATGCAATTTTGTATGATTTCTGTGATGGTTAAGTTTAGGGGCGGAGTTATGTGTGGTCCTTCATATTTGCTACATTGTAAAATACATATGATTTTTCAACATTGCATGAGTAAGGTTGTATGAATTCATACAAATTAGCCACCTTGTTTAAAATGTATGAATTTCCATGAGATTGGGTTGTGTTTGATGATTGCATTATTTCATATATGCATCTGCTTACATACAGTATGTACATACATATATGCAATCTTACATACAGTATGACGTCTTGTTTCTGATTCTTCTTTAAAATGTTTTGATCCAGAAATTAAATAATCTTTCAGAAGATGTGTAATAGCGCCCCCTACTGTATAACAGTGAAACCACAAAAGCCAGAAAATACTGGCAGGGTAAGAGTTAACACTGAACCTAAAGATACAAACTTAAAGGCATATGGATATGGTCACAACCTGATTGGACAGCTTTTATGACTTATATTTTTAGAATAAACTTGCAGAACATCCAGTGCCGGGTTTCCCAATAACGATTGATCTTAGCGCTTAAGAGCGTTTTTTACGAGTAATTTTGCGATCGTTCGTTATTGTTTCACGTGCGTTTCCCAACAATGCACTTAACACAGTTGCACGTAGCTGTGCTTTAAGTGCTACTGTACTTAGGAGTCGCTGTCCGTTTATCAAGTGCTGAAATGTCACGTTATAGAATGGCTCTTAACTGTAGTACACTATCGTTTATTGACGTTAATCTAATGCTGCATTCCAGACAGACAACTTGGATATAATAACTATAACACACTACAATATTATAGTCTATAATATTATACTTTACATAATAATATATAATTTACTTTAAATACTTTATATATTTATATGTTAGGTAAAAAATGTTAGGTAAAATTATGTTAGGTAAAAAATGTTAGCCTGAATGCACTGTAAGTCGCTTTGGATAAAAGCGTCTGCTAAATGCATAAAATTATTTAAATTAATTTATTTATACACAGTATAGAGAGAGAGAGTGAGACGTTATTTCGGATCAAATACATAGCTGGTTTTTGTGCACTTCAGCAAGTTATTGACCTATTTCTTCCCCCAGTCTTTGAAACATTTCCTACATTACTTATTTTATTCTTTTTTTTTCTTTTTTTCAGTCATTTAATTTAAATATGTATTTCTATATTTCTGCCCCTTTTTTATTATTTCATTTAGAAATTAATAAAACAAAAATAAGAAAACGAGTCATAAATTGTACAATAAAGCACAATCAAATCCTTATATTATAATCACATTGCGCTTGAATCAAGTTAAAGGTGTAATCTGACGATTGTCCTGCCGGTGACTTAGGGCTTAACGATTACTCCAGAGCACTCTTAGATCTACAATGATTTTCAAGTGCTACTTAAGTTACGATGCTTTTGGGAAACAGACCGTTATATTAAGATCAGTCGTACGATCATTTTTACGAACTTCTGGGAATCGAAGCTTTTGGGAATCCCCGCCCAGAACTGCTGTGCACTGGACTAAATGCACTAATTACATTTGGTGTTATTTTTACCAGTTGATAACTCACAAAGAACTTATGAAATGTGTTAAGGACTGGAGTCAAAACAGTGGCAGGAATTCCTGGTGTGTTTGAGCGTTGTGTCTAGTGTGACATCACATCTTGTTTTTGGTTCGTTTAGATGTCTTTGATCCATGTTGCATTCATATTTCAAAAGGCCCACCCTTTTAAGGCGTCTTGGTTTGTTTTTGAGCGCAGGTTCAGATGGGAGCATTCACACTTATTCAAATGAAGTGCACTGATTGTAAAGCAATCACACCAGAGTTTGTTTTAATTGGTCCAAATTGTCATGACTCATGAGTCCAACATCCCATACTCCTAATACTTCCGTTAGAGGAAGGTGAAAATCATTTGCAGTAAATGTGTTGTTCACTTAGTACAAAACCGGCCGACATGTGATGGATTAACACAGCTGGATGTGAAGCGTGTGCTCAGTAATTCAAAGAATTAAATTCACTGCCTTCAGACACAGAAGTGGATGCACAAGTCAATACAGCACTTGTTTAATGGAGCATCTTGTACCAGGAGAGTTGAAAACAATTCATTAGTGTGTTGGCGTAAATCTTAGTTTTATTATGAAAGTCAGCCCACTTAAGAGACACCACACATGCACTAAATGTAAAAGTCTTGTGTTCAAAGCGCTCCACAGGCACAGACCTGATTTAATTGTTTTATTCGATTTTATAATCTCATTGATGCAGTTAATCAGAGCTAGCAAATCCTTTTATTAAAGAAGAAAGGCCAGGCATTTGTCTTGTTATCTGTGCGATCTTGAGCTACATGAGTTACGTGAGAGTGGAGTTATGAAGACATTGCTCAAACATTACAGGATCCAGTTACAGTGTACTGTAGGTCACTGCTTTGAACTTCCTGGATTTTTCTACTCACAGTTGAATATTGATATTTACAGCACATGAGGTTTGTGACATATTAAGCACTCCTGCTTGTTTTGGGTTTATCACACAGATATGTTGCTGGGATTTATGTTAAAGTAAAGAACAATAATCCATGAAAAAGTAACAAGGCTGGTAATTTCAGACACCATATTGGCCAGTAGGAGACTTTACCACATCGGTTCATTCAGGTGTGTTGTGGTTTCTCTGTTGTATTACACTAACTCAGACTCAGGCCTGAAACACTAAGTACATGATTGCTTCTAACCTTGCATGCTCAGTTTTATGATCCATTGCATTCTGAAATGCTTCTGTGATACCTGGAGAAAGTCTCAATGGCAGCTGCACGACTGGCACAGAAGCCCCTCAGGAATATACAATTCGTTTTGTTGTTGTTATTTGTTAAATGATACCTTTTTTTTTTTGTTTTTGTTTTTTTTAGCTTGAGCCATTAATGCTTTGTAAACAATTTTTTTTTACCTTTTCCCCAAATATCACTATGTTGCATGCATGCAACCAAATGGTCCAGGTACAGTATCTACCAATGAGGCCAACCTGGACATGCTAAGATGACTTTAAAACAACATAGACTGTGAAAAAAAAAAAAAACATAATAGAGAAACACAGACAAATCTTGCATTCTTCTAGTCAAGTCGTCAAGTCACAGTTTTTTATATTGTGCTTTTTACAATACAGATTCTACTGTAATAACAGCATAGAAATAATAGAAATTCTTAATCATGAGACTAATGCTTTTAAATTACACATCACCAGTGCTGGGTGATAAACGTATTATTACATGTAATCAGGATTAGACTATCAGTTTCCAAAAATCAAGTACATGTAGTTAGATCATTATCATTATCAGATAACAGTGACTTTTTTATGGGTAACATTATTCACTAAAATTGGCAGTAAATAATTAATAATTGATTGATTCTCCCAATATTTATTTTTTATTTTTTTAATCAATGTTACAAAATAGTCTTATTCAAGTCTTTGTGATAAACAAAAGTAGCCAGACTACATTATATAATATGTGTAATCCAAATGTTACTAACTACAATTTATGTCATGTAATTTGTAATCAGTAATGGACTACAAGTAATCTACCCAGCACTGCACATCACATATCACATTATATCCACGGAGGACAAGCAGTTGGGAAAATGAATTAATGAATGTAACATAAAAATGGTAAAATTAGACATTTCCTTTTTAAGTTTGATTTTTTTTTTCTTTGCGTTGCCATTCGAGAACCATTTTCATTCAGAAATGTAGGAATTAACTTTCATGCTTATTATTTTTTTTTCTAAGTCATACATTTCCATATGAATCACATTGTAAGAATTTATATGAAATTGCCACCTCGTAAAATTGTTGCATTTCCTAATGAGATGGAGCTGATTCTTGCATAGCTACAGTACAAAGCAACTAGATACAGCCAGTGAAACCTGGACAAACAACACATCTTAACTCAGTGCTTTCAGTGATCTTTTACCCTCTTATCCTTACAGGTAATGCCTTTGTGGTGAGTTTGGCGGTAGCAGATCTGGTCGTGGCCATCTACCCCTACCCGCTCGTCCTGACCGCCATCTTCCATGACCGCTGGATCGCGGGTGATATTCACTGTCAGATCAGCGGCTTCCTCATGGGGCTCAGTGTGATCGGCTCTATTTTCAACATCACAGGCATCGCCATCAACCGCTACTGTTACATCTGCCACAGCCTCAAGTATGACAAGCTCTTCTCCAACAAGAACACAGTATGCTATGTGGTCCTGGTCTGGGCGCTGACTGTCCTGGCGATTGTTCCAAACTGGTTTGTGGAGTCTCTGCAGTACGACCCACGTGTCTACTCATGCACCTTCGCCCAATCGGTGAGCTCGCTCTACACCATCACGGTGGTTGTGGTGCACTTCATTTTGCCCATCAGCATCGTCACGTACTGCTACCTGCGCATCTGGGTCCTCGTCATACAGGTGCGCAAACGGGTCAAGCCCGACAGTCGGCCCAAGATCAAGCCTCATGACTTAAGGAACTTTCTCACCATGTTTGTGGTGTTTGTGTTGTTCGCCGTCTGCTGGGCTCCGTTGAACTTCATAGGCCTGGCGGTGGCGATCCACCCCAGACTCGGTCAAGCTATACCCGAGTGGCTCTTCACTGCCAGCTACTTCATGGCGTACTTCAACAGCTGCCTCAATGGCGTTATATATGGAGTGCTAAACCACAACTTCCGAAAAGAGTATAAAAGGATTATACTTGCTATTTTCAAGTTTAATTGTTGAGTTTTCGGAATGAGACGAGCACTGTGTTTTTCTCAAAATTTGTAAGTTATGCAAAGCAATTGTAATGATGCATCTTTTGTGATTCGAATGTTTTTATTTGTCATAGCAAATATGGATATTATAGTTTGATTCCCTGTATTTACATCCTAAGATTGGCACAAAATGACATGAACTTGAGTTCCTTGTTTACATTGTCATCTACACAGTATGTTCTTATTTAAAAATGTAATCGGCATCTAAATGTGGAAGATCCCAACACTAATTAAAACCTTGATAATGTCTTTTTTTTATTAATGAAAATCAATGTACTTGATTTTGTTGAATATTCAAATGTTTTAAAAATTCAGTGTTTGAATATATAAAAAAACAAAAGTTGAAATGCTATTGCTTTTAAATATCGTGATTTTTTATTTTATCTTTTTATCTTCTTCTTTTTTTATTTTTTATCTTTAGGCTCAAACACACCAGGAATTCCTGCCACTGTTTTGACTCCAGTCCTTAACACATTTCATAAGTTCTTTGTGAGTTATCAACTGGTAAAAATAACACCAAATGTAATTAGTGCATTTAGTCCAGTGCACAGCAGTTCTGGGCGGGGATTCCCAAAAGCTTCGATTCCCAGAAGTTCGTAAAAATGACCGTACGACTGATCTTAATATAACGGTCTGTTTCCCAAAAGCATCGTACAACCCGAATTCCGGAAAAGTTGGGACGTTTTTTAAATTTTAATAAAATGAAAACTAAAGGAATTTCAAATCACATGAACCAATATTTTATTCACAATAGAACATAGATAACATAGCAAATGTTTAAACTGAGAAATTGTACACTTTTATCCACTTAATTATTTAATCTATATATATATATATTTACCATAATAGTAATAATGGTGTCTCATTTTTGTTACATATTTGGGAGGAAAAAACTACAAAAACAATCAAGAGTACAAAAGTTTGAAGTACTAATGGAGCATATGGAATCAATGAGAGGATTTTCAGATTATAATTGATGATGATTATACTTAAAACTACATATAATTTTATCCCAATTTGATAACATTTTATCCCAATTACATGTTATTAAGGTGATAGAAGTCACATATTTGGAGAGAGTTGGGACATTATTAAATAAGAAAAATATATCTGAATGAATTAAAGTTATCATTTATTAATGAGGATGTAAGATAGGAGATTTTGATAATTATATATATGAGCATATTTTTTCCTGAGCTAAATGAATTTACTCTATTATCTGATACCTCAACTGCAAAAAAGAATGTATTATGTACTCTAAATTATTTTACACAAATGTACTAATATTAATATTATAGCTTGTTTTCTGGTTAAAACAAAGAAAATGAACCATAAGTTGAAAATTAGAGAAGTTTATCAATCCATTAAGTTTATGAACTAATGTTGCAAAAAAAATTATCAGAAATATAAACGGTTTCAATGGAAAGCACTTCCATATATCCTACAAATATTAGTTTTTGTGTATCTAAAGGTGGAAATCAAAAAGTGTAATACTGTGTTATCTGCACATTTTCTAAACACATATTTATTAAACAATCATATTTTTATATGTAAACATTCCTATGAATGTACATCTGAGTGCTGCATTCATGTTTAATAGCAAGATGTCTTAATAAAATTGAATCACTGTGCAACGTGTCAAAATATTCACTTCTCTGTGGGTAAACGAAGGGGTGTTTTACTCATAATTATAAATCTTTTTTTTTTTCTGATGTGGTTGTTTTCATAGATGAACACCACAAGTACATGTCTGACAAGACGTGTGTTGTTTTCAGTGCCTCAGGTGTTTTACAAACAATAAATACAGGTTTAGAAAGATGCAATTGCCCGGGGCAGTTCTCTTCATGGTGTGCTGCCAGTCATCATTATCCATTCAGAGCAGGTATAGATTTCTGACAGGGAGCTTTGGGGGTCAGTGAGGACAAATAACTTGTAGATGTTGGATTTCTGCCTCAGGGTTTGAGATGAAACCAGGGAAACATCACGCAGATGCTGCAACTCACACAAAGCTCAAATCACAGTAAGTTTTACTGGCCCCACTTTATATTAGGTTGGCCTTAACTACTACTTACATCATACTTATTGTGTTAATATTGTATTGCAAAATACTTATGCTGCTATTGAGGTGGGATACGGGTACAGTTAGGAACAGATTTGGTTGTATGGGTAGGTTTAAGGGTTGGTTAAGGTGTAAGAAATGGGTCAACAGTGTAATTATAAGTGTAGAAACAAATTATTTACAGATTAAGCCTATATGCAAGTATTTTTTGTACAGTGTAAAACAATAAGTGCATTGTATCAAATGAATAATTTAAGTGTAAGTACACAATAATTAAATTTGCTTCAATTTGGTTAGATATGCTTGATCACCATTACTAAAGAAAATCATTGTACAAAGATCACATTTACAGTGATGTACTTACAGTGGAAATGTATAGGGCATGGCATCTGACTGGAATATTAAACTTTAAAATACTTTTTTCAAAGCTTGATGAAGCAATTTTGAAAGACGCATCAATAAAATCATACGATGTTATGTGATGGGGGCTTTCAAAGTAAGTCATTTTTAAACCATTTATTCAGCGCATGCATAAAAACTGCCAGTCACATGATCTCAGTAAATGAGGCTTCATTATGCCATAACTATTTTGAAATGACTATTTCTGAAATGACATATTTTGGTGATCTCGGGGAACCCAGGAACCTATTGTTACATCATCTCAGATTAAATTTGTAGATATTTTTAGTGAGTTATTTGCTAATGTTATTGCATTCATTTACAAATTGATAAAATAACAAATTACACACTTAAAAATAAAGGTGCTTCAAAAGGTTCTTCAAGTGATGCCATAGAAGAACCATTTCTGGTTCTACAATGAACCATTCGGTCAAAGGTTCTTTAAAGAACCATCTCTTTTATACCTTTTTATAAACTAAAGAACCTTCTTTCGCCACAAAGAACCTTTTGTGAAAGGTTTTTCAGATGTTAAAGGTTCTTTCTGGAGCCATTTAGACAAAAAGATTCTTCTATGGCATCGTGAAGCACCTTTATTTTCAAGAGTGTATACGGACACCTCATATCCGTGTTAGAGGGTGTAATTCAATTTTAGTTTGTAAAAGGTGTGTTTTTATGCATTTATGATCTTGAGAGTTTTGAGTTTTCATTGCATTTCTACTGTTCTGACCATCAGCAGTGTGTTGAGCACTTCAAAAAGGTGAATAATTTTGTGAAACAACTGTTTCAATTGAGTAAAAGTTTCAAAAAGTCTCATTTCTGTCTCATATGAAAACATCTTGAAAACCTGATTTGTCAATAACTTCATTCAGCAGACGTCAGACATCATTTCCAAATATTCAAGCTCAGTTAATATTCTGTGCTGCATATTAACGCACTCATCCAGGTAAATGAATCCAGCACTACTTTTATGTCTCTTTTATATCACACTTTTATTGACATTATTGCAGGGAATGTCTTGTTCTAAACCAAATGTTTTGTAAAGTGTAACAGACATTTTTCTTAGCAGTAATTTGCTCAATAATGCAGCAATGAACTCATAAAATCAATATTTTCCCAGGTCAACATTCCTTTTTTTTAAATTTACATTCATTTATTTAGCATTTACTTTTATCCAATGCAGCACAGTACATGTTAGAAATACAAGTGATTGATTCATCTTAAGGAGTCAATAGACACTGGAAACACTACGTTTTAGAAATCCTTTAAGCTAGAACAGGAGCGATTAAGGAATAGTGAAAACACAGAAGAAACTTGTTTTATTTGTTACTTATTAACTTCATAAGTAAGACCCTGCAACTTTCTCATGAGACATGACACGCTTGACATTTTGTTGACATCAAAAGCTGAGTCTAAACTCTCAAAATTCCGTTGTCTCTTGGTGGATGCCAGCCAAATTACACAGAAGCCAGCGTGACCAGGTCGTATCACCCTCTCATCCATAAACACAAACCTCATCAGGTAAGAGAAAACACGACCCAGTCTATATTAAATCCAGCTTCACTTGCTGCGAGTATAAATTTGGTTTGTTCCCACCACAATATATTCTGTGTGATGAGTTTCTGCCTGCCGAGAGCATAAAACCATGAAATTACATTTCTGTGTTGAGTCTCCACTTGATGTTCAGCGTAAAAGCTAGGTTTGGAAGTGGGAAGTCGTGGCCTAATGGTTAGAGAGTTGGACTCCCAATCGAAAGGTTGTGAGTTCGAGTCCCGGGCCGGCAGGAATTGTGGGTGGGGGGAGTGCATGTACAGTTCTCTCTCCACCTTCAATACCACGACTTAGGTGCCCTTGAGCAAGGCATCGAACCCCCAACTGCTCCCCGGGCGCCGCAGCATAAATGGCTGCCCACTGCTCCGGGTGTGTGCTCACAGTGTGTGTTCACTGCTCTGTGTGTGTGCATTTCGGATGGGTTAGATGCAGAGCACAAATTCTGAGTATGGGTCACCATACTTGGCTGAATGTCACTTTCACTTCACTTCACTGGAAGCTAAATCAATTGTTAATGTGGCACCTCAAATAACACTCACTATTGTATGGAAGAATATTAACATTTTGTCAAAAACATGCATGGCAATTTTTACATTTTAGCTCAGAGGAAAGACTTTTCCAAAAGGCTTCCAAAGTTACTGTGCATTGCAATAGCCACAGATGCTGTATTGAACCAGGAAGATTTCTGTATTTCTGTCTTGATGTCATACAGTACAGACCAAAAGTTTGGACACCTCATTCAAAGAGTTTTCTTTATTTTCATGACTATGAAAATTGTAGCGTCACACTGAAGGCATCAAGGGCTATTTGACCAAGAAGGAGAGTGATGGGGTGCTGCACCAGATGACCTGGCCTCCACAGTCACCGAACCTGAACCCAATCGAGATGGTTTAGGGGTGAGCTGGACCGCAGACAGAAGGCAAAAGGGCCAACAAGTGCTAAGCATCTCTCGGGGAACTCCTTCAAGACTGTTGGAAGACCATTTCAGGTGACTACCTCTTGAAGCTCATCAAGAGAATGCCAAGAGTGTGCAAAGCAGTAATCAAAGCAAAAGGTGGCTACTTTGAAGAACCTAGAATATGACATATTTTCAGTTTTTTAACTGAACTTTTATAATTCCAAATATAATTCCATGTGTTAATTCATAGTTTTGATGCCTTCAGTGTGAATCTACAATTTTCATAGTCATGAAAATAAAGAAAACTCTTTGAATGAGAAGGTGTGTCCAAACTTTTGGTCTGTACTGTATATTACTTGACCTTTATTACATCCGGCACACTGCTGGACACTGGGAGTTCTTCTGTTGTTGTTTTGTGAATACGAGCATCTGAAGATATCTGAAGCCCCAAACTACATAATGGTCAAAACATGACTTTAGCCCACACTGTATTTTTTCCTTATAAATAATGACAGACGACCACAGCAATTTCCTTTTGATCTGTCTAAGAACAAAACACTCTTAGTGCAATCTCTGACACAGTATTGTGGATGTCGGCTCTTATCATTTCAATCAACCAACCAATCAAAGGCTTTACCATGATGCAACTTCAATGAAAGTGTTGTAGATTATAAATTAACAATCTCAGCTCCTTCATTTAAGCAAACGTCACATTAGAAGAAAGGGAAAATAATTTAAATGTACAAGTAATCAAAGCTATAATTCACACAAACTACAAAAGTCTGCAGAAGGCAAACAGGTTATCACAGCTATGCTGATATTCAGTGATGAATTTAGCCTCACAATAAATTATATTCTGTTTGAAGTGCTAGACAGATAACTGGCAAATTGTAATCTGTCACTGATTCCAAATTAAGTGATAAAAATTGTAGTTTTACGTAATCCATTACATTGCACATTTTAAGTAATATAATCAGACTACTTTTTGATTACATTAGACCTTGTTTTTAACTCGTTTACCATACTGATTTAAATAGGATAAATGTGCACCATATTGCTATACAAATTCAAAGAGAAAGAAAATATATTTCAGTCGTTGTTGTTAACAGCATGAAATGCATTAGACAGTATATTATATCAGACTGAGGTTTGCGAAGGAATTGCAAGGGGGTTTGTGAATTTAATAAAAAGTAAATAATTAACCAAATCATAAAAACATGAAATTACCGGTCAACTGTTGTGTAGACTTTGTGTTTTGTAAATCAAACTAACCAGTAGTGTTGGTGACTAACTAGTTACATTTAACAGTGTTACATAATTTAATTATAAAATAAATGTAACTGTAATCTTTTACAATTACTTAGAAAAGTGTATTATTAAACTACAGTTACTTATGCAAATGTTAATGATTACAAAAGGGGGTTACATCTGATTACTTCTTGTATGAATATGTACTATTTCTTATGATTTTAAATCTGTATTCAACCTCAAAAGTTAAGTAATCAAATGTAACCAGTTACATTGCCTTAACAAAGCAATTGAAATCCCGGTAGTTACACTATTTATTACATATTCAGTAATATAATCTGTAACCCATTACATTTCCAAAATAACCTTCCCAACACTGGCACTAAGATCAGTGACTAGTCAGCAATGTCCACACATACGCAGATTATTTTTGAAAGGTAAATTTAAAAGATGAAAAGAAGAATCATGAATGATTCTTTGCTATTTTGTTACTATTGAACCAATAAAAGAGTAACTGTAGTCTGATTACAATTACTTTACAATCTAATGTAATCTAATTAAAGGCACTTTTTTTAAGAGTCTGATCGTAAGTTACTGCCCAGCCCTCTCTATTGGTATATGTCACAGACAAGCACCTCAAACTAATGAGAACTATAGAGGAATGAAAGCATATGTTCAGTTCATCTGAGCTTTTCACAGATTTCCTTTCTGTTTTTATAAACCGGCAAACCAAGCACTAACTTTACAAAGTGTTGCCCTCTCAAACATTTCTAAAAACTAATGCGACTAGAGCCACTTTTAACAGCCAGACTCATCTGCAAACTGTAAAAACATCAGCTGAGACAGGAATTATTTTAGCATCGTTTCAAAATATAGACTTTTATCAAAGCTAAATATTTCCAAGTACCAGTGCAACATGCATGCTGTAGGTTAGAAAACACTGTCTTACAACAAAAAGAAACGGTAAGAAAAACATCACATCTGAGGAAGAGGCAGTAACATCTTTAATTCAAACACAGAGCACATAGCGGCTCTCAAGACCTGCTGTTTTACATCAACTAGAAAGACACAATGACGCAGCTCAACAGGTGGACCTGGATCATCTCATGTCGATGATTAACAAATAAATGATCTAGTAATGTACAAAAATGAGCAATGTGATGCTTATCTGTTTGTAGAATCTTCCCTTTATATATTTAATCTATTTTAAAGTAGTTATGTTCATTTTCAACAAGGTGAGCATGAATTAATGACTTACAGCATATGTACAATAAGGCAAAAAAACACGAAATCAAAGTCATAAAAACACTGTAATTAAAAAAACAGCAGTTGAGTGCAACTTAAAAATTAATGTAAATTATATATTAAAAATAAACCCTCCAGGCAATAACTTTGGCATGGCCAACATATATATATATATATATATATATATATATATAAAGCAATTTCATACAACTAAAAAATAAATTAAAAAAATTCAAGTGCCTCAGTAAAAAGTGTGTTTAACAACAGTACAAGTTACTCAACGTGCATACAGTTAAAACACACTTCTGTTTTGTGTGTGCGAAACAATAAGAGATCTGGAGCCGGTTTACAAAAAATGATATACTGCACATTTGGAAGAAAATCTAGCCATATGTAAATACCGATAAAAACTACAGCTGGTAGATGAAAAAACAAATCAAGTTATATCAACAGACTTCTCTGCAAGATGACTAACTGACGGCACCTGTTGAATATAAAACACTGTTTGATGTGTGAGATGGCACAAATAAACTTAAAAAACATCACTTAAAAAATATAAATAAATAAAAAAAAACTAGAACAGCAGACAAAGTGCAGATAACATTGTTGAAAGACCACCGTTCAGACTAATCTTTTGATTGTTGAGACTGAGGTACTGTAATTGTGCACTTTGACAGAATTTTCCACACTTTTAAAATCAAGTCTAGGTTGAGTCTGTGTGTAATATGCAGAAGTAAATAACTTGCCTTTTATCTTTAAAACAAGAGCCCTAAGAATACAAAAACACAGTTACAAACAGAAATGACTGTTCACGTCACTTCGTTCCAATTGCAACTACTCCGAATGAGTATGTGACCCTGTTCAAGGAATCTGTTTGTGGCATTGAAACCCTGTAAACAAGACATTAAAATGAGCTATACTGATATTATTCCATTAATATTCATCTCAAATTTGGGATAAAAGGCTGTTTGAGCCAAAAGATTTTGTAAAAATGAGTTCTTTGAAGCCAAGGCAACTTGGGAACTCGATATGAAGAGACTTCAATGCTGCAAAAAACGAAGGACAAAAACACACATAAAAACATACAGACGCTGAGAAAGAAGAAACCCATGAGGAACCGAGCAGAAATCAAAGAAGCATGTAGGGTCTACATTTAATCAATTAATCACCCTACATACAGGTGTGTGCTGTTGTGTCTGATGCCGTTGCGTGCCACAATCTCCTGGATGGAGATGTACGTCCCTGCCACAAAGCCCACAAAGCCAATGAGGCTGATCCCGATGTCCTTGGCAATCTCCCACGGCTTCAAGCCTTCATTATGGAAGGTGATGATCTGAAGCAGGGGAGGGAAGATGAGGGCCAGAGCGCTGCTGCTCACGGAGCCCACCAGAGAGATGACCAGGTCAAGCTCTGGGATCAATATGGCCAGAGCACCTGCGGTGAGACAGCACAGGAACATCACGTTAAACTTAATGATGTTTGCATTGTAGAAGACTGTTGCAAGAGTGCATATTTTATCCCAAACATGTTGTGCAGTGAGCATCTTGTGATACTATAGAATAGACTTTCCATTATATAACCCTAATATGTAATACATTTACATATTCATGTACTTAAATACAATAAATAAAATACCCTGGGATTGTACTTTTAGTATACTAAACTGCTAATTTAATTCACTTTAATTGTACAGAAGTAGTGCTGAAGTCTAATTTAAGATATTCTACATAATATATTTGATTGTGTTAAAGTGGAACTATTGCAGGTATACTTCAGGTACACTTTAAATATTTTGCATTTAAAGACTGATGTTATTTAAAGATCATACAATTCTCATCAAAAGTGACATTTAAACACATTTTAGACTTAATATTAATATAAGTGTATAGTGCACAAGTAATACGCTGAATAAAGTCTAATTATAATTTTTATATGTCAGCAAGTCTTGAGTTATCTGTCAGTAAATATGTTAATGGAATTGAACTATGATTTTGCTATGAAATAAATATATTTTTTTACTAGAGGACTCTGTGTATATTTCAGGTTTGTTTATAATTCCTCTATTAAAATATCTGTCAGTGGGGTGAGAAAAATAAACTTAATTAAAAGGGAAAACAAGGTTCACTTTCTTGCCCCACTGGCAGATATTTTTTCTTGTTTAAAGCAAAACTAACTTTTTTTTTTAAACAAGACTTTACATCTGAATCCATTTTGCTTGTCAAGTAAATGTATCTTGATTTAGCAACATTTGGATATTTTTTAATGGACAATAGTACCAAAATACTATGAAAGAAGTAGTTATTCTTGCCATTCTGTTTCATGCATTTACTTGAAAGTAAACTTTTGTAACTTATGTTTCTTGTAGCCCGTCACAAGAAGGAAATGCTAAAAACTAGGGCTGTCCTCTAATAGTTGACTACAAAATTGGTCACACTTTATTTTAAGGTGTTCTTGCTACAGTGTAATTATACATTTAAGTACTGCCAATGTGTTATTTGCATGTAATTATGCATAATTATTTGTTATTATAATAGTAAATACATGTATGTAATGTGTAACAATGACACCTTAAAATAAAGAGATACCAAAAGAATGGCTGCACACTTGTTTCTCAAACGCATAATGTCTTTACAAAGTGTGTATAGGCCTAATAATACAGTAATTATTTAAACAGATACTATAAAAACTAGCATACATTTTGCATTTCAAGCAATCAAACCCTTCTAAATATCTCTTTACATCCCTTTATAAAGGAAAACAACATTATTTGATACATTTTCACAGCACCTCTAGAGTTCTGTAATGTGCTCCTTGGGAAAAAAGTAAGCGTCAAGCCCAGGAGAGAGAAAATGTAAAAACCCAGGAGCCAATCATAATGCTGATGAGTGCATTTCATGTTGAGTAGAGGACAGTGGCCATGCCAAGTTATTTTGATCTGTCACTAAGAGGATTGAAGTGGGCACCGAAAGGCACTGTTCTCCACCAAACAAGCCTCCGCTGATGTCCTCCGAACGTTCCTCTGTTTTTCACACTGTGCACGGCGGGAATACACCGCAGCTTTTAAATCTTCAAATGATCACATGGCAAATCCCTGTCTGTCACATATGAACACACAAATTCAAGCGCACACCCACTTCCTGTCACTTACTATTATTTCGTAGGGGTTGTCAGCTGTTCACTTTCTTCTCATTTGGCACAAAGACTTGGGCCCGGTTCCCCAAAACGTTCTTATCGCTAAGTAGTTCTTAACCTATTCCTTAACCTCTCTCTTAACCTTATGGCACGGTTCCCGACACGTTCGTACGCTAAGTATATCTTCTGTAAGTCACACTTTCGTAAGGTTGGTCTGGACCATTCGTAGCTCTCTCTTAGCGTTATTTGAGCTCATGACGCTACTGTACAGCAGTCTTTAGAAACCAGCGCAGCGAAGTACAAGTCAAACTATGGTATGTTGACAATTTTGTGGCTCAACAATGATTTTCTGTTATTTTTTAAGACTCATAATAAATTATGTTCGCAATGGATACAGGCCTATTTATGAAGTTGACTTTATGTGGTTACAGAACTAATAAGGTGGTAATTAGCCTAGGCTTTTTCGTAATGTAATTAAAGCGAATTGGCAATCATTTTTTTGATAATTAAAATCTGGCAAACAATTTGGCTCTAAATGGCTAAGATCTTTAAATGGGTAATCATGGTGGTGTCCAGTAAGCGACCAACTATGGCAGCGATTCCAACGTGTCCTTGTATTGAATCAAAGACGGAGCCGGACTCGGAGCCGTTTAGACCATGTCAGTTTTTTTATTCGGCAAAACTTAAGCCCTTTTGACATTTTGCCTGATGTGGCTATATTAAAAAAAAAATCGCCTCCCAAGACAACTCATTGTGGAGCAGCTGGACCTTCCCAGACCTGCACTGGCCAGGCTAACGCGGCGGAATTTAGCTTTAAGCCCTGAAGCCCAGCGCTACTTTTTTTTTTTACAGCCTAATCAAGACCTCTGTGTGGAAGTGCGTCCACACTGTCACCAACGCCCTTCTGCGCCGTGCCGGGGATTTCATCCTGGTGGATGGCACACTCATCCCTATCGCCAATCCATCAGTGAATGATCAGGCGTAGGCTACTTATCGCGAAAGGAAGACGCGGCCATAAATGTGCAGGTTATAGTGGACCATAGGGGTGTGATATCTGACCTGCTGGCAAGGTCCAGCAACATTTCAAGTTCCTCTGACGAGAGGCTTGGTGCCCTTTTTTACGTTGCTTCCCCAGCATATTTTGTATCTAACTCTCTCTCTCTCTCGCTCTCTCTGTTCATTGTAGATAGGTTGCTTTTTATTAAAAACATAAACCAATTGCAATCAATACCGCATTAAACAGAAGTAACTGCAGCTGCTTGCCAATCAATTCTAATTGTAAAGTACCTTGCCATTAATATAAAAGTGTATTATATAATTTTTATAAGTCGTTAAACCCATGTCAAGAAGCGGCACAAGTGGCACAACGGGATAATTAGGAGGGTGGATGATTAGCGAGGGATACCCGGTTTGTCTTACCGTCACAACATATCGTGTGAACATTACTGACCCTTTGATAATTTAATTTATAGTCTATATTCTACTGATAACTTAAACTATGTTAAAATAAATGTTACTGTAATAATTTGAGGAATGTTTCATTTGCATAGAACATGTTGTCTTTCTTAACGCTGTATTGCACCTTCGCGTAAAGTGGAAAATCGATTCATGAGCAATCGATGCCAACTAATTCAGCACCCTGACTTTGGACAGCGCTCTTGTAACGTCGGACGTAAGAGGCAGCGTGCTAAGAAGCTTCCTAAGGGACACTTCAGGGAACACACTTAGAAACATCAACAACTTTGGTAAGATATATCTTTCGATGTCTTCTTAGAGCGCTAAGAGTGAACGTTATCTGGGAACCGGGCCTTGGTATTTTTGGTAATATCTGGTAATATCTGGAAAATCGACACTGAAAGGCTTATCTTTTGAATGCCATGCAACAACCCACACTCTCTTGATGACTTAGGCAAGGGGAAACCAAACTGAACCAGACGGCCTGCTTTGGTCTTCTCTGGGCTTGAAATTTGGCCTTTGTAATCTGGTTGGTGTCTGCAGCTCAAATCTTCAAAGCAGACACAGGTGACAGATTCCCCTTGGGGACCGAGAGCAGAACAAGGCTTTAAAAGCTATTGCAAAGTAAATTCACATTAAAGGACATGTGCTGGATCAATTGATGGATCCTACTAAGCACAGCTCTTCCAGTAAACTAAATTGTACAGGCGTCTGTGAGTGCTCCACACTCATATGTGGCTCACTGTGATGATGGCAAGCATGAATTTGCAGAAAGATTAGACACACATTACAGAAAGACTATTGTATGAGTCAATGACATGGTGCTAATTGTTTTATTCAGAAACAAATGCAATTACAATTACTTGAATAAAGCTCTACTATAAGCATGTTTTTTTTCATTTCTGAATTATTATTAAGAAAATAAGGTCGAATAATTCAGAGTTTTGACATCATAAAGAAAAAGAACAAATCCTCATTGTAATAGAAAACTTAATTATGCCAAACTTTTTCATAATTGTTTAGCAGAATCTTTTATATTGATTTCCTTAAAAAAAAAAGATTATAAAAATTCTGATATTTGAGAACCATTTGTCTGCTCAAATAAAAGTAATGCGGTGCAACCAACAAGAAAACCAACAAATAATTAAATAAAAGTGGAAGTTACATCTTGACTGTGTGCCAAGGTCAAAAGTGCCGTGAAATATATGAGAACATGGCCAGGTTAGTTGAGGTTGTCAAATATCATGTGGTACAACCCCCCAAAACGTATGATATTTATGAGTCAATAATTATTTGATGTTTGCTTAAAAAAATTCAAGAGAAAGAATAAGATGTGTAGACTCAAAACAATTCAAGGTGTAAGAAAAGCATGTTATTAAGTTTTACTTGATGGTTACACCACATTAAATTTTGAGTCATTAAATTGAAAACTTTTCTTGAGAATGGTATAAAAGTTTTCAAAACCATCTGAAAACCATCATATATATATATAACATTATTTGTTTTACTATTTGTTATTGTAAACTCTCAATTGTGCATTTCCATTTCCATTACCCTTCAAATTGCGCAAATTGCGAATTGAAAATATGCGTAATGGAAATGCATCAATTTTATATTTATATAAAAAAAGAATAATCACAAACAAAAGTTTAAGAGGTTTTTTCAGGCAATATGAAAAAGTAATAATTCACAAAACTGCAATGGAAACTTTTTTTTTTTTTTTTTAGTATTTACAGGTCACATGGTGCATGTAAAAAGTCATATGATCATTCTTTAATGTACTATAACCTCCAAGAAACACTTCATACATGGCCGCACTCCAGTAAGAGGCTTTCCCTACCATTAATGCTTAAGACTATTTACAATGCACATGTCTGTGTCACAGTGTTGCTCTGAAGCTAAATCTAGTCGATGCTTGTGTTTATATGAGCAGCCTGTTTCTGAAGTGGCTCTCTGTGCTGCTTCTTTAAAGATACACGCAAATGAATCCTTTGAATAAATATAGCCAAAATCCATCAAAATCCAACCAAAATCAGTTGCCATGAATTATGGCGAGAGGCAAATGGTTACATTTTACTCACATAACACTGGTTAATGGAAACGCTGTCATTTTTTTAAATCAACATTTATAAAAACATCACCAAAGTTCTGCACAAAACTGTAACGGAAATGCTAATACAGATAAAAAGTATCTGAAGAGGTTTGAGCTCCTCTGACATTTTGTCTATGTTAGTTTGCAGTTGTCATCCTTTGGCCTGAAAGACTTCACAGAGCAGGTTTTAGACATCAGCTGGAGATCTAACGCCACGTCCTCACGTTTCTGCTCAGTTTTAAAAGTAATTCATGTCCTTTCCCAAATTTCAGAGAACAAGGCCAGTGCTTTATCGCAGACAGCTGCCATCAACCGGCCACGTTCACAGTCCTGCGACACTGGTGTCACATCCTAAACAAACCATCCTTCACAAAATACACTGCTGTTCATCAACATTTTTGTGTTTTTTAGAGAAGTTGCTTATGCTCATCAATGCTTCATTTACTTGATCAAAATACAGACAACCTTCAAAACAAAAACAACAACTTAATATTGTGCAATATTATTCCAATTTAAACTAATAATTTTCTATTTTTATGTACTTTAAAATTAAATTGAATCCTGTGATGCAAAGCTGAATTTTCAGCTATATTACTCCAGTCTTCAATATAGATGATATTAAAGACAGACAATAAAGACTTTGTTAGAAAAGTTAAAGAATGCTGAAAAAAGCATCACAGATTCCAAATATTAAGCATCAAAAAAACTTTCCAACATTGATAAGAAAATCATCATATTACAACGTTTCTGAAAGTGATCATGTAACACTGAATTTTTCTGATCAAATAATCCGGTGTTGATGAGCGTAAGAGACTTCTTTAAAAACATTATGAACCTTTGGATCATCAATGTACACTGAAATGAGTGCAGAGAAAGATGACATTTGATCAGACAGACCCGTCCCTCGCGCTCATTAACTGGACGTCAGGCACATCCCCAACTGTGACTCGAGGCAAATTGATTTATGTACAGAAGAGAAACTCTCAAAGTGTCAAGCAAAAAAGGTGTCAAATGAATCATATCTAATCCCAGAGCATGGTTTTACAGGCTCAGCACAGTATGAAAGTCATTATCAGATCCAGTGTATATCAAGAACATTTGCTATATGGTTTAAAACGGCATAAGCAGACAAGACTTTTACTCTTGCTGAGTAACAAGTGAATGCACGTGTAACCTGCCATAATTCTGTATTTCTTCTGTTTCATAAGCTTAGTTGCTTATACAAATTAAGTGAACACTTTTTCACAGCATACTGCATAATATTAGGTGACTCAATGTTTAAAAATAAAATTGACGTTATAAGTGAAATAATATAAATGATGCTATTTAAATATCATTTGTTCATCTGTTATCACGTCCTAAATCACTGATACCATACAGATAATGCTATTAGGTTTTTTTTTAACGTTCCTTAGGATGAATGAGCAATTATAACATTTAATATATTTAAAAACCAACATTTATTACATTTTAAGGCCTAAACTGCAAATTATTAGATTACTAATAATATAATTATGAATTACACTAAGATTGGGATTAGTAAGATTCTTTTTTAATGTTTTTAATGTTCACTCAGGCAGTTTTTTTTTTTTAAATCAAAAATACTGTAATATTATGAAATACAATTTTTAAATACCTTTACATATTTTTCAGCATCACCACTTTAGTCTTCAGTGTCACATGTTGCATGAAAATAAATATGTACGTTTTAACTGTCACTTTTGATCAACTGAATGCATTTAATAGAGGTTTTTATTTCTTTAAAAATAATATTTATAATTTTTAGCATTTATTAATAGAAAATTGGCATGTATTTATTCTAGAAAATTATCCGTCTTAAAGCAACTTAATTTTAAATGGACTTATACATAAACACATTATAAATGTCCAGTTTTAGGTAGCTTTGCCTTTATTTCATGTAAAATATCTCTAGCTGATGCATTAGTTGAAAACAGAATTGATTCACTTCAACATCATTATCGAGAGTATCAATGCTTTAGGATGTCTCCACCCAGCCAATTATTTCCTTTATACTCGTGAGCACATTTAGAGGAGGTGAGATGCCTGTCTGGCGAGGACTAGTCTTGGTGGTAACATTACGAGATCCCTGGCTTTTTGTTGCAATTACAATACAAAATGACACGACAGGAGCAGGAAAGAGCTCAAGGCAACAATATTCAGGGCTATATAAATGTTACACACCCTTAGTCGCTTAATTACCAAACGCAGTGAACCTCAGGGACGCAGTGAACCTCAGGGACGCATTTCACCGTTGTAAACACAGAAGACATAGAGGCATATCTGCACTTCCCAGCATTTAGAGACACCAGCAGACCAAAGTCAGCTCTGGGTCAGAGCGAGGGAGTCCACATTAAGCCTTTCGCCTTCTTTTCAAAACATTCCCGGCTCTGATTAGCAGAACATTGGTTTGTAGAAGTTGAGAAATGGCCAGGCTAATTTGTTTATTTCAAGCTTTGAAAGTGTCTGCGTGTTCGGACCACACAAGTGAGATCATTTAATAACAATCCAATCTGCATTGGCACACAGGGCAAATCCCCTTCTGCCATGTGAAGATTTCTAGAGGCGGACTGTGACAAAACTACAGAGGGGAGTGCAGACGCTGTGACAAATTACCCATTATTCCCTTGTGAACAATTCTTGACTGTCAGACAACGACTGTTTGAAATATAAATAGAGGCTCATCATGGATTCATTGTCAGGAGACGTATGCAGCGGCCAGTATTTGAGCAGTAATAAATGTTTGCGTCAATGAAAAGTATGCATGTGAATCTCCATGGACAAAATATCCCCAAAAATTGAACTCCATTTATAAATATCTGTTGTCTGAAGATCACAAACAGTAAGCAGCTGTTGTTGGATGCAACTTTCTCTTTAATGAAAGTATATGAAAGTATGAAAGCCGGATGACAGACTGCTTACGCGTCACATTAGATGTCAGATTAACATTTTATAGAAATCGTGTTGTTCTATATTATGCATCAAAGGCAAATAAACCATCGCTCATTACGTTATTACAGACTGGATGCACAAAAAGATCATTCTAGTGTGAGGAAAATGTATGTCAAGGCCTTTGCCCATTCTTGCAAAAATAAATACATGCATATTGTCAGTAACAAGTCCACTGAGATGTTCCCAGTGAATCCTTTCAGTCCAGTTAGAAGGCCTGTTGTCAGTGGTCATTATACAAAATGAATAAGTTCATCTCAGACATATCAGTCACAGAGCAGCTATTTATTTCTCAGCAGCATTTCAAAAGAGCAACTATTAAACTGTCAGAAGCACATGGAATATGTTGTTTGGGATAAAAGAGCCTTCAAAAGGTGGGATGAAACACAACATAACGCCTCATTACAATGTCTAGGACAGTTAGTGTCATAAACAAAGTGGTATTAGTCTTGAAACATAGTGTTTCAGTCTCTTTTAAGGCACTATGGTCAGAATGAGAGGCGATAATGAAGCTGAGACTATAATGTCATTATAAATGAAATTATGAGTTGCATTTTAGCTCCACAAATACTTCAGGTACACAATCATAGATCTGTATGTATAGTACAATCTCATCAATGCACATGTGAAAATCTATGATTAGAATAAGTTTAGAGAATCTAAATATTTATCATCAAAATAAGCCTCATATGCTCAGCAGCCAGCATGTGAGGACTAAAACTAATGCTCATGCATGTCATTTATTTGGACAAGTTTAGGCAGATTTTAACATCGCAACTTAATTTAACCTTTAAATTAAGCTGCAATTTAAGAATATTGTGGTTTTTATCTTTTTAAGACTTTTTGGTTAGCAGAAAAATAACATTTGTAAAGTATAGGATAAAGAGGGTGAAGTTTTTAGGAGGTGACACCGAGCATCCAGGCTCAACTTCCTGGAACACATGCAATAACCGCTAGGTCACAGCTCTCAAATGACCCTTTTTATCTTAGCAAATGCATAGCAATTTACGCCTGATGAAAACTCCCATAGGTTTACTTTAAAGAAGGGGCTTATACAGTACCCTAAGCAGAACTGTATGGTTGTGACCCCTCCCCAAAATATTATGAAAAAAAAAAAACACCTACTATAGAGGTCCAAAGAGAACATAAAAAAATATAAAAGTACAAAAATTAAGTTGATATTAAACTTTATTAATTACAAATTTATAATTGTAGGATTTGGCATTTGTAATAATATGTGATGTACATAAACAGTTTATGTATTACATTATGTATTTTAACAGTGTAATTCAATAAAATCACATGATTATCAATCAATCGATCAATCAACCAATCAAATCATTATTGCCTCATTGCTTTTAAATAATGCATTTTAAAGGCTGTTGTTCCCTTAGGTTTGTTTTAATTACCACAACAAAAACAATAACAACAACAAAATTATATATATATATATATATATATATATATATATATATATATATATATATATATATATATATTATTTGAAGTGACTAAACAGTGGATAATTTGTGGTTACCAATTACCAAAAAATTGTTTGTTTGCTTTGTTTTTTGGTTGAAGGAAACAAGTAAACTATATACATTTTTTCAACTGCTTACACACAAGATCTTTACTTGTGACAGTTTCTGAATCATGACACTCAAACACCCGAACCACACACCAAATCTGTAAAACCATACACTAATTCTCAGCCTTTAACTCAATTTCATAAAACACTTTTTGCAAAGCACAACACACAATTCTCTGTGTAACACACAAAAACCTAACAGGAAGTATCTTGATTTCCTTTTCTAAACAATCAAAATGCCACACTAATTCATCAGTGCCTCATACTTACTCTTCACATTTGCTTTACTTAACACCAACCAATCATGGCTTTAGAATAGGTCTAAGAGTACACATCCACACATGGTTGATGCATTTCTTTTCTTTCGTACTGTATAATACTGTATTCACAACCACAAATGCTCATCATTATTCTTACTCTTAAAATAGGTTTTTCCCTCCAAATTGTGTAGCCACGATAATAACCGTATGACTGTACAGTATCCCTCACTTAACAGGTGAAAAATGTTAAGGTCAAATATATACAGTAAAAGGTCAGGATAAGTGGGTCTGTATAAATGATCAAAGGTCAGATCGTCACGTGAGCAGAGAGCAAGTCATCACGCGAGTCCATGAAAGTAGTTCTGAAGACCTTCACTCTTTACTGGATGGCATTTTCAAAGACCTTTGGAGCCGCATGGTTCAGGTGTCTGCTTTTGTTTCAGCAGGACCGAAGCAAGCAGGTTTGGAGCCTCCCTGGGGCTGCGGGAGGTCAATTTCAGCAGCTCCTGAGGTAAAGCAGAGGAACACGGCGCAGTCAGAATGCCCTGGTGCTCATGTGTCAGCGTGCTGTCAGCTATAGCACTGCACTCCAGGAAAAAGTACAGGACCAGAGGGGGCTCACGCACTGTCCATTCCACTTTCCATTAAGAGCGAACACGGGCACCCTCGCACCCTTGGAAACACAGTAATCCCGCTCTCATCTTTGCCCAGTTTTGATGTGCTTGTCTGTGAAGCTGATTTCAAACAGGCACTCCACTGTGAAAACGGAGGCTTTATAATAAGTATAAAATGTGTTAATTTCTAGTTTCTATGTGTCACACACCCACTTCATTCCCACGGCTTTCTTCAGGACAAATTCCCCCAATGGGAAAACGCAAAGCCAACAGAAGAACTTTCTGCACTTAATTCATCCAAACATGATTCCGGCAGAAGAGATTCTTAAACAAATGAAAGACAGACAGCTTCCTCGCCTCAATATATCAAAGCAAGACACAATACTGTGACACTTACAGAATGAAACTACTCAGAATGCTAAGCTCTTACGGCGCTGTTTGAATGCACAATGCCTTTAAACAGCATTAAAGACAGAAAGGATTTCGAACTCTGAAGAGCTGTGTTGCTGTGAATTAGTCATCATCTAGTATAGCACGATTTGTACAGGTAGGATTTGAACAGGAGTATTGCAGATGGCATATATCACAGTATGGATGGAGCATGTATTTTAACAGAGTAACTTGTATGTGCCTGCCACATGCATACTAAGTGCTTGCAAGGACTAGACAGAAACAATAATGTCACATCTCAAGTCGCATGAGCATGCATGCTGACATATATGAGAAGATTTAGTTTTGTTCCCTTTAACATTTAAGAAACTTGTTTTTTGTAGGTTTATAGCATGTGACGCACTAATTACATGCTGACAATGTCATAACAATAGCTTTACATCAAAAAAAAAAAAAAAAAAAAAGGAGTCCTTGATCCATTTTTATTCATTATTCATCTCTTATTTTTATGGTCTATTTCACTGGCACACTTGGCTGCCGCAGGACAATATCTCTCAAATGTCTTGGTTATTTTAAACATCAGATATTAAACTTCATGACAGAGAGAGTTCTTGGGATTTAACTTTCTGTTTTGGCTTCGGCATATCTGCTGTTATCAAACCAGGACACTTTATGCTCTATACATTCCTTCCAAACACAGTGAAACACACTGTGACATGCATGTTTTGACAATCACATGCTAAAATAAATCAGATGAATGCATAATTTTTCAGACCACGTAAAGTTAAGTTTTAAATGCAACATACTCAGTGGCTTTGTTCTAAATCCTTATTATCATCATAGGAATAGTATGGGATCATATTTCGGCCTAATGAATTGCAGTCGAGGACAAAAAAATAACAAGCGTGAAATCAAAATTAAAAAACGTAAGTAAAAATATATTCCACAAAATGTATACATTTTAGATCTGTGATATTAATATTAATTTTTGTGCAATGTATTTTTACTTGTGTCTTTATATTTTGGTTTCATGCTTAATATTTTTTTTTTATCCATGACTGCAATACATCAGACGGGAATTTGAGTCCATAGGATAGTTCACCTAAAACTTAGCAATCTGTCATCATTAACTCCACCGCAGAGGATCCATGGGTGAGCAAGTGATGTAATGCTACATTTCAAATCTGTTCTGATGAAGAAACAATCTACGTCTTGGATGGGATAAAGGGTGAGTACATTCATATTTGGGGGTGAGCGATTCTTTTAAGCCTACTGTATGTTTCACACAAATTGCAGCTTGTGTACAGCATTTCATTTAAATTATGAGGCTGCTTCAGTGAGGATGTTGGCAATAGGACAGCACACCTGTGGCTCAGTTTTGGTAACAGTGTGTTTACCCTTCATAATATTTTTGTTGCTTGATCTGACGTCTACACACTCCGCTCTTTTCTTCAACCTCAATAACATAAAAACATTAATAAGGCTGAAAACAGAAGAAAGTTGTTGTCCTGTTCATAAGACCTCATTATTCTGAAACATGAAAAACACTTTCCAAAACCAAGTCTTTGATCATGAGCCAAAGGGCAGGCCAAACGCTACATTCATCTAATGTTCCCAACATATTGCTTTAAATATAGCAGAAGCTTGCTTCTTAGTGACTTTGAGAGGATGGATGATAGCCTTATCTTTATGATGCACATGTCTGTTTCTGTTGAGTGACTGATGTTCTTAAAAGGTTTCGTGATTTCAAGAACCACCCCATAACTGCTGCATGTTTTATAACAGCAGTCGGATCAAGTATCCTTCAGCGGAGACGCTGCCGAACACAGATGAAGCACATCATGGCCGTGGTTTCATCACAATCTGATAGCTTTAAACGGGATTGACTTCTTAGCAGCGACTTGATGAACATGCACTACTTTTTTTGTCCATCTCCTGCTGTGCACTTTCCACGGCCTTTGGGGTTCATCTAAGTACAGTATACAGCTGGGGTGATGGAGGGAGGCGCAGATCTATTTACTCATTCATCTGGAGAGATACAACTACACAGTCCCTGCTGACACACCAGCCACAGCCCAGAGGATCCTGCCCAGCCTCAACATCAAAAAACCTTGAGAAGCTCTCATTAGTTTCTGAAGTTAACCAGTTGATCGACAGTTTCAATCTTTCAGAAAGAGGCCATATGAGGAGAGGGAAATATTAATTTCTTAGTTTTCTTTGGTCTGTTTCGCTGGGCACGGGAGACAAATGTGCCAAAAGTTAATGCAACCTCACATCTGGGGCCATTTGTCTTATGAAGTACATAATGATCTCTGTAACTCTACAAAAATTAATATGCTTGTGTTGTAGTTTAAAGAAATGTTTCAATAAAGAAAAAGGTCATGTTAAAGTAAAAATCTGCACTTAAACTTTGCTGTTTATAACTTGATTATTTACCAAATGGCAAAAATTTTAAAAGTTTGCCAAACAGGAGGTACACTACCATTAAGAAGGTCAGAGTTATTTTTATTTTATTTATTTATATATATATTTTTTTTTTGCAAGAATGTGTCAAATTGTTCAAAGTAACAGTATAAAAAGAAAAAAATAATGTTACAAAAGAGTTTCCATTTTAAATAAATACTGGTCTTCTGAACTTTATTAAAAAAAGGAAACTAAACTGTTATCAACAATGCTAATTATAAGAAATGTTTCTATAGCAGCAAATATAAAACAATTACTTAAAATGTTTAATTATATTACAAATTTTTCTGTATTTTGTCAAATAAATGCAGCCTTGCTAAGAATAAGAGACTACTTCCAAAAACATTTCAAAATCTTATTTAACCAAGTTTTGATATTATACTATTATACAGATATATGATATTTTATTAAACAGGATGCAATGCTTGAGTGAAAGAAACAAACTGATCATCACAGAATTCATAAGATCAATTGCCAAAAAAGACTTGAGTTACACGGATATTAGAAATAGACTAAGGAGCTGTTAACACCAAAGACAATAAATATAAAGTTTTAATTGTACCAATTCTTTGAAAACAGGAAGTCTATGGTAACAACATCACACAGGAACAATAATGTTGGAATCATTTTCACAAAAAAACAGGCTGACAACCAATCAGAAATCATCGATTTAAAGAATGCGAATTAATGAATTAATTCTAAATCAATACCTACACAAGCCCCAAGAGGTTAATTAGCTCTTAGAGAAAATCTAATCGATCATGACATGTCAATTAGCCTTCGAAAAGAATCCATCAGTCCCAACTGAAATACAGTGCCAAACTATTCCACGGTAAGAGAGACGAATGGACAATATAAACGCTGCTGGCTGCCCTTAACATCCACATTCAGCAACTGCTCTCATTCAGGAGATCGCTTCCCTTAGCTACTGACTCGAAGTATCGGTCTTGATGTCACTTACTCTCACGGAAATGTTAAAAAAAAAACACACTTTTCCTTTGAATTTGCATGTCAATTAAATCAAATCGTAAAGAATGATAGAGTTTAAAAGAGGAATTAGGAGAAAAGAGGAAAGCAGCATTTGAAAAGCTTTTATGTATTGGTAAGCTTTCCTTTGAAGTCTGTTTTGAAATCAAACCACAACATTAGAGCCTGAAAAATGGCAAAAAAAGGAGATTAAAACATCAGATCAGACAGGAACAGTTCCTTGACGGTCCAAAATGAGGATTATTGGAAACACTGAAGCAATTACACTTGTTTAAAAAGAATATCACAACACAGACAAACTGTGCAACGTCTCATGAATGAATAAGAACTGATACATCATGCAAAATAAACTTTATCAGTTTGTGTCAGATGATTTTTCGAGTGAATTGGGATTTTACACTCTACAGATGAGAAATATATCCCATTTCTGCAGCGTTTCAACTCAACAAACCAGTTTCCTAAAATCTTGCATTTAAACATGAACTGTATTGTTAAAAGAATAGTTCACCCAAAATTGAAATTTCTCAGTTGTCGTCCCAAACCTGTAGCCTATGACTATGATTTGTGAGGCATACACATATTTGTAACACAAGATGTTAACTAGTGGATTACTTGTGATGTTTTTACCAGCTGTTTGGACTCCCATATTCTGACGGCACCCATTCACGGCAGATGATCCATTGGTGAGCAAGTGATTTAATGCTAAACATCTCCAAACATGATGCAGAAACAAACTCATCTATATCTTGGATAATCTGACTAAGGTAAATTGTCAACAACTTTTAATTTTTGGCTGAACTATTCTTCTTAAACAAGTGACAAATAATAAAGCCCCTGTGACAACTTTCAACTGGAACAACTAACCCACTCTCACCTACATATCTGGATTTTGTATGTTGATGTGTTTCTGGCAAGTGTACGTGTGTATGTTCTGTAACCGATCCCTCTTTTTGAAGTGATGTCATTCTTTTGCACAAACAGTACTCTAAGGCATAAAGGATCTGTCCTCTTGCCAAACTCAGTGTTCTTGTCTTCTGACGTTATTCTCTGCCACTGCTGGCCTTTGATGGATTCTGCATACACTTGTGATCATACGAGGAGGAAGAAGAGCCTCAGCTCTACACACTAGATGAGGCCCTCTAGCTTCTCTCTGGAGATCTTCGAATCACATGTCATATGCTGCACACTCTTGGTCTCTCTTCATCTCCAAGACAAAGGTACTTTCAACCACATCCTGTCTGCCCTCAACGAGGCAACGTGCAGAGTCTGCAGTGTTTGATTCTGGATTCAGAATTAAACAAGGAAGGAACCGCGTTAAGAGTAATGCTACAGAGTGAATATTGATGTAAATTGCGGAGCAGACAGAAGAGCGCTGTACTCCATTCTGTGCTTACACTGAGATCATCCCAATGGACTGAAAACTTCCAGCGAAACTGCAAACTAAGGACAGAAGTTGGAAAACACAAAGACTGAATGAAGTATTGAGGGGTTGTTGCAATGACAAAGTTCAAAATATGGCAGATGTAACCAAGAAAAAAGTGTAATTACTTTAATAAATTTCAATAATCTAAACATCCTTAAGGCAAAATTTGCATATTGGTACTTGTGACGATGTATACATCATATCCTGTATTAAGTTTACCCCCCCCCCCCCAATTTATTGATTGTTGCTCTTTTGTTTAAAATTGTATGCAAGTTTGCTTCTCAAGTACTGTAAGGTTTTTTTTTCAGAGGTAATCACACATTATGACAGCTGTGACAGGAAGGACTGTCAATTTAACTGTATTAAGCACAAATGTATTTGTTGGCTCCACAGCTTTGATCCAAAGTCAGTGGCATTCAAATGGAGGGCGAGATGATTGCAGATTGCGGTGGGCACCAGCTTTGATTAAGTACTCCTGGACATGCGCATCTGTAACGCAGGGCGTTATGAACAATGAAGGTGCTTCGACAGCATTTTCACCTCAGAGACTCGAATCCCGTGTGATTAATATTCAGAAAGCTCACACACAATCACAGGCTTTACACCCTGTAATTGATCTGCTAAATCACAACCCTGATTTTAACACGGTGAAACTATTTTTGGCTGCTAGTTTATTCAGTCTTTGGGTTGTTCGATTTAATGCATATTTGAAACCAAAAAATGAGATATTACTTGAGGCTGGATTGGAATAAAATGAGTATTATTTTTTATAATGTAATAACCTATAAACAACAGCTGGGTGCTATTGAACATTCCTGCTTCATAACTTTTCTTCCAGTGATTATGGGTGCAAAAGAAAGATTGAACTACACTTTTTGTTACAATTTTACCTTTTCAAGCCAAAGTCTCATTGTTAAGGCAGCTTGCCTTGGATTGTTATGCACTCTCAGTTTTGTGCTTTAAGCAATGAATAACAACAAAGGATTTTATTCTTGCCATTTTATTTGAGATAAACTTGAACACCTTGACTCACTGTGAACTGTCAGCATCTTCCTTTTTTTAATTGTTAGCGCTTTTATTAAAAGTGTAGCACATAGAGCCATATGTTTCTATGAAAGAATAAAGGCATAAAGGGATTGTTCACCTAAAAATAAAAATTCTGTCACTAACCTTCAAGTTGTTCCAAACCTGTATTGATTCTGCTGAACACAAAAGACGTTATTTTGAAGAATGTTGGCAAACAAACAGTTGACGGCAGCCATTGACTTCCATAGTGCTTTTTCTATACTATAGGAGTCAATGGCTACCGTCATCTGCTTGGTTACAAATATTCTTTAAAATATCTCCTTTTGTGTTCAACAGAACAAAGAAACTCGTACAAGTTGAACAACTTGAGGGTGAGTCACCCGAAGTCAGTTTTCTTCATTCTGCTAAATAATATCTAATACTAACACATATGTGTTCATACTGGGTCATGCATGAAGAACCAATCAGGTGAGGAGATAAAAATGCATTATACTTCACATCACATCTACTGCATCACATGACATTTTCATTCACTTCTATTCTCAAAAAGGCATATAAAAACATCAAGCACAATGCCTTGGCAGATTTAAAAATTAAAGGCACATCTCTTCAGGCCCCTGCCACCCATGTCGCCTTTGACGTTATCACATGGGAGTTTGCAAAAAAAAA
The DNA here is from genome assembly GCF_963082965.1 of Carassius carassius. NCBI lineage: Eukaryota > Metazoa > Chordata > Actinopteri > Cypriniformes > Cyprinidae > Carassius > Carassius carassius. The sequence goes on along the minus strand of NC_081783.1, from coordinate 3,849,773 downwards.
AAAAGTTTACAATGCTCAATTTAACTAATAACCAAATAAAACATCGCAGCTGCACATCCGACTCCATGCCAACACCACAATGCCGACAATTTTGCTTGAAAGCCTTTAACATGAGCAATAAAATGGTCCCTGGAAATACTGCTTTAATGTTTCTGCTTTAAACCAGTTCAAAGCAACTAGGTCGACAGGAGCCACAACACAGAAACACTGGGAGCATATCGATTTCTCCAATTCTTCATACAGTCCTTTTTAATCCATTAACAAATATTTTGTTCATGCATTTTACTCATTGTCAGATAATGGATGGGTCATATTGTACCCCCAAAATCAAACAAAACAACAAATAAAATGCATTTTAACATTTAAAAAAAAGTCATAATTGTGCGCTATTAATATGTAAGGTTAAAGTTTACATCACAAAATTCTTAAAAAGAATAAATAATAATAATTGTGAGATAAAAACTTAATTGTGAGTAAAACTGATCAGTTTTATATTTATATTCCATGAAATTTAGCTTAGCCATGACGGGAATAATAGCGCAGTAAAATATTATTATTAAATTATTATTAAATTGCAGTAACATTACTGTTTTAAGTATTTTTTTAATTAAACAAATGCAGTCTCGGTGAGTATAAGAATTATATAACAATAATCTATCATCTAAAGGATTTGTGCATGTTTTCATATTTTTAAATATATATTATTGAATGTTTTTCACAAAGGTTTCCCTCAAAAAAGAAAAAGAAAAAGAAAAAAAGTGGTGTAGGGAATGTTGGGTAAATTATGAAAATGAAACCTAGCAGTAAGGTGCATCATGTGATACCCTAGACTAAGTAAAGTATATTAAGATTAAATATAAGTGAAAGCTGTGTTAACAAGATGAAGGAGTGTTCAAGACTGCCTCCTAGTGAAGAAACACGATCCGCTGCTGCTCATGTGAGATCACTCCTCATGTGTCAAACAGGAATGAACAACCTCAGGTATGAAAGGAAATCAATATTTCTAAAAAGATGTTTAAATCTGCAGGATGTGGATGTTGTCCTGTAAGTAGAGTGATCTGGTTGAGCACGTGAGCCATTCACAACTATTACAAAAAAAAAGAAGGCATGATTTCCTTGATTTACAGATAAAGAGGCACACGTTCATGTTCACTACCCACCCACCCCATAAAAATATCAATCGCACGGTTTCACACGCAGAAAACATTCGCTGTTGTGTTCAAGGTCTGGTTTGTTTCAGATAAAGTGACAAAAGGTAAAAACAGACTTCTAACAATGACAAATGCTCTGTGAAGTAGCTGAACAACCTTGAGCATGAACGCATTCACAAGCGAATGAGCCGTTGAAAACGCTCCTGACTTTTGACGCAAGTGGATCAACGGCTGATGGTTTTAAATGAAAGACTGCTGGAGTTATTTTAAAGGGTTAGTTCACCCAAAAATGAAAAACTGCCCATGTTTTACTTACCCTCAAGGCATCCTGGGTGTATATGTCTTTCTTCTTTCAGATGAATCCAATTGGAGTTATATTAAAAATTATCCTTCCTCTTCCAAGCTTTAGAATGGGAGTAGATGGGTGTTTTTTTTCCACTCCAAAAGTCCAAAAGTAGTCAAATTAAGCACATCCATCCATAATAAAAGGTGCCTCACATGGCTCTGCCCTCCTGTAGTGAATTGATGCGATTTGGAAAAAATATTTCCATATTTGAAATGTAATAAACACTTTTCTCTCACTTCCGCTATCTGTCATATGTGCAAGCCGTTCAGACAGATGATGTTGGACGTTTGTGTCATGCACACGCCTGTAAAATATGCTATACTCACGAGTTTGTTTACAGGAGTAAAGGAAGCAAAGTTTCATCAAAGGCAAACCAGTCTCCTCTTGGCTTATATCAAAATCCTCTGACAATTTTCTTTACAAATCCTTGTTTTGTGCTTCTAAATCTAGACTGGCTTTTTTTTTTGTTCTCTCTCCGAATTCGTCACTAATCACCGATGCGTGCGCTGCACATATTTAACTTTTAAATATATTTATAATAAAAATGCATCTATTCTCTTACCTTTTTTTATTATGGATATATAATATGCTTTATTTGAAGTCTTCTGGACTGTTGAAAAAAAAAACACCCACCTACTGTACTTCAATTGGAAGAGAAAGCATAGTTTTAAATATAACTTCCATTGGATTCGTCTGAAAGAAGAAAGTTATATAGACATAAGATGCTTTGAGGGTGAGTAAAACAAGGGCTAATTTTTCATTTTTGGGTGAACTAACTCTTGAAGGTGTTGTGTTGCAGCACCACTTACATGTGAGGCCTACGAGAGCCGTGCGGATGCCTAGATCCACCATCAACGCCCATCTGGGACCACAGCGAGCCACCGCCGGCGGGATCAGGATCTCTGCTGACACGTAGAACTGCAGCGCATACGTGATGTAGATCCCAAAAGAGTACAGCAGCTTCACGGTCTGATATAACCTACAGAACAGACAGATATTAGACTGCAGCCACTGATGTCAAACTGATCATAAAATATCAGCTAGTCTTTCTAATCAGGAGTAAATGTAAAATATGAGAAGTGTAATGACAAATGAAAGCATCGTACAGGTATAGCTGGTCTCTTCAAAAATCATGAAAGAGCATTGTCTCTGGAGTTACACATCAGTCACTAAACTCACTAATAGAAACACAAGACTGACACTTCTGTGAGTTTGCATGGAATCTACAGTTTCTCCTCTGCACATGAGTTTGTCAGCAGGGAACAGAGATGTCATTGGAAGTATTTGGATCTGTTCCCAGTTTCAGTCAGCTATTTTGTCACCTGGGTTTAGTGACCGGTTCAAAAAGTTTGCTTTGTATTCGCCTGAAGTGAATAAGCCTCAAAGCATCGGAAATCAGCTGCCTTCAGTTTCCAAGCTCTAGTACACCAAAGTAGAGCTGAAACAACGAATCGATTTAATCGATTAAAATCGATTATTAAAATAGTTGTCTACTAATTTAGTCATCGTTTCGTTGCTAAATAACTTATTTGCCGTAAGCGGCTCATTTCGTGCATATTTCAAATCTGCGGTGACCAAAGTGTGGCAGTAATGAGCCACCGGAGGTTTTACTCAGCCAGTACAACAGGAGAAGTAGTGAATAGTCAATAGCTGGCCGCGTTTTATGTCACGTGCTTCCCGAACAGCGTCTCTGCAGCATTCAGCGGGATGTGGGAGTACTTTACTTTGAGCCTTCAAAAAAGAAGATTAACCTGTAAACTCTGCACTACTGAACTGTTTAAGGGGCCGTTCACATATCGCGTCTTTTGTGCGCTCATGTTCGTTATTTCCAATGTAGGCTCATAATGGAAGCGACGCTGTCGCGACGCGCCCGTTTTTCCGATACAATTGGGCGCATCCGCACCGCATCGAGTTAAAAACATTTCAACTTTTCAGAATGCGGCAAGCGCACCGCGGGTCATGTGACAAGAACTAAATAATCAGCTTCATCCTTTCCCGTAACAACGTTAAAAGCTCAGCCAAGATGAAGGAATAGCTGATCATAGCTGTATATGGATTTGCATTTTGAAATAAATTTAGTAGCAGAGCTACTGCAAGCGATTTTTAGAGCTGCAAATCCATTTATCCTTTGCTGAAATTTCCGCGTCTTCAAGGAGAGAGCACGTCATGGTTGCTTAGCAAAGGCAGACGCCTCAGGGGCGCAACTGCCCGAGCGCTTTGGAAAGGAGGAGAAAGCGGTGCGCCTAGCGTTTTCCATGCGTTTTTAGGCACGATATGTGAACGGCCCCTAAGACTTTTATTCGTGCAGATTCTCCAGTACAATGTTGTTTGCAAATGTTTAGTCGTAAAAGCTGATAACATTGCTTTTTAACAGTTAACATTTAAAGCTGTACAAGCATGTTCTGTGATCAGTTTGTCGTTTACCAGTTCATAATTCAGTCTTGCAGCCTAATTATGACTGAATGAGAGAGGTAAATGTTTAAAGATATTTGAAATGCTTTTTTTCTAAGTATTCACTGCTCTTTTTCACACAGCAGGTTTTTTGTGCGTGTCCGATTTTTTTTTTTTCTGGACAACCCGCTGATGGATTTTACTTTAAATTTACTTTTTTTTACTTTTTAGGGAAGTCGTGGCCTAATGGTTAGAGAGTCGGACTCCCAATCGAAAGGTTGTGAGTTCGAGTCCCGGGCCGGCAGGAATTGTGGGTGGGGGGAGTGCATGTACAGTTCTCTCTCCACCTTCAATACCATGACTTAGGTGCCCTTGAGCAAGGCATCGAACCCCCAACTGCTCCCCAGGCGCCGCAGCATAAATGGCTGCCCACTGCTCCGGGTGTGTGCTCACAGTGTGTGTTCACTGCTCTGTGTGTGTGCATTTCGGATGGGTTAAATGCAGAGCACAAATTCTGAGTATGGGTCACCATACTTGGCTGAATGTCACTTCACTCAAATTGTGAGTTCCATTCAGGTTTCATGCCATTGGCACTTTATTCGAAGGATTGTTTACAATTTCACAGCATAAGCTATAAAGCTGTTTCCCAGTAAATAATAAAATACAACGCACTGCAATCTTATTCTGTTTTATCCTTATTCTTCTTGAAAATATGTTCTGAAAGATTCCTTAATAAGCTTTGTTCAGGATGTTAAACTACTTTAGGAGCTCTAAGGACTGCCATGGTGAAAACATTATTTGAAATCTCCTTGTGAAATTTGCTAGAGTATGGGTCAGTGTTTTGATTGCAGAAGAGTTCGACAAAGGATCACTAACACATAATAAAACAACTTATGGTATATTTTTGATGAGGATATGACAATGCAAAATGGTTAAAATCTCTTAAAAATCTATGATGAATGATAAAGACCCTTTATTAATAATTAACTTGGGGAAAAAATGGGAAAAACTAAAACATAAGTACATAAACCGATTAATCGTAAAAATAATCGACAGATTAATCGATTATCAAAATAATCGTTAGTTGCAGCCCTACACCAAAGTGCAGCAAGTCTGAGTTTTTGGTAGAAACAAACAAACTGTTTGTTTGTTCTAACATCTGTTACTTCTAGAGTCAAAAATGTGGGTGTTATATTAAACAGCAACTTGAAAACTTTGGGTTTTTTGAGCTAAAACGCCACACTCTATGGACAACTAGGGCTGGACAATAATTCAATATCAATATATATCGCGATATTTTTTTTTCAATAACGGTGATATGATTTTTAAACACATTTTCGATATTTCGATATAATATTATATAATATAATAATAATATACATAACAGCATTTGTCACTGACTGACGTTTGGCTACTTTCGTGATGACGTACACCGCGAGTCACGCAACCAGTGCTCAGCACAGCAGTAGTAGGCTGATCTCCAACGCGGCAAATTTTAGCTACAAAATGAGCGCCCCTGACCGCAACACAAATGTGACTGAACGAGCTTCCACAAGTGAGGAGAAATCAGACGAAATGGTTGATAAGAGAGGAAAGACTAATTCAGTGGTATGGAAGTGGTTCGGCTATCTGAGATCTGATAAACTTCAGGTTTCAGCGTGCTGCAAAATGTGCCGGAGAGTAGTGCCGACTAGCAGCGGGAACACATCAAATCTGTTCCACCATCTGAAGCAGTTCCACCCGATAGAATATTCTGAGAGTCAGAAGATGAGGCACCATAAAAGTTTAAGCCAACAACCTGTCCCTCAAACCACACCACCATCATCATCCCCAACACCAGTTGTGTCAAAAGAGAAACCCATGCAGCAAACACAGATCGCTGCATTCATGTCTTATGACAAACAGTCTAAACGTCATAAAGACATTACAAAGGCTGTAACAAACTTCTTGGCTAAGGACATGATGCCGTTTACCACGGTGGAAAACGTGGGCTTCAGGAAAATGATTTCAATCATCGACCCAAGATACGAGCTCCCTGGGCGAAAATATTTTTCACGCGCAGCTATCCCTGCACTTTATGGTGAAGTTAGGGAAAGGGTGGAGGAACAACTGAAGTCAGTGTCATATTTCGCGACCACAGCTGACCTGTGGTCAAGCCGAACCTCAGAACCATACTTGAGCCTGACAGTCCACTTTATTGATCAAGATTGGAAGCTTGTCAGCTTATGCCTTCAGACGGTCTACTTCCCTGAGGATCACACGGGCGAATCAATTGCAGCCGGACTTGCAGATGCGCTCGCCTCCTGGGGACTCCGCGAGGACCGGCAGGTCTGCATCACCACAGATAGCGGGACCAATATCATCAAAGCCGCTGAGTTGAACAGATGGACAAGACTACAATGCTTCGGGCATCGACTGAACTCTGCTATTGGTAAGTTATACACAGCAATATAAATGGTAGTGTTATGTTAAAGCTGCATGTAACCTTTTTGGTCAAAAATTATATAATGAGCCAGTACATCATGAATCCAATATCCAAACAGTGTTTTTGTCTTATCCTGAATCACTACGGTACAGTATAATAAGTGTTTATATTCGGACTATTTTAAACCACTTCGGCTCGGCTCTGCTGCGGAGTAGCCCAGTACCTGCGTGATTCGTCATAGACATAAACAGAGAGAAGTAGTTCCGGCTACAATGTTCTTCCACAAGATGCATGCAGAGCGCCACACGTTACGGACTGCAGCAGCTTTAATTGATTTTGTTTATATTAAATCATTGTTCTTAATTAGTACTTAGTTGTAACTATAATACTTACCGTGTAGTTTATTAGGTGATTTTATTCCCCCTATTTAAGTGATTTTATAGGCTATTCCTTTAATTTTTATTCAAGACATATTTGTATGGATTATACATACAGCAATTCTTTCAATTAAATTCAAAGGTGTTTTACTGGCATTGGAACATATGTTTACATATGTGAACATATGAACATTGTTACATATGTTAATTTGCCAAATCAAGTGTGAAGTAAAAAAAAATAAATTATGCAAGCAGAAGAATTTTGCAGTAAGAATAATATGATTAAACGACAAACTGTAGTTAAAATATAAATACAAATTATAAGTATATATTGCTTTTTTTCACTGTCTACAGAGAAAGTTAACCAAGACAAGCGGGTGGACAGAGCAATTGGGGTCTGTAAAAAGGTGGTGGCTGCCTTCTCCTACTCCTGGAAGAAGAAACGGGACCTTGCAGCTGCTCAGGAGGAGTATCACTTGCCAAAGCACAAGCTCATCAGTGAAACACCAACAAGATGGGGCTCCCATCAACAAATGGTGAAGCGGGTTCTGGAGCAGAAAAGGGCCATCACAGAAGTCCTCTCAAAGGACAAGAAGACCAGACCGTTGGTTCCTAACTGGCAAGATGTGGATGTTTTAGAGTCTATAGATGCAGCTCTAAGCCCACTCCTCGAATTCACTGATGCCTTGTCTGGTGAATCCTATGTCAGTGTATCATTTCTAAAACCAGTGATGAATCTCTTCAACACCTCCATCTTGAAGGAAGCAGAGGATGACACAGAGCTCACCAGGACCATAAAGACAACAGTGATGGGATACCTTAAGTGTGAAGGGGTTCGATGCCTTGCTCAAGGGCACCTTCAATACCACGACTTAGGTGCCCTTGAGCAAGGCATCGAACCCCCAACTGCTCCCCGGGCGCCGCAGCATAAATGGCTGCCCACTGCTCCGGGTGTGTGCTCACAGTGTGTGTGTGTGTGTTCACTGCTCTGTGTGTGTGCATTTCGGATGGGTTAAATGCAGAGCACAAATTCTGAGTATGGGTCACCATACTTGGCTGAATGTCACTTCACTCACTCACTCACTCTTAACCAAAAATATGATGACCCAGCCATGGATAATCTACTTGACATGGCATGCCTCGTTGACCCAAGATTCAAGCTTCAGTACACTCAGGAGGAGAAGAGAGAATACATCAAAGAGAGAGCTGTGTTGGAGATGCTGAAGGGAGAGAGATCTGTTGTGGTCAGGGAAGAGGAGTCCAGAGAAGAAGCCATGAGAGACACTTTTGTACCACCCAAGAAAACAAAGCGTTCTCTGGCTAGCTTTTTTTCAAACAGGCCCACCACTACTACTGACACAGAAAACTTGAGTGCACAGCAGGCAGTTGAGAGGGAGCTCGGCAACTACCTTCTGTCTCCACATGCTGACAATGACTCAAATCCTCTGGATTGGTGGAAGGTTTATCAAAACAACTTCCCTAGAGTAAGTCAACTGGCACAACATTACTTGTGCATTCAGGCCACAAGCTCCCCCTCTGAGAGGGTTTTTAGTACAGGTGGCAACATTGTCACATGTAAAAGGGCATCTCTGAAGCCAGATAATGTAGACCAGCTTGTATTTCTTGCCAGAAACCTCTAGAGCCTGTCATAGGATGTCATCAACACTCAACAATGTCCCTGCCCCAGCAACATGTGTTTTTTTTTGTTGCTCACTCTTTTTCTCTCTTTTTTCTGCAGCTGAGCACTTTTCATATTTTTTTTATCCTGGCTGAAGCACTTTGGTTTATAAGAACAAGTTTTGTTACAATAAGTTTTGTGTAAAGAATAATATAATCAGCCTGTTATTGTTTAAAGATAAATATATTAATAAGGTCAGTCTGAGAGTCTTATGTTTATTTCACTTTTCTTGTTTGTATAAAGGTTAAATACAAATAAAAGGTGAACGTTCATTTATTTGTACCGTTTTTATTTCTAAAATATTATGTAGTTTTATAGGAGGAGGTTTCATAGACTTGGCAAATTAATTTTAATTTATTATTTATTTATAATTTTATAATTAATTTAAAATGAATTAACCTCAGAAGATTGTAGGTACAGACATCCGTTGTGGGCGTTATTGGCAGTTTTTCTGAGGCTTTTATATAGTTCATATCGATATCGAAATTATATCGTATCGACCGAAATTAAGAAATATATCGTGATATAAAATTTGGCCATATCGTCCAGCCCTATGGACAACAGAGACTTATTTTGCATCTTGTAAAAGGGGGCATAATAGGTCAACTTTAAAGATGCCATGGCACTCACCAGCACAACGGTAAGTTCAATGTGATGCTGCCCTGGATATGCTCTCCGAAGCCAATGTAGCCGATGGTGCCCAGGGTGATGTAGAGGGTGGTGACGATGCCCATGCCCAGATACAGGACCGTGGTGAAGTTTCTGGGATTCTGCATCTTATTCTCAAGTGGTAGCACCTGATAAAGATCGAGTATGACAGCGATTTAAATTCAACTTTTTTTCAGTTGTATAATATTTCTGTGGCGACAAACATAATATCAGAGCAAAACTTACAACTCCAATTCCCTCAAAGGCAAAAATTGCTGTTCCAAAGAAGAGAGGATAGTCAATTCCTCTTCCTGCCAGAGGGAGGTTGATAGGATATGGGATATTCTGACAAGAAGAAAAAGAATGTCCGACAGTCTGTGACACGGTGAACATTTTAAAAAGAATGAAAAAAAATGTTTACATTAATGTATTGTGGAGTTCAAAAAAAGTCTGAGACAATTAATATTTTACATTTTCTCTTTTTCCTTTTGCATCTATTAAAAATACGGTAGAACAGTAATATTGTGAAATACTACTGTTTAAAAAAAAGAGCTGTTTTCTGTTTGAATTTTTTAAATGTAATTTATTCCTGTAATGCAAAGCTGTATTTTCAGCATCATTACTCCAGTTTTCAGTGTCACATGATCCTTCAGAAATCATTCTAATATGCTGATCTGCAGAGGTGGGTAGTAACGAGTTACATTTACTTCGTTACATTTACTGGAGTAATCATTTGGGGTAACTAATACTTTTCGGAGTATATTTAAAGATGGGTACTTTATACTCTTACTTGAGTAAATTTTTTGGGGAAAATATGTACTTTTACTTCGTTACTATGGGAGACGCTCCTCTCGTTACTTTATCTTAATGCAATAAATGCTTCAGTTTATTCCAAACGCGCCGTCTACTTTTCTCTGGGCAATGAGCGATGCCCTTTCGCGAATGATTCATTCTTTTGAGTCAATTCTGTTCAAAGGCGTGATCAAACCAATTGGCAAACGAGTGAATTGGTTCATGAATCAGTTTGAATGAGTCGTTCAGTTCCCTGCCGCACGCGCTGAGCGTCTGAAGTGGTTCACTCAGAGTTGTAACGTTTAACATCAGCAGCGTTGAAAAGGTGGCTGGAACTGCACTGAATTGAAAGCAAATCTGCAAAGGCTATTATTTGCTTGCGATGGAGATCCTTATTAGATGAACACCGCGTGTGCTGTCTACTGTTTAACAGGTAATAACTTGGGCTACATTCGATTACAGTACACGATACCTCTGTGACATTAGTTTATTGTACGTGTGTGGCTTATAACAGAGGGGAGTCAAGTTGAATGCAGCTTCCAAAAGACAAAAAATAGCACAAATTACTTAAGATGTTAACATTTTTTTAACGTGACTGACACTCCCTCTGAGTCAGAATAAACCAATATCCCGGAGTAATACATTTACTCAAACAGTACACTGACTGAACTGCTGTGTAGACCGAACTGAAGATGAACACCGAGCCGAGCCAGATGACGAACGAACACGCCCACTGCTGGAGCAGTTCTCGTTCTCGAGTCAAGAGCCGGTTGCATCGGTTTTTAGGATCACCAGTACACTGAACTGAGAATCGTTTCTGTCGGACGTGTCCGATTTGAGAACCGATGAGCTGATTCTCGTTCTCGAGTCAAGAACCGGTTGCATCGGTTTTCGGATCACCAGTACACTGAACCGAAAACCGTTTCTTTCGGACGCGTCCGATTTGAGAACCGATGAACTGATGCTACTGTGCATGCGTGTAAAGTATTTCGGAAAGTGTGATAAAAGATCTATATAAATTTTTATTATTATTTTTTTTTTTTAAGATGAATGTTTCTAATCTGTATATTGTAGATTATGTATAGGCCAGAGGGGGTTTCAGGGAAGTTGGACAATAATTAAGAACTCTAAAGACTCTATGTTTAATAGGAATAAGGGATGATTTATGAAATATGTGTACTGTATTTATAGCTAATGATGATGACACATTCACAAATTGAGGTTGTAGTAAACAGAACATGAACACGAGTAGAGCAGCTGATTATAGGCTACTGAACTGCAGCACGTGTCCGTTTTGAGAACAGAGGAGCTGACGATACTGCGCATGCGTGATTCACCATGAAGCCGACTGACTCGCAGCGCGTTTGAACCGAACTGATTCTTTTGGTATTTGAATCTGAACTGATTTTGTGCTAATGTTATGAGCGCGGGTAAACCGAGGGCTTGAATGAAGGTACAATCTGGCGAAACGTAAGTTCATTTAATAACAAATACATCGCAATTGTTTATGTATAGTGGTTTCTGCGCTGATGACACCTAATTTATTTACTTTATATCTTCAAGACTTAAATCCTCATATGCACATTATTGCTGTTACTGTATTTGGGTGCGTTGTTGCAAAACTTAATTGTAGCTAAACTTTTCATGATTATGAGGTTTTTAACTGACTACAGTTATGATTACTGACTTTATATATTTGAATGTTTGATAAACGTGATGCCATTACGTCATCGCCAATGACGTCATTACGTCGAGCGTAAAAGAACTTGTAAACCGGTTTTTCAACCGGTTTATTGAATCGAACCGTCCGAAAGAACCGGTTCGCGGAAAAGAATCGAACTTCCCATCACTAATCTGTGATTGTTTGCTGGCGCTGAGCCAGAGACAGACGCGTTTTTACAGCACTGCGCATTATAACCAATCACACATGATTCTTTTGAGCTTATTAAAGCATTGGCCAATCAGAGGCGTTCCGATGAGTCATCGATAAAATGCCGGTGCTTCCTTCACTCGCTCGCTGACTGAATACCTCTTTCTGGCGAATTCTCTCGTCAGAAACAACAAAGTGCAGATGTGTGTACGAATCTTTAATTAAGATATTGATTTCACAGTGTTAACAGTTTTAGTGATTTTAATGGGAGTTTCTGAGAGTGATTGAAATCTAGACTGTCAGTGAAAATTATCTTTAATAATGTAAATGTTATTTGCTCTCTTTCTGAACAATGAAAGATTAGTAGCAATATTTATATCACATTAACTTTCAATGTTAAATTCACATTTAATATAAAGTCAGTCGTATTAAAAATATGTTATGGCATGACACCTATATCTGTAACTTAAGTAAACAGACAGGGTTTTATAATAAATTACATAAATTGGAGTAAAGGCTGATGAAATATATACATTTATACACGCACACATACATTACAGACATTTTATCTATATATCTAAATAAAAATAGGCTCAGTATATATGACCCAAAGTAACTAGTAACTAACTACTTGAGTAGATTTTTTATCCGATACTCGTTTACTCTTACTCAAGTAACTATTCAAGACTAGTACTTTTACTTGAGTAAATATTTCTAGAAGTACTTTTACTTTTACTTGAGTACAGTTTTTGGGTACTCTACCCACCTCTGCTGATCTGCTGCTCAAGTAGCATTTCTGATTATCAATGTTGAAAGCAATTGTGCTGCTTGATATTTTTGTGCAAACCATAATAGTTTTTTTTTTTTCAGGATTTACTGATGAATGGAGAGTTGACTAGAACAGCATTTATTTGAAATATAAATATTTGTAAAATTATAAAAGTCTTTACTGTCCCTTTTTAATAAATTGAATGCATCCTTGATAGATTTAATTTCTTTCTTTCCTTCAAAAAAAAAATTAAAGATTAAAAAATTTTCTTACTGACCCAAAACTTTTGAAGTCATTAACTTAAATATTTCTTATTAATTATAAGACCATAATCAAAATATTCCCTGATATAACTAAAGTTATATTCCCTGATAAGATAATTATATAATAGAAATCCCATATTTACAAAGTCTCAGACTTTGGGACACAGTGTACGAATCAGATTTTAAATACAAATTTTTGGAGCACAAATGAAATCATGTCTTTAAGCCGCAGTATAAGTTAACAGTGATTGCATGATGTTCAAGATGCATTTAGATGTACATTTAACATGTACATACATTTTATGTCTCTGCAAGCACTTTTGAAACCCTTGACTCTCTACAAAAAAAATTAAAAAATAATGTTTGACAAACAACAAATCATTTTGCAATCTCTAGCCAGCTGTTACCACCATGACAAATTTTCTTTCCTTCCTAAAACAAATGTTACCTTGCTTGTTTCTCAGTAGCTGCAATGCTGATTCAAGGCATTTTAAGCTGTTCAATAAGAAATGCACTCTAAAAAACAATGCTGAAACCTGTCATTGACGCTTAACTCTTCATCCATAACATCTGAGTCTCAGTCAGCAGCTCACGGAGAGGCCTTGGTCCTGAGCAAAGTATCTATTGTTTCAAACCTAACCCACTTTTTCAAACATTCTGCTTGAAAATGTATCTGGGTTATATATATGTTTAAAATACACAACACTTGGTATAATATTTTTGTAATTGTAATATAAATTATGTGGCTTAAGTGTTAAAATACTTTTTGATCCATGCACGATGCTGTACTGTGGACTAAGTATGTATCATATATGACACTAATCACTACAATAAAAGTCATGCAATGCAATTCAGGCTATACACTGATACACTTTCACCATATTAAGTGTGTGCTGTGTGTTTAATGTGTCTTACCGTCAGACAGTAGTAGTATATGAGGACCAGGCTGACACACATGGAAATGTTGGCGACAAACGACAGAGGGGCCAAATACTTGAGGTTGCGGATGAACACCAACACGATGATAAAGGGCAGGAAGAAGAGCATGTAGAGGCGAGAGTTGTAGCTGGGGACAATCACTGCGGTTTCGTTGTTGTGACAGTTCCCGGTCGTCCCGTTTGCAGTCTCAACCACCTACGATGTGCAAGTCAATGGAAAGATTATTTTATGGCAGTAAAAATGATCCTTTAACAATACGAAAGAGAATTTTACATTTGTAAGTTCTAATTATAGAAAGGGTTTTGGGTTGATGCAAATATGGCAGATTGTTTAATCAAGTGAACAGAAAAGCAATGCTGCCCTCTTGTGGTGAGCAAAGACATTTGAATCAGAATTTTTGCAAATGGAAAGAACAGAATATTATGCTTTTAAAGTTTATAAGTTCACTGTGAATTCACATGTTCTACCAGTTGGCCTAGATGAAAACTCCTGCTTTCATGGTTTCTTATTTTTTTTTAATAATATGACATTCTGTGTGCCTATTGTATGATTCTGAACATTATTTTAACATGGACAAAACCTTTATTCAAATCTTCTTCTGTATTTAAAGCTCTCTCACCTGTTTGACATTGTCGCTGAGGAACACAAAGTAAACGCAGCAGAAGCCCAGCTGGGTTATGTTGAGGAACAGATTCACCACACGCCTGAAAAGCCAATAAACAAACACCGAAACAAATCTATATGTTCAGGTAGCAATCGAAATATTCTTTGTAATCTAAATGTCACCAAATCCAGCCATTTACACTAGAGATGGGTGATACAACTTATTTTGTTTTCGATATAATACTGATTCTTTTAAAGGCAAGTATCGTCGTTATCGATACCGATACTAATAAACTGAACTTTTAAATTAGAAAATGTATTTAATTACTAAGAGTAAAATGAGTAATGATAACCACTTAACTTTATATTTGAAATGCATTTTAACATTCAATAAGCCTTCATTGCAACTTACTAGGTCATATTTTTATTTACACATGGTTAAAATATATTTACTGTAGTGGTAACCATTGAAATCCACAAATGACTAATTATAACCACTTAACTTTATATACAGTCACTTTAGTTAAACATAGTTCATTTTTAAAAGGAACTGCCAGCGAAATGCTGTTGCACGCATAAAACGAAACCTTTTTTTTCTGACAGTGTATGATTTCTATTAACATTAAACAATAGAATATGATCAATATTATCTTTCAATGTTTAATATAAATAAATGTAATTGCACAGACTATGTAGACTACGGTTTCAATTTGTCCTCTAATGAGCATTGTTCATGGCTGCCGTTTCCTGAAGCTTTAATGCTTTCTTATGGAAAATAGGAAAATAGTTCTATCTTACACAAGTGTTTGCTAACATAGGTTATTCGTCCAATTAAATGCATTATTTATTTTTTTGTTAAATAAACGAAATCTCTGGTAAATAAAACATACCTTAGTATCAATATTTTTTGTTTGAGTATCAGTACATTCGATACTCGCGTCAGTACTGATATATCATTACTTTGAATCGATACACCCATCCATAATTGACACAAACTGCCCACTAAGCAAACATACACTACTGTTCAAAGATTTGGGGTCTGTTAAGATTTTTATTTTGAAGAAATTAATAGTTTTATTCATCAAGAATTAATCAAATTGATCAAAAGACATTAGAGACATTTTTATTTAAAAGATTTCTATTTCTATTTCTATTTTCTTTCTAGTTTCTACTCAGTATATGTTTCAACTAAAATATGCAGGAGCACAGCGGTTTTCTACATTAATAATAATAATAATAATAATAATGTTTCATGAGCAGGATCATGTGACTATAGAGACTAATAATTTAACTTTGAAATACGAATAAATTACATTTTAATATTCATTCAAATAAAAAAAAAAAACGTATTTTGAATTCAATTAATTTTTCACAATACTCCAATTTTTGCTGTATTTTTAATCAAATAAACGCAGTCTTGGTGATCATAAGATACTTCTTTCAAAAATCTCACCACCCCAAAACGTCTAGAAAACACTCTTAATTATTGCATACAAACATCTTAAAAATTGTGGTTTCATTAAAATATAATATTATCACATTAACTTTTAACGTTTCACAGGGGACATTTCATACCACAGATTATAAAAACATCTATGTATGTGTGCTATCATCTGTAAGATGTGAAACAGTCAAGTTGCACGGAGATCAGGTGCTGAGAGAGTCATGTGACAAATGGTTATAAAGTTTATGGTGAGAACAGCACAAACACAAGTCAACTTTAATATAGTGCTGATATAAAAACTGCTCTGTAAGCAGTGAAACACAGACGTTCAGTTACTGTACCTTCCCCACAGAGAGTGTCTGCTCAGCCACGGCACGTTCTCCATGCCATACTCAACCGCATCTCCGTAGGAAAGAAAGGGCTTGCCCATCCTTAATATAGACAACATTTCATTTAGAAAAACAGAAAGAAATGTGTGTTGCGATTTAACATACAAAAAGCAGTATGTTAGGTATCAAAACACTTGTCAAGTACATGAGGGGCAGCATTTCTAAAAATAATGTTTATTCTTACTTTGCACTTAGATGATGTGCACATTTCACGAGGAGGTTCATACAATGTACAGCTACGATTCCCATAGCCAGAAGACTTAAAGGCCCCACCTGCAGAAAGAGAAGAGACAGAGAGTAACAAATTATTGATAAAGCACTTTAATCAACTAGAACATTTGGGGAAAAGTGTTTTAAACAATATGAATTTCAAATACAGCCCACCAGGAACAGTCTGAGGTTTAGTGCTTTAACATGGCACTCAACATGTTAACACAGTTACCGATTTCAACTGATCTAATTTAAGATGTAGTTTATTCCTGTGATCAAAGCTGAATTTTCAGCATCATTCCTCCAGTCTCCAGTGTCACATGATCTTCAGAAATCATTCTAATATGTTAATTTGCCGCTCAAGAAACACTTCTGATTACTTTTAATGTTGAAAATGTAATATTGTTTTGGAAACTGATTTTTAGGATCATTTGATAAACAGGAAGTTTAAAATAATAGCATTTATTTGAAATGTAAAATTGTCATGACTGACAGATACTGCATTTACAATTTGTGAAGAAGTGTTTTATAAGATAATGGAGTGCAACTACATATGTAACCGCACAAAGCAACTGATAAAAAGGTCAAAGCATAATATTCAAGTGTGGCAGTGAAGCAGAAAGCATCCTTCAGGGACGTGTCCACACGTCTGGCAACTTTGATCCGGTGGAAACACTTGTCAGATTGTGTCTTGTTGTTCCTGTGTCCTCAGCTGATGCTGAGAGGTTTTAAAGGTCTTCAGAGGCTGAAAACACGGCTCAGTGCAATGACACAAGCGGCGGAGTCAGACACGCAGAGGGAAGTCGCAGAAAGAGCTCGCTCAGCGATTTGTTGCTTGCAATGAAGACCACAAAAAAACTTCAGATGCTAGTGATTAAGGCTTTAACAACCATAACCTTTAGTTTCAAACTTAGTTTGTGCTATGGACATGAATGAGGCCTCAAATCAAACACACCGTTGAGAAAGGGTGCACTATTACTCTTCAATTCGTTCAAAGCCATGATTTGATTTGGTGAATAATATGGAAAAGGAAAAAATTCCAAATGGACTTCTGTTCAAAAGTTTGGGGTCAGTGAGATATTTTTTTAAAGAAATGAATACATCATCCAGCAGGAAGGACACAATGATTTGATCTGAAGTTACAATAAAAGCATGTATAATGTCACAAAATATCTCTATTACAGATCAATGCTGTTCTTTTGAACTTTCTATTCATCAAAGAACCCCAGAAAAAAAGTTGCATGGTTTCCACAAATATATGAAGCAATATATTAGAATGATTTATAATATATAGACTTAAAACTGTATAGATGCCGAAAATTCTGCTTTGATCTCAGGAATAAATGACATTTTAAGATATACTCAAAAAAATGTATAATAATAATAATTTTAAATAGTAATAATATTAAACAATTTTACTGTTTTCAGGCCTTGTTTATAAAACACAACCCTACGCATCTGAATAGCAGGGGAAAACATATTGGGAACAGAATATGAAATATTACATTATTTAAGATGTAAATTAAAGGTTATTAATTCATTATTTTTATTTTATTTTATTTTTATTTTCTTAACAATTTGACTTGCATTGTCTCTTCAAAAAACAAAAGGTGCGTTAGGTGTGGAAGTTTTTAAAAATCATAAAACTTATGAGAAATGTGAGAGAAATTTTAATTAAACGCTGACATGATGTTGACATGAGTAGATCATGTTCAGATAAGTACATACAGCTGCCACAATCACTCAACAACAAGATAAAGCTCAGAGGCAAGCGTGCGTGCAGCTACACACATTTTACTGCGATGATATATGATTTTATAAAAGGTCAGGACAGTTCAAAATATAATATCATGAGCATTCATCTCCAAATGTAATTTTCTGTCCTACCAGGAGTCCTGCATTCTTGACAGCCAGAGGCAAGCCGAGGAGTCCTGTACCAATATTTCCTTTAAGTAAATGAATTAAAGTCTGAGAAAACCTAAACAAAAGAACACAAAATGAAAACAGGTCTAGGAACATGAAACTTGTAATAGGTGAAGAGGACAGTGCTTACGAGGATCCAGTTCTTCCTCCGATTCGTTCATATTCGGACTGTCGTAGGGAACTGGGTGAATGGATGGGCTCATCGTCAGCGGGGCTCACGTCTCTTCTAGAAAGGTCCGGGCCTTGAACCAACACACAAATATAGCTTTAACATGATCTTAAACACTGAACAGAAAACACAGACGCTACCCTTCAAACGTTTGGGGTGTGGACGATTTCTTAACGTTTACAAAAGAAGTATCTTACGATCATCAAAGCTGCTGTGATTTATTAGATCACAAACATACTAAAAACAGGTAAATATTATTACAATTTATTATTAAAATGTCATTTATTCCTATGATGAGCATCATTATTCCAGTCTTCTGTGCAGGGTTCTTATTGAAGAGACACATTTGATTGAAAAAAATATATAATAATTAATACAAATTACAAATAAAAACTAATAAAAACAAAAAAATTGTATGCCAGTGATACTAAAACAATCCAGCTTCAGTGTCACATGATCCTGCAGAAATCATTCTAATATAATATTTGCAGCTCAAGAAGTATTTATTATTATCAGTTTGAAAATAGTTACGCAGTTTAATAAATTATGGACACTTAGTTGAATTGCAAGTATAAAAAAACCCAGACATTATTGCAACATTATAAATATATTTACTATCACTTTTGATCAATCTAATGTGTCCTTTGCTGAAAAAAAGTAAATAAAATAAATAAATAAATAAAGATCACAATCAGTGTCACATAATGCAAAGGAAATTAGTTTACCATCCTGATAGTTGATATCAGAGGCCATGCTTGTTTTGGTGGGGTGTAATTAGCCTCTGATAGCTTCACTGATCAAACACTTCCCTGCGGAGACTCTGCATCTACAGGCTCTGTGATCGCAGACAAATGAACAGAGTTAGCACACCAGTGACGCACAGTGTGCCCTTTCTGCATCATTATATTCTCTATGGTCTCTTGAGGCTAAAAACCATACGAGGATTTCAAATATGCCAAATGATATTATGCAATCAACATTAGTTATATCTGACACTTTAATATGGCTATGAGAATTCAGCAGAGAGGCTCAAATGTACCACTGTATCACTCACAGCCACCATCTTTATTATTCTTATTATCACGCATAACGTTTATTAAAGGGGATCTATTATGCAAAATTCACTTTCACGTGTTGTTTGTAGCAATGTGTGTACACAAAGTTAATTAAATGAAATTCGTGCCCTGTACCCTAAAAGTGGCAATTTTAACGAGCTATAAAAAATGATCTGTAAGGTTTTCTGAGTTAAAACGTCACCTACACACTCCGGGGACATCAAAGACTTATTTGTCATATTGTGAAAGGGGGCCTAATCGGTAGGTCCCCTTTAATGCTTTGTCAAATATGCTTTTTATAAAACCTGCAAACTCTATATACACTGTTTTGTAGTGGTGAAGACAGGGTAGTCATATGAAGGTGAAATACACCAGATGTATGTGTCAAAAAGATGTCTCAACTATTTGAAACCATTCCAAACCACACATATGCGGAACCTTGTGAGACAATTCAGCAAACTCATTCAGCCACTGAACAGTAAAACACAGAACTGGTCTTTACAAATATGTAAGTCAACCATGAAACAGTATAATTATAACCTGAAGCTGTGAATGTTTCAGGTTAAAAATTAAAGCCTAATTCTTTTGCTACAGATAGGTGTGCCTGAACAACCATGCTCTCTTATGATAATGCAAAGCAGCTCTATTCAGTGCTGTCAAATCAATGATTGACTTTGGAGTGGACACTTCTTTCCCTTGAATACATTTCCTACTGACAACTTAATGTCTAGGTATGCAAAAGTCAAATCAATACAAAAACAGCTCAATGGGAAGATAAAAGTATTTCATGACCATGCAGTTGACTTGTTATTGATGCAAATTAAATAAACAGGTTGCATAGAAGTCTTAGTCAACAAAGTAAAACTACATTCCCACAGTTAGGGGATCTTTAAAGCAATGCAGACTTCAAGAAACACAGAACATCTTTTGAAACTCAAGTGTCCTTGTTGTAACAGTTTAAACACGCTGGACCTGCGAAGTTGCTTTTCTTAGTATTGTACCATTGTGCAACAAAATCCCATCTCATCCCATCCCAACTAGCATGACCTAACAGAGTTTTTAATATTTGTGAATGTTAGTAGGAAATGTAATTGCTCATTATTTGTTTGTTAGTTCATTCATTTTTAAAGTTATATTAGCAAATATTGCAATTAACATTGACTAATATTAATAAAGGGTGTAGAAGTATTGTTCATTGTTAATTCATTGTTAACTAATGAAAGCTTAACTGTAAACATATCGCAAGCATAACTAACGTTAGGTAAATATAGTGCAGAAGAGCCACATTTACTGTAACTTACACTGTTTTCCAGTCTTGACACGTATTTTCATTTACTGTCTTGTTCATGACAAGATTAAACACATAAATAGTACGAATTTCATAAACAGTGATGTAACGTAACGCATCATTTAGCCTTCAACGGTCAATGCTGTCACAACAACTGTGCTGTATGCTAATACCGTGCTACATGAAGTGACAGGTTTGTACTTACCGTCAGCACAGTTAAACGATGTACTATAACAGATCTAACGTACTATGTTAACACCAAGAAGTCCATATCTGAAGCCGCGGATGCGATGTCAGCACAGAATCGAAGAGATAAGAGGACATGATATGATTTGAAACCGCTCTCCTCATCGGATCCGCGTCCTTCTGTCACGTGACCATCAACAGCGCGTCAGTCAGCTGATTTCACTTCTGCTGAACCAACTAACTTGAATAATGATTGTGTTTCTGTTTTTAAAATAAAGACTTTCACTTTTAGAATCTAGTCACATTCCAAAATGATGTTAAAACAGAGAATACATATATCTATCTATATATTATTAAATATATATATATATATATATATATATATATATATATATATATATATATATATATATATATATATATATATATATATATATTTTTTTTTTTTTTTTTTTTTTCAATTGGATTTATTTCAATTTATTGTTTCATTTTATGCCGGAAGGGAGCGCTTCATAATAAGGGAGCGTCTAAAATTGTAATATTGCGTGTGTACTGTTTAAAATGTATGACACTACGTTTTAGTGCCACGTTGATTTTTTTTTTCTCTAAGATTACGAGATTAAAGTCGAAAGTAAAAGAATAAAAGTAAAGAATAAAGTCGAATAGTTTTGAGAACAAAGTCTAAATGTTTTGAGAACAAAGTCGAAATATTATGAGAATAAAGTCGAAATACTACGAGAATAAAGTCGAAATGTTTCAAGAATAAAGTTGAAATTTTATGAGAATAAAGTCTTAATACTATGAGAATAAAGTCTAAATGTTTCTAGGATTTAGGCCTTTATTGCGCATGTAAATGTCCCCGATTGATAGCTCAGGGAGAAGTTGCAGGCCTCCGGAATTGATTCGAATATTGCTGCGTCCGAGCGGCCACATTATCTTACCCGGATGAGGAAGAGTCAGTTTCAAGGACTTGCGGAAACATCTTAATATCAAGAATATGATATTTATTAACAGACTGAACAGAAAACATTTTTATCTTAACATCAGCTCACACACCCAATCGACATTCCTTCGGGGGTGGGGGGGTGGGGGATGCTGTAGCTCTCTTATTTAATACACTACAGATATATGTGGGATTATTAGCAGAAATAATACCATGTGTCATACTCGCAGGGACAGTATGCTTGCCAACAATCTTCCATTGCATTCGTTATTTGTAGTGTGCCGGCCATCCAACAGTAATAAGATTCGTGCTTCTGATAGACCTACTTTTAATGTCTCAGCTTTCAAAATCAGTTTTAAAGAGAAACACAAATTATGTGTCTTACAATAATGTTTTTTCAAGCTCTTTAATGACCAGATCACTGTATTTATGTGAAACAATTCATTAAATTATACTATTTTCTTTGTGAAAATTCCAAATAGGCTAAATGAAAATGTATTCTAGTAATATTTCGACTATATTCTCGAAAAATTTCGACTTTATTCTCTTAATATTTCGAGTTTATTCTCGTAGTATTATGACTTTATTCTCGAAATATTTCGACTTTATTCTCAAAACATTTTGACTTTATTCTCGAAATATTTCAACTTTATTCTCGTAATATTTCAACTTTATTCTTGAAACATTTTGACTTCATTCTTGTAATATTTCGACTTTATTCTCGTACATTACAACTTTATTCTCAAAACATTTTTACTTTATTCTCATAATATTACAATTTTATTCTCTAAACATTTCAACTTTATTCTCATAATATTTAGACTTCATTCTCGTAGTAGGCCTATTACGACTTTATTCTCAAAACATTTTGACTTTATTCTTGTAATACTTCGATTTTATTCTCGAAATATTATGACTTTAATCTCCTAATCTTGATTTTTTTTTTTGTCAACGTGGCACTAAAACGCCGTCGTAAAAACGCTTGTCCATTTATCAAGTAACTAATTGACTCGTAAAACAAACATGACAACTAGTATAGCACAGTTTTCGCACTTTGAGCTAATATATGTACAGTAAGTACTGTATACCTAGTGGTTCAAATGCACGCTTTGTAAGAAATAGTAGTAACTGGTGCAGATGGCGACGAAGAGCGGGAAGAGCGGAGTGTAGCTCTGCACACGCTGCAAAGGAAAGACAACGTGGCGGGTTAAGCGACAGCTGTGGTGTGAATGAAGAGAATGAAGGGGTTAGTTTAGATGAAGAAGATGAGTCTAATAGCATGAATTTTGGTGACTGGTCTCAGGCTGAACAGATGTCTCAGAAACGTAAAGACAGAGGCTCAGATTCTGAGGAGTTCGCCGGAGGAGGAGAAGGAAGGAGTAAAACGATGAGGAAAGAGGATGAGTACAAAGATATCTTGACGTTTGAGACAATGGGTGAAATGAGTAATCCAATGCGATTAACAAAGGTACTTAGGAAAAACATTGGGGAAATTAAATCAGCCAGATACTTAACCAACAATCGGGTAATTGTGATATGCATGAACAAAAAACAACATGATGTGGTGACTAAAATGAAGGAGTTAGGAGGACAAGGAGTTAAATGTCATGTGCCTGGCGAGGTGAATGGCATTAAAGGGGTGATTACTGGAGTTCCAATATCTTTAACAGACGAGATATTAAGAAACCAGTTAATGAGCGAAAAAGTAATTGATGTGAAGAGATTGATGTCTAACAGAAACGGGAAAAGAGAACTAAGTACAACGGTGATGATAACAGTGAATGGGAAATTGCTTCCAGAAAATGTTAAGATGGGATATGTGTGCTACCCAATTAGGCCTTTTATAAAACCTGCATTGAGATGTTTCAATTGTCAAAGATTAGGCCATGTAGCAGAAGTATGCAAGGAAAAGAAACGCTGTTGTAAATGTGGGGGCGAACATGGTTATGGAGAATGTGGGGAGCTAGTAGAGCCTAAATGTTGCAACTGTGGAGGTCCACACAGTGCAGCATATTTAGGATGTGTAGCGCAAAAACAAGCTGTGGAAGCAATGAAGTACAAATCAGAGCACAATGTTTCCTATGCACAAGCAGTAAAGAAGGTTCAAAATGAACAAGGAAATAGAAGTTGCGAGATACCTCAGTCAAAAGAAACTCCAAACAAGGGTACAGAAAGGTATAAAACAAATGCTGATGCAAGTATGCTTATAATTAGCAAAGTAAGTTTCATTGCATTTATTGCTGAAGTCATCAACTGTACAGCACAAACAAACAAACGAACAGAGAAATTGAAAATCATCATATCTGCAGCAGCTCGTCAGCTGGGAATAACAGAAGTAACAGTTGAGAAAATTCAATATCTATTAGGACAAGCTGAGAATAATGCAAGCTCTCAGGAAACCCCAGATAGACAAAGACTTAATATATGACATTTAAGATAGTACAATGGAATGCTAGGAGTCTGACTGCGAATGGGCAAGAATTTAAGAAGGTTGTACATGAAATGACAGACCTTCCTGATTTAATATGCTTTCAGGAGACATGGCTTAAATCGCACTTAGACTTCGTTATTCCAGGGTACTTATCTATTAGGAAAGACAGATCAAGAACAACAGGTGGAGGGTGTGCTATATTTATTAAAAATGGGGTCGCATATAGGGAAGTAAAGGTAGAAACACAATATGAATGTATTAAGGTGGAATTGTGGACATCATTAGGAAAAGTAACAGTAATAAATTATTATAACCCATGTGAACAAATAGCTTTAGTGGAGCTGAATAACATCTGGAGTAAAGAAGAAGGGATAGGGATATGGTGTGGGGATTTTAATGCACATAGTGTGGTATGGGGAAGTTTAAACTCAGATAAAAATGGCACAGTGGTAGAAGAATATATGGAAGATAATTTGTTGGTTTGTTTAAATGATGGAAGTGGGACGAGGTTTGACATCAGGAAACAAATAAAATCATGCGTAGATTTAACAATGGTTTCAGCATCAATAGCAGTAAAATGTCAATGGGAGGTGTTAGAGAAGACATCAATCGGGAGTGACCACTTCCCAATAATTTGCACGGTGGGTTTGGAAATGCAAAGGAGTATGATGATAAAAACAATATAGATGGAAATTTGAGAAAGCGGACTGGGAAAAGTATAATAGAATATGTGAATCAGAACTAAGGAGCTATAGTACAGATGATGATATTGATAAGGGTACAAAAAAGTTAAGTTTGATTTTAGTCAAAGCAGCAGAAGGAAGTATACCTAAGTTTGAAGGAAATGGGAAGAAAAAAGCTGTTCCATGGTGGAACGAGGAATGTAGTAAATCAATTAAAAGCAGAAATAAAGCATTTAAAGTGCTGAAAAGGACACTGACACCAGAAGCAGTAATAGAATATCAAAGGGAAAGAGCAAAGGCAAGGAAAACAATTAAACAGGTAAAAAAGAAATACTGGAGAGATTATTGTAGTTCTATAGGGAAGGAAACTGAATTAGGAGAGGTATGGAATATGTTAAAGAAAATGATTGGAATATATAAAACCAGAAATATGCCAGTACTTTCAGGAGAAGGAAGGACAGCTGTTACAGAAAAGGATAAGGCAGAATTATTAGTCAAAACCTTTCAGAAAGCGCATAGTAAAAAAAATCTTGATGAAAGTTACAGAATAAAAAGACAGGAAATTTTAAATCAACATCAGGACCTTTATAATAAACGACCTGATGGCGAAGGAGCATTGGATACTGATTTTAAAATATGGGAACTTAAAAGAGTAGTACACAAAATAAAACAATCAGCACCTGGACAAGATGGAATTTATTATATTATGATTAAATATGCAAATGATAAAATACTTAAAGTATTATTGGATTTATATAATAAGATATGGGTAGAATGAAGAGTGCCGAAGTCATGGAAACATGCAATAATAATTCCTATAGCTAAACCAGGTAAAGATGCATCTATAGCAGGGTATTACAGGCCAATTGCACTTACATCAAATCTATGTAAATTAATGGAAAAAATGATTGTAAATAGATTCAATTATATACTTGAGAGTAAGGGAGTATTGGCACCTAATCAATATGGTTTTAGGAAAGGTCAATCAACATTAGATGCTTTGGTAAAGCTGGAAACGGATATAAAAAAAGCTATAGCAGTTAAAGAGGGATTAGTGGCAGTTTACCTTGATATGGAAAAGGCATATGACATGTTATGGAAAGAGGGGTTACTTATTAAAATGAAGAGAATTGGAATAGAAGGAAGAATGTTTAATTGGGTTTTAAGTTTTTTATTTGACAGAACAATTCAAGTTCAAGTCGGTGGTGAAGTATCTCAGATCAAAAGTGTGGAAAATGGAACACCTCAGGGAAGTGTAATTAGTCCTATATTATTTAATATTATGATAAATGATATTTTTGGAAATGTGGCACCAGGAATTAGCACTGGATTATATGCAGATGATGGAATCATGTGGAAAAGAGGAAGGAATATATCTTTTAATACAGATAAAATTCAGGAAGCCATAGAAATAGTTGAAAAGTGGTCAGTCGAATGGGGATTCAAATTTTCAATATCTAAAACGTGTTATCAGATATTTACTAGGAAGAAAATTAAAGGGGAGAAAAGGTTAAAATTATATGGGGCTTCTTTAGAGAAGGTGTCAAAATTTAAGTATCTAGGATTGTGGTTTGATGATAAATTAACCTGGAAGGATCAAATAGATTATATATTAAAGAAATGTGCTAAAGTTTTAAACCTAATGAGGGCAGTAGCAGGACAAGAGTGGGGGGCTGACAAACAGTCATTAAAGGGCATTTATGTTGGTCTTATGCGATCAACACTAGATTATGGATGCATTGTTTATGAGTCAGCATCATCAACGTTGCTAAAGAAACTAGATGTCATGCAAGCTAAGGCATTAAGACTTATTATAGGAGCAGTTAAAACCACGCCAATTGCAGTATTGCAAGTAGAAACATCACAAATGCCTATATATATAAGAAGACAGAAATTAGCTATGGCATACTGGATAAATCTTCAGGGACAAAGGGATAATCATCCTGTAAGGGAAGTCCTGAATGACTGCTGGGAAATTTTAAATGTAACCGGTAAAGGATTTGCTTGGAAAATAAAGGGGTGGGTTAATGAAGGTGGTTTAGAATTGATATCGTTTGCTCCAGTAGTGATAATGTCCCCAATTCCACCTTGGCTAATAGCACAACCTGAAATAGATACACAATTACACGAGAATAGAAGGGAAATGAGTGAAGCTGTTAGTTTAATTACATATGTAAGTGAATATATCAAAAACACACATTATTCATTTCTTCAAATATACACAGACGGATCAAAGAATGTAGATGATGGCAGGACAGGGGCTGCCTTCTATGTTACAGAGTTTGAGGTGAAAAAGGCTGGAAGAATAACAAATGGTACATCAATATATACAGGTGAGATGATAGCGATTTTAATGGCACTTGAAACAAATAGAACTGACATTTTAATAGAAATCATGATCAGGTTGTACAGTTTAAAACAAATGAGAATTATAATTCGATTTATGTGGGTACCAGCACACGTGGGAATTCAAGGGAATGAGGAAGCAGACAAAGTAGCAAAAGAATCATTAAAAATGGAAGAACCAAATATAAACATATCACTCAGTAGATCAGAAGGTAAACAGTTAATTTTAGAAGCGTGCAATAAAAAATGGCAGACAGATTGGGATACATGTCATAAGGGGCGGTATTTTTATAGGATTCAAAAAACGGTAAAGAAAAGCAAAATAAGTCTCAATTTAAGTAGAAGAGAACAAATTATTTTTACACATTTACGAAAAAGGACATTCTAATTTAAATTACACTTTACACATTATAGGGAAGCACAACACAGGTTTATGTGAGGTTTGTTTGGTAGATGAGACGGTAGAACATGTTTTTAAGGAATGTAAAGCATATGAAGAAGAAAGGAGGATTCTTAAGGAAGATCTTCAAGCAGTAGGTTGCCGGGAATTCAATATAACTAATATATTAAATGATAGTTCAAATTCAAGGAAACAGATAAATGTAGTCATAAAATTCATCAAGAAGTGTGGGTTATATTATAGGATATAGAAATTAGTTCATTCTTTTCACACCCCATCACAGTAGGTGGCGGTATGCACCTTTGAAGTTGGTTCGCAACCCGCCATAAAACCAAAGGAAGAAGAAGAATAGTAGTAACTAGTGATGTTCCCTAAACTAAACAGCGCGTCATCATCAGACTGCACCGCTTCAGTCCAGCAGCAAAACCAAGTTTTGACTTGAGCACGCAGCGACAATCTGATCAATCATGACGGTAATGTCACATTTATTTTAAAACTTAACTCATAAAGATCTGTTTATATGTTGCTACCTGATTTGTGGACATGTAAAATCACTTTTATTCGGCATAACTCCTCAGACAGTTAGCGTTGTAGCTAGCTGGTGATTGATTCTCTTATAAAGCTGAATTAAATATGTTTTCTTTTCTCATGACAGACTCACGAGTTTTTTGTTGACATGACATGTGAGGGATGCTCTTGTGCGGTCACTCGAGTGCTTCAAAAGCTGGGTATACTTGTGAATATTTCCGATTTCAATTAATCTTCTGCTGTAAGACCACTAAACTGTTCATTTATCTGCCTAAACTATTTCAAACTTGTTATGTTATGTCTTTGAAAGTACTTCATTTCTTTCTTGTTTTAGTAGTGCTGCTTTGTCATGTGGGAACATAGTTCATAGTTCAGGTGTGTTTCTCAACAGATGTCAAGTTTGACATTGATCTGCCCAACAAGAAGGTCTTCATCGAGTCAGACAAAGACATGGATGTCCTTCTGGAAACACTGAAAAAGACTGGCAAAACTGTGACCTACATTGGTCCAAAATGAAATATTATACATTGAAAAACTCAAAGGTGAGAAGCAGATGTTTTAAAAAAAATGCAAGTGAATACTTTTGTTAATTGCAAAGTATTATTGATTGTGTGGACAGCGATTTATGAACCTAATAACAAATATTAACTGAAGCGTTATGTTAAAGTTGTTTAAAATGAGGTTGGTGGAAGCTGGTATAGAAATATCTTTTGATTCAGTAATAGTGTTTGACAGGCAAATTAGGTTTCTTTATGATCACACACCCTGAATTTTCAGTCTTGTGATCAGACAAGACTGACTTGAAAGTCCAAAGTTGTTGTTTTTAATGTTACAGTGTAACATAAATAAAGGTTTCATCCTCCTGTTAATTCACCAATCCAGTGTTATCTCTGCTTTTGTATATTTTAATCCTCTTAATACACCTGGATATATTTGTTTTTATGAGTGCATGGTCTCTTCTTTCATTCATTCAGGTAGTGAAGCTCTAGTTTTTCATTTATTGTCACTTTTATTCTGATCATGGTGATGTTTCTGCAACACATGAATAATGCATTCAAGATGACCTAAAGTGGACTTGTGTTCAATATTTGTTTCAATAGGTCAGAATCATGCTGCTTTGAAGATTATGAAGTGGGACTCCCTCATCGGACCGTACATCACTCATCAGATGAATTATTACATATCTTTGGGACCACTGAAGGAAATCTGTTCAGCAGAGCATCATGAAGAGCAGCTACCTGGCTGATTTATATATTCTATATTTAGAGCATTTTGGAATCTATAATCATTTACAAAATGGTTGTTTTCCTGCCACACATACATACTTGTAATTGTATAAGTGTCTAGATGTTAAAATAAAGGTTGATGTACTCACTGAGAGGAAAGAAAGTCTGTGTGAGTTAATTGAGTGAGTGTGTGTGTGTGTGTGTGTGTATATATATATATGTATACGTGTATATATATGTATACGTGTGTATATATATATATATATATATATATATATATATATATATATATAATACACACATATGCATACACACATACATGTGTTACACCTAGATTATAAGCAATATATATATATTTATTAGTGCTGTCACTCGATTAAAAACTTTAACTAGATTAGTCACACATTTTTTCTGTGATTAATCGCAATAAAAAAAGTTTTTGTACGTTTTTAATATATTTGTTTAATGTAATAATTTCACAGTTAATCAAATTAATGTAGAAACAACATAAAGACAGTATATTTTAAATACTTGTTTAAATGGCATCTTTTTATGAATGAAGGCCCGTATTACTGATATTAATACAGCTACTGATTTTTTTTTGTTTACATTTATTATTAGGCTTCAAAAATATAACAGTTTTTAATTTAAGTAAACTTAAAACAATGCTAACATAATAAATGTCATGTTTACTCCTGCCCTTCCTGTCTTAACAGTTAGGAAATATACAGAAATTTAATAAAGTTATCAAAGTTATATGCAGTCTGCACTGCATAAACTATAAATTAAGTAGTTAATCCTTATTAAAGCTACAAAAGTTATTTAGTCAAGAGCAGCGAGTCATTTTCTCTGTTCCCTTTGTTCTTTAACTTTACTGACAGGAAGCTTTATTGGCTGCTGTCCCTTTAAGAGCAGACAGACACGCGGATCTCACCGTTTATATACTGTCTATGGATCTCGCCTCATTCTCTCACAACTCTTTTTGTTCATTTTAGACTTTATATAAATCATTTAAGATTGCTCTTATGAGGATAATCGACAAAACTGGCACTTTGGGATGTTTATTGTTAGTTCAAGCGCTTAAGAGAACTGGATTCTGGCGCCCTGTCTATGCATTGTGTGTGTGTGTGTATGTGTGTGTGTGTGTGTGTGTGTGTGTGTGTACGTGTACGTGTGTATGTGTCACATAAGGGCATTCACAGACAGTGCATTCTCTTTTGTCTTGCCGCGCTTGAAATGTTTAAAAGCATTTAAATGAATAAGACCGTGATCATATAATGTAAAGCTAGCCAACGGATGACAGAAAATACGGATGCTGCGTTAATTGCTTTAAATATTTTGACACGTTAAACCAGACAAAAATTAATCGCATGCGTTAACGCGTTAACGTTGACAGCACTAATATTTATATATATATATATATATATATATATATATATATATATATATATATATATATATATATATATATATATATGGCACTTTTAACTTTATTTATTTGATTTATTCTCGGTTTCAGTGCCAAGGCTCTTAATGGAGTAATACATCTGGTTGCAGCAGAAAATCAAATTTTTATGTTTTTAAACAAACATCATTGGACTGGGCTTATATTTTTAATTGCCCTCAGTTCACCAGTAGGGGGCAATGTTACCCTGTCAATAAAACAGAACCATTTCAGCATGCAGCATTCTTGAAATCTGATATCTGCCTGCTTTTCCAGGCCAATGACCCTTGTTGGGGGAGATATGTAAATATTAATGTAATGTATTTATATATTGTTGTCATTACTGCTGTACATTGTAATGTACTTAAATGTAGGTGGGACATTTAAACACTATATAAATATTACTTTTCAAATTTGAAATTTATATTACATTTGTGTATAATGCAAAATTATATTTTTTTGTTAAAAATTTGTTTCGATTGCATATATATATATATATATATATATATCCTACAAAGAAGAGCCATATGAGCTGTTTCACAAAATGCATAACAATGCAGAAAGTATGAAAATGAACAGCTCAAGGGACAACGTTTCATTAAAGTTCAAACTGCTGTACATGTTGTACTTTAGAAATGGGTTTTTGCTAGATACCAACATGTCCAAAGCACATTTTTTTAAAAGTATTATCAGCTTCGTTTAATGTGTGGAATACAGATCTACAAAATAAAAGTGAGTGTATTATTCTCATTGACGTAGAACAGTTTCTTTCCTGAACAGAATCTGAAAGAGTAAATCACCGGCTTGCCTTCTATTGTTCAAGCTGGTATAATTGCTGAGGGAGTAGTCTATAAAAGCACAGGACATGCTGACAGGCAATGCAGCTGTACTGAACCAGGGCCGTCTCCGGGTACACAACTGTCATGAGGGACCCTTAGAGCTCCTAGATGAATTTTAACAACTGCACTGTATATAGAAGATAAATATTTATTTACTGATGAAACAATATCATTTAACTCCAAGAACAGATTCCAGTCTGGACAGAATGCTGCAATGTTGCAGTTAGATATCGGTCAACATCTAACCAGAAGACGAGAGTAAAACCGTCTTCTGTCATTCTTTTCAAAACCTCTCTGGTTTTAATGATGGAAACTGAGATGGAAGCTTACTCGTGCTGCTGTGATATCAACACAATTGATCTTTTGTTGCCCGCAATGGCTAGTGAAAAGAGAAAATGCAAGGAATGCACAGGATCCAGGCCGTGTGTAGTGACTGGAGACGCCGGTTCAACTGTAACAAGTGTCAAAAAGATCTCTAGCAGCTGGATAAATTAGTGAATGGCAAGGAAATCCCTTGTATACAATGAGGATAGATGTGCGCATTACTGACCACTTTTTTGAACAAAGAGCCAGTACTCACTTTTCTTTTTTTGCATGACAAATGAAGTATCACCACAAATCTGCAATTCAGGGTAAATCCTTGATTACTATCAGGAACTTTGTTTCAAGCCCATTCGTTTCTTTTGAATTAATGAATCACTGTAAGAGACTGACTGTGTTTTCAGCAGATCACAAACACAGGCCATTAGCAGGTTATTTCTGTGATCATTTCTGGGTGATGATATAAAACAAAAGCTTGTTTTTTTTTTCTTTAATGCAATATTTAGCTTTTCCCTTTTGTGACTTAAGTGGGCTTTGTGTAATGTTTACTTCTAGATGAAACCATTCACATATTTTTGGCTTTATGAAATTTGTTACAAATAACTTTCCCCAAAACTGCACACTGGTTTGTAGAACATACAGATTTACCATTTACTGCGCTTTTTATTCTAGCACTAATGCAGCCAAATAGCTTACTTCTGTGTTGCAAAATAAAATAGATATTAAATTGATAAATATTAAATTACTCAAGTGAAATGCAAACAGCAATTAACACTGATGACTGTCACACTGAGAAAGACGTGTCTGTTTGCCATCATCATGTTCTGCTGACAGAAATCACCAGACACAACATGTCTGTTCCATACTGTGATATGAGGGCTTCATGCTCACTGCATGAGATTTAGTGTGTATTAATTATTATTAGCACTTTGCTCCAGACATGATCAATAAAATCCAAAGAATTTCAGTGAAATTCAGTAATGTAATAACATGTTCAGACACAACCGTTTAGTGACAGGCTCAGACAAGGCTTTCACAAATGAATTGCTACTGGTTCAGGACTCATGAGCATCCACTCACTAAACTGAGTTCTGGCCAAATCTGGTCTCAAACAGCTGCTGCTCTATAGAATACTTGGACTTTTCGCTTTGGTGCTTCTGAAAACAGTACCATTTTTTTTTTGCAAAGGATAAAATCTGCTGAAAAATGCCTCTTGGGGCACTGAAAAAGAATTCCATCCTTTCTCAAGATTCTGAGCCTGGAAGACGTGACTGGAGTGAGATGCCATGCAGGTAGAGACAAGTGTAATCATGCACTCATCAAGGCAAGAAGCATCCAATACAGGGGCGTAGATTACGCGGGCGACGCGGGGACGTGTCCCCCCCCCCCCCCCCCACTTTTATCATCACGGAAATTCTTCCTCCGCTCTTTTTCGGGCAAGTATGTTCATATAGAGGTTTTCAAGAGCTGGTGTGAATAAATATAGATTTAAACTCAAAGAGACAGGATAGTCTGCGCATGACCTGATGTTTGTTTCGGACCGAGAAGGCGATATGAACATCACAGAGCGCTAAACTCTCCTGCAGTGTGTGTTTCATTCATAATCGACACCAGAGGGCGCTCTCGCGCAGAAAGTCATACCAGGAAACTCCTAATATGGACAACAGCGTCCAGCTATTGCTGTATGAAAACAGTTGTTTTCGGGTTTGTTTGTTTTTAAATCCAAAAAAAAAATCTCCAGCAGGCGATAAATACAGTATATGAACAATGCAGTGCTAATTGACATAGCATTTATTCCAGTATAGAAACAATTCTGCCTTATTATGTGATAAACAGTGTTTGTAGTATATAAGTATTATTATTTGTTATTGTCCAGCAGTTATAGATTTCTAAGCCAATTAAAAACTAGAAATTAGAGAAAAATTAAAGTTGCCTATAGTATCCACTACCAGTCAAAAGTTTTTGAACAGCAAGCTTGTTAATGTTTTTTAAGGAAGTCTCTTCTGTTCACCACCTGCATTTATTTGATCCAAGTACTGCAAATCAGTGAATTTTTGAAATTTTGGTACTAGCCTATTTAATATAGCTGTTTTCTATTTGAATATTTCAAAATGCAATTTATTGAGATTTCAAAGCTTATTTTTATTATATATATATGTATATATATATATATATATATATATATATATATATAGGCTATATATATATATATGTCTGTGTGTGTGTAATTTCTGTCCCCCTCATTTCTGAAAAGATGGCCACGCCCCTGATCCAATATACTGTAGCAGAAGCACAGCAGGTCAGAACTTTTTTTTTTATAACGCACATTTAAAAACAACCCAGGGTTGACCAAAGTGCTGTACAGATGATAGAAGTCAAATAAAAATACAAATTATAATCTCTCAAACAACAAACAAAAAACACTAAAATAAAACATTTGTATAATTGTTGTGCAGTCTTCTTAGCAAATGCCCAGCATTTTCAAAAATGAGAAATCAAATATAAGATTACTTAGATTTATGCTTTAAACAACTATAGAGTCACATATTTATTTCTATCTTTCTTCATTCACTGAACTCAACATAATTTGAGAGCAGTGGTGGAGGGTTGAGTTTAGTGATGAGCAATCAGATTATTTATTATTATTATTATTTATTTTCTATGTATTTTATTTTTTGCAGTATGAATGGGTAAAAAAATTAAACTATTAATCTCAATATATAGTCCATGGGTAAATTATAACGGGCTTGTAGGTATTGGTTATGTGCTAAAATAGCTGTTAAAAAGCTTAACAGATGGAGCCAAAACTGAAGCTAATTATGAACACTAGGGGTTGATTAAATGCCGCTTTAATTTCTGTCTTTAAATGATGTTTAGTAGGAAGACTCTATGGATTATTCATTCCATTTAGATTTCAGAAGAAAGCTGCTGAGGTGGCAACACAAGGACATTTTTATGAGATCATATTTCCACTCTTAATGTTCTCGTCATTGGCACTGTCAAATGTTTTAAATGTCTTCTGTATCGAATCCTTGTGGGGATTATTAGGGAATAACTGGCATTCAGGAATGTCATTTTAAAAATAACTGATTAAAAATGAGCTGCACTGAAATGATAAAAGTGTTGTTCACACATGTGTTGTGTTCCACCTCGCTGCCCCACTGCGGGTACGGCTGTGGTTCCGCTGGTCCCACTTGTACGGTTTTTAAGCGCCTAGTCAGCGCTACCCAGCCCGTCTCGCTGGCTTCTGCGAACCATCAGCCTCGGCTATGCGATTCAGATCGCCCGGCATCCCCCCAAGCTCTGTGGTGTCCGCTTCACTACAGTGAAAGCATCCGATGCCCCTGTCTTGCGGGAAGAGATCGCAGTCCTACTGGCAAAGGACGTGATTGAGCCGGTCCCTCCAGCCGATATGAGGACAGGGTTTTACAGCCCGTACTTCATTGTACCCAAGAAAGGCGGTGGGTTACGACTGATCTTGGATCTGCGAGTTTTGAATCGGGCCCTCCATCGGCTACCGTTCAAAATGTTGACACAGAAATGCATTTTCAGGTGCGTCCGTCCCAAAGATTGGTTTGCAGCGATCGACCTGAAGGATGTGTACTTTCATGTGTCCATCCTTCCGCGCCACAGACCTTTTCTGTGGTTTGCGTTCGAAGGACTGGCATATCAGTAAGCGCGGCACTCACCGGGTCCAAGTCACACCGGCCTGTCGCCAAACCCTCACTCTGTGGTCAGATCTTGCATTTCTCTGGGCAGGGGTGCCCCTAGAGCAGATCTCCAGGCATGCTGTGGTTTACACGGATGCCTCCACCACTGGCTGGGGGGCCACGTACAACGGGCATGCAGTCTCAGGGGTTTGGACGGACCCGCAGCTGCAGTGGCACATCAATTGCCTAGAGTTGTTAGCAGCGCACCTTGCCTTGAACCATCTCAAAGGTCTCTCACGAGGCAAGCATGTGCTGGTCCGAATGGACAACACTGCGACTGTTGCGTACATCAACCGACAAGGTGGTCTGCGCTCTCGTCGCATGTCGCAACTCGCCCGCCACCTCCTGCTTTGGAGTCAGAAGGTTCTGAGGTCACTTCGTGCCGTTCACATTCCAGGCCTGCTCAGTCATACAGCCGACGAGCTGTCTCGAGCAATGCTCCCGGGAGAATGGCGACTCCATCCCCTGACGGTCCAGCTGATTTGGAGGCGGTTCAGAGCCGCTCAGGTAGACCTGCTTGCTTCTCCAGAGACCTCTCACTGCCAGTTGTTCTACTCCCTGACCGAGGGAACTCGGCACGGACGTACTGGCACACAGCTGGCCGCGGGACCTACGCAAGTATGCGTTTCCCCCAGTGAGCCTTCTCGCACAGACACTGTGCAAAGTCCGGGAGGATGAGGAGCAAGTCTTGCTAGTAGCGCCGTATTGGCCCATGCGGACCTGGTTCCCCGAACTAGTGCTCCTTGCAACAGCCCCTCCTTGGCCAATTCCTCTGACGAAGGATCTACTGACTCAGAGATGGGGCACCATTTGGCACCTGCGTCCAGACCTTTGGAAACTCCATGTCTGGTCCCAGGACGGGACGTGGAGGTTCTAGGTGACCTACCCCAAGAGGTAGCGAACACCATCACTTCGGCAAGAGCACCGTCTACGAGACACGCTTACGCCTTGAAGTGGAACCTGTTCGTCGAGTGGTGTTCTTCTCGCAGAGAAGACCCCCGAAGATGCCCGATTGCGGTCGTGCTGTCCTTTCTGCAGCAAGGGCTGGAGCGAAGGCTGTCTCCTTCCACCCTCAAAGTCCAGGTTGCTGCTATTGCTGCGTACCATGACCCCGTGAATGGGAAGTCTTTGGGTAAGCATGACCTCATCGTCAGGTTCCTTAGAGGGGCCAGGAGGTAAAATCCATCCCGGCCCCCCTATATACCCCCTTGGGACCTGTCTCTAGTGCTTAAATCACTACAGCAGGGCCCATTCGAGCCTTTGCATTCAGTTGAGCTAAAGTTTCTTTCATTGAAAACTCTGCTCCTGCTTGCACTGGCCTCCATCAAGAGGGTAGGGGACCTGCATGCATTTTCGGTCGACGATTCATGCCTAGAGTTCGGGCCGGCTGACTCCCAGGTAATCCTGAGGCCCCGGCCTGGATACGTGCCCAAGGTTCCCACTACACTCTTCAAAGACCAAGTGGTGAACCTGCAAGCACTGCCCCTGGAGGAGGCAGACCCCGCCCTGGCTGTGCTTTGTCCTGTCCGAGCATTAAGGTGCTACGTAGACTGGACACAAAGCTTCAGGACCTCAGACCAGCTCTTTGTCTGTTACGGAGGCCGGCAGAAGGGGAGTGCCGTCTCTAAGCAGAGGATGGCCCACTGGATTGTGGATGCCATAACCCTGGCTTATCAGGCTCAGGATGTGCGCCTCGCTGACAGATATTTGTAGAGCTGCGGGCTGGGCGACCCCTGTCACGTTCGCTAGGTTCTATAGCCTTCGTGTAGAGCTGGTATCCTCCTGTGTTCTCACCTCAAACGTGTGAGTGGCACTGAGAGGCCCCGGTTAGTGTAGGCTTGCTTAAACTGCTCCAGAGTGTCCGTACTGTAGACCCTGTTGAGATCCTCCATCACCCTAAGCAGCTGGACGCGGCGGAACATTCGCCGCCAGGCCTTCATGATGTATCCGTGAGAACCATGGAAGGGTGGGTTCCATATTGAGACCTAAGCGGTACTCATATGTGTATAGTCCACGGTATAGCCTTTAGAGCCCGTGTTTCCCCGGCAGACTTCTGCCTTCCCAAGAGGGTTTTTAATCACCTCAAATTTCTCCGTATACTCCTAAATGGATGCTATATGTGTATTTGCCTCCGAGACCTCCTTCCGGAAGGATGGGGCTTCCGCAGCGGACCGGGTACGTTTTCCCAGTGTTATCCAATCTCACCCAGTGAGGTAGTGCTTTGACAACGGTGAGTGGAGCTACTTGTTCTGAGCCCCGGCCTAACACCTAACAGGGGCGCAGGCGGCTCGCACAGGGCACTGGAAGGGGCAGCACCCATGGCGCTTTGATAGGGATCCCATATTCGTCGGTCACTGACGTTGTGTCGAGAGTCACCGACTGAATGGGAACGTCTCGGTTACGTATGGTAACCCTCGTTCCCTGAAGGAGGGAACTGAGACGCCACGTCCCGTCGCCATGGTTGCTGTACCGCCGCTGAGCTTGATTATAACCCAGGGTTAAGTACAATGTAAAAAGGCCAGAGTCCGAGCTAATGCTCACAGCTCAGCGTATTATGAATATAAGTTGTCTACATATAAAAATCGCCCTGTAACTCAATGTCAAGAATGATATTTGATCAAAGATGTTATTTTATTTGGTGACAGCTAGATGTTATCCAAGACCTTCATGTGCGTGACTCACTTTTCTCAGTTTAAGTACAACCTGGAAATAATTCCTGTGCTTCATCTAGTCTTTAATGTACCAGGTCACCTTCAGCAGCAGATCTGGACCAACCATTAACAACCCCTGTGTAATGATAAAAACTCCATAATCATCGGGAAGAAGGAGGCGGGAACCGGCGGACAATTAAATTAAACTTTAATAATCACAAAATAAACACAAAACAGCACATCAGCCCCTCACGGACGACTGATGCGCACAAAGTAAAACCAAAACATAAAATAAAGCCCAGGCCTGGTCCTCTCTCGTCCTTCACTGTCGTCGCTCCCGTTTTATATCCTTCCATCTCCTCTGTGGGACTCGAGACCGGTGGTGGGTCGCAGGTGTCACGGATTTCCCAATCACTCCACCGGCCTCGCTCGTGTTCCCACATCCCTCGGCCCCGCCCCACTCGTCACACCCTGCCAATAACAACATCTCATGCCCACACCGCTGCGTTCTGATCCAGTTAGTCCAGCACACAATCATGACGCCCAGATGTTTATCTGTCCAAGTCTTCTGTGGAGAAAAGGAAATAAGGGATACAGAGGAAGGGCTGTTGTATTTTGACTAGCTCACTATTGCTTTCTGCTTCTTCATCCGTACAGGGTTCTGTCCACAACACAGTTTTCTTTAACACCTCAACATGTCTTCACTGTCGAATTAGATGACCACTTTATAGTCACAGATTACATTTAATCCTACACTCAGATAGATTAGCAGCATCTTTTCAGCAATTAAATTTTCACTAGTTGACATTACAAAGCTTTATATCAGGAACCGCATTTTTACTTTATATCACTCACAGAAATCACTCAAATTCTTGATCAAAAACTAGTAAAAAAACGTTATTATTAATCTGTAATTGCAATTTAAATAGAATTTTGAAATATGTAATACCTTGTAGTGCTGATGTCATTGCTGATCTCAAGAATTAAAATTTTTACTTTAAATAAATAATAAATTCCGGATATCAAGAATTCCCAATATTACTAGTGAAAATTCCATTCCTGATATCAATAATTCCCATTGTTACTAATGAAAAATAAATTTCTTATATCAAGAATTATGATTTGTACTAGTAAAATGTAATTCATGTAATCAAGAATTATCATTTGTACAAGTAAAAAAATCAATACCGGATATAAAAAAGTCCCATTGTTACTATGGTGAAAATTGCATTCCTGACAAAATTCTAATTTTTTAGCTAGTGAAATTTGAATGGTTGATATCAAAGATTCAACCATAATGATAATTAAAATCCACCCTTGAACAAGGAACCTGTCCTCAAAGTTTAGACTATACTATATCTAGACTGAATCTGGGTTGAGTGTTTGCAGTATCTATAATATTATGCACCTGGATCTCCTAAATAGTGCGTGTTTTGTAACAGAAGTTTACACAGTAGCCACACTGGCAAAGATGAAGGGGTCCATTTGCAAATGACAGAGCAGCTCTTGAGACAATGAGATGGTTCACTGCAAAGACACATTCAGTTTGTGTGGGCTTCTTTCAGTTGACGTAATGACAAAGAGTGGTTTCTCTTCCCAAACACATCTGTCATTGTATTTGCCATCATAATTTTTTCAGGGATGAAAATGTATTGCTTTACTTACTGATGTTATAAGTTACATAATACTGTATGCTGGACTCTAACAGTTTTAATTAGATTTCAGCATGAAATAAAAGCCACCTGAACCTGCTCTATAAAGCATATGATTTATGCACACATCCTCCTGTGTGGATGCACACTAAACTATTAATGTGTGATGATATATTCCTGTCCAGTGTTGATATTACTTACTGATTCAGTTTATATAAAGTCTAAACAGGAACTAGCATGAAAAGCCACCTTGTTCCTTAAAGGATGTGAATCTTTGAAGAGCCTGTGGAATTTTATTGAGGAAACGGTGGTCGAAATCCCACCGTCTGGTGTGTAATTCAGAATCCAGCTATTTTCAGTCAGGCCCCATGAGAGGTGTTTCCCGTAAACCAACCAAAGAAGGCTTCTTTAAAAATAAGTCAGCATTTGTGATGCAATATTTTGAAACATTTTCCAAACACACTTTATTACTTAAGCGTAAAATGTAAAAATAAAAAATTCAACATTTCTAATAAATCTTTTTATGATAATACAAAAAAAAAATCAGAAATGTTTTTAAAAGCATTTTATAATTTGATTATATTTTTACTTTATACTGTATATACACACACATACGTTTTGTTTCTTTTATGCATTCTGTTTCTTCCATTATTTTATATTCTTTGTAATAGATTTTAGTGTTTGACATTGAAATGTGTTTCAATTCCTGTTCTAAATTTGAGGGAGTCTGTGACCCTCTGTGATCTTCTCAGATCCCACAGACAGCGCCACGTCTGCAGTGCATAGAATATTTATATCTCCTCCGTGGCCCTGCTTTCAGTGTCTGCAGAGGCCAGAATGGAAAATGCCACGTTGCAGAGAAACTATTTTTTTCCAGCGTTGTCTCATCCAGATGTTTCTTTCCTTTCTGCTCTGTACACTCAGAAAGAACAGACATTAGCAATCTACAGCAGAGTGAACCTCTGTGACTGTGAATTTAGGCAGATGTCTCATGGGTGGAATGAAATGGTAGGCGTGATTAGTTTGGTCTGCTGGTCAGGAGACACAAAACTAAGAGACAGTACAGTGGGATGGGCCCCTGGAATTTCAGACTGGAATTTTTTTTTTTTTTTGGGATTCAACCATTTGAAACTCTCTGTCCAACATAGAAAAAAAGTGCTGCCCATTTGAAATACATGCTACATTTACAGTCAGCCACTATAGATCATATGTGAACCATTATCGGATCATAAAAGCCCTTTGAGTTTACTTAGGACTGAATCAGTAAATCGCTATTTGACCTTAGTTGACTTAACACAGAGACATTTTAAGTCCAGGTCATTTTGCTTTCTCTTTGATGAAACAAAAACAAAAAAAGCACAAATATAATAGCGTATAATAACGCAAAGGAATTTTTTTTTTCTCAAATATTGTGTCAAAGTAACAATTTGATTTATAAAATGATCAATAAATGTAATATTTTCCTTACATAAAACAAGTAGAGTTTCATAAAGGCCTTTAATGGGCTCTTTAAAAGGTAGTTGTTTATTTTTTATTTTATATTGTAAGGAAATAAGAAAATTTATATCAATAGTTTTTAATTAACTTTGCCTAATTAGAACTTGTTTTAAACTTTAGTCTACTTTCTGGGGATTTTTTTGTTTTAACAAAAGTGTAAAACATACATCCAAGCAGACAAACCCAAACCAGTTTTCTTGGTTATTCAGTCTTTCTTTCAGACCTATATGATCTGACATGAAGCTTAATTCAATAATACGTAGCTGGAAGGGAGAGTTTTTGCAAACCAGGCACAAATTATGATCTGGTCTGTTATTCTGCCCTAAGTTTCTTTAAAATAATGTTTTTTTAGCAATAAAACGTTAATATGAAGAGCAGTTAGTTTTCCTAAACTTTTAGACAAAGTAATATCTAACACTGAGATGAAAAAATGAATGCTCACATGTCTATACTAGAGTTCAAACATGAACTAGTTAAAAGTTGGTGCTGGAGAGTATGCATGTGAGTTGCATACACAGAGTTAACTGTGGGACGTCCCACCCTAACCGAGTGACCTGCCCACAGCAAATGTCTTCTGTGTGAACTTGTGTTGCTTTTAAATAGTTTCAGACCCTTTGACCAGCTGACTTATCCTCTGGCTTCTCTGTTAGACGGACAGAAGGTAAGAGCGTTCATTTGTGTCCCATTCTAACATCATGAATATAAAAACGAATGGACTCTAACGGTCAAGTGTTGATTTACTAATACTTTAAAAACCATTGCCGAAACAATTCTTACTAGCGGAGCAGCTTGATTTTAGTTTTTATCCTATTTGCATGTTAAGATGATTCTAAAGTTTTAAAGATCACATTCCTGTGTGCATGTAATGAAAGCACAGATTTACTGAAAGCACTGATCTTACTTCCATTGGAAACAGGTTTCTTTTGCTTTATAGGAACTCCATGTGTTGTGCATGAAATTTTTGTGAAATGCATGCAAACAAGCTAATGCTCTTATTGAAAGTTTGAAGCTAAACCGTGTAGTCTGGGGCTCAGAGCAGCACAATGTTGAGGTATTGTGTGCCACATATGCAGACGGACGGGTGAACACAGAGTCAGGGATGGGGAGGGGGGGAGGGGAGGCCCCTCCTCTTACAATTACTCCCATCCAAAGGAATGTGTGTTTCCATGGCGACTTTTCACCAGCTGTTTGAGACCATATCGAACCGAGGCAGATGTTGCTGCAGTAGACAAACAAGAATCGTGTGAAGTCAAACTGTCAGGCAACAGCTGCCGAAAGGACCCTCATTGTTATATAAAGTTTAGATAAAAAGTTAGAAAATCCTTTGCATCATGTTTTTATTTATTTTTAACTTTATTGCAACATTTAATGCTAAATTCACCATACCACCTGCAAAATCTTACAAGATCTAATGAGAAATGTGTGGTACGGCATGGATAACAAAGAGAAAAATGGCAGAAATAAACATTTTTATCGAAACTTAGAAACGTTGGATGTGCCTTTGAGTGAGATAGAAAAGGTTAAAGGTGTTTTTAATCAATTCTGTGTGCAAGGGGATTGTAAACCGCAGAAATCAGGTTAGTATTTACAGCGCATACAGATTAGTGAATCAGAAAAAAACTAATAAAAAAAGTGAAGTTGCAGAATCTGAAAAGAGCAACAAATCAGGTTAAGAATGTGGATCTGGTTTTAACTCGTGGTTCGTGA
Source organism: Carassius carassius (assembly GCF_963082965.1). Classification (NCBI taxonomy): domain Eukaryota; kingdom Metazoa; phylum Chordata; class Actinopteri; order Cypriniformes; family Cyprinidae; genus Carassius; species Carassius carassius. The sequence goes on along the minus strand of NC_081783.1, from coordinate 3,806,479 downwards.
CTCGCGCTCACCTTGAGGATCAGATAGGAATATAAACGAATAAGTCATATTTTCTCGGCCACAGATAAGGTCTTTTCAAAGTGATACGCTTATATTTATAGGGTGAAATTCATTTTCTTTCTCACAGACAGTTGTTCTGCTCTTTGCACTGGATGAAAGAGCGAAATCACAGAGTTGTTTAATACCAACAGCGGCGGGGGGGAGGGTGGGTGACTTGAAAAGGTCAGGTGATTGTTAACTCGAGTTACATGGATCTTTTTTTGCTCAGTCGCTCTATTTTGACAGTCTTTTGTCTTCCTCAGAGGACCCTGTACTCCTTTTCAGCAGAGGATGAAATTTCCTCTTCCCTCCCACCTTGTTTTTCAGCACAAGGTTTAGCTTTTAATAGCGATTCCTCGTTACTACAAAAAAGGAAAATAAAAAAGAACGAGATCGGGTCACAGAGAGATGAGTTTCATTTCCTGTGAAACAAATCCTCGGGAGTAAAAAAAATCTAATAAAAGTGTTGATTTGTCAATGCAAATTAGTGTGAAACCCCACTTTTCTCCCGTAAACTCAGATGTGACTGCAGTTCTAACAGGTTCACTGTTTGTTTCAAAGGATGCTTTCACTAAGGTTTTCTGCTTAGTGCTAAACGTCACACAGATGCACACACGTAATTGTGTCGTAATGGACAGGTGGCTCATGCAGAGATTTGCTGCTCATGCCATGTGGCTTCCTCCTCCATAAATCAAGCATGCCCACCATGCCAAACTCTCTATCCCAGCACTGGACACTGATGATGCTATTCTGTTTGTGTTTAACATGCTAAGTCTATACCTGGGATGATATTAGAGTAAGCACAGCGAAGGTATGTTTGTTAAGAGAATCAGATGCATGTATTGTGTAGTATTTCAATTTGCATTGAGAGATGCACTGGCAGCCAGTCAAATGTCATACAGCTTTGCAGCTCATTTGTTTATCTAGAGACTGAACCACCTGTTTTGTCACTCTGGAGAGAACTACGTCGGCAGAGCTCCTGGAAAATGACCTTTTGGGAAAAAACGCAGAGTACTGAGCTGCTGTTTTCCTCCCGGTCTACGCCCCACAATCTGCTTACCTAACTAAACTCTAAATTAAATACTGGGTTGAGAAGGCATCCTTTATACCGCTGACTTTCCTTCAGCTCGGGCATGTTTTAGTTTGAATGCGACCTTCCAAATAAAACAAGTTGTTTTGCTCTAAAGTGAGTAATGGACTTATACTTCAGCCAAAAAATGACTTGCATAGAAGTGCCCAGACGTCTTCTGAAAGGAATAAAGTGCACCTCCAAATTAATTACGTGACATGATGTCAGCTCATTTCCTCCGTCCTATGACTCACACAGCCTCGGCCTGTTAAAATAGGACGCTTTTGTTGACGGAAAGCGAAAAGATTCTTTGTCTGCCACATTTTAAAAAGATGTCAGCATTTGAAGAGGGTGACAGAGTCTCTGTAGTCTTCTTCGTTTAAGTCTAGAGAGGTGGAGCGTCTGACCCCGGTCACCTTATTTTCCTCTGCCGAAGAAAACCGTGAAGGGCTATTGAAGGGTTCACACACCTGCTTACACAGTTCTTTATGTGCTGATAACAAAAGATCATGCGTCATGCACTCAACAACAAGAGGTCTTCAGTGAAATAACCAACAATATAACTCAAAAACCTTATCTAATGGAGGATTTATGGATTTCCATGATGTATTATTTGAAGCCTAAAACCAAATATGACAACAAAACCATCGAAATCAATCACAACCATCTAAGTCAATCAGAGCTGAAATGTGCATCCAACTTATTTCTTTCAAAGTTGCATAAGATCTTTTCTTCCGCATTGTTACATTTGTATCTGAGTGAAACATTATCAGAGAAGAAGAAATGTATGATGGGGTTCTATCCATCGGTTGTTGATTGTATGGAGGCAGATCTGAATGCAATCTTGAGTTTGATTGTAAGAAATGCAAGGCTTCAAGTGGACACAATTATGTGGGAAGTCCAGCATACACCACCAGAGAATAGTCATATAACCAGAAGATCAAGTTGTTATATTTTGATTAAAAATTACAACCTCAAATTTAAAAAAAGACAAGAAAGACAGAAAGCAAGCAAGAAAGAAACATGGTTAAATCTTTTACAATGAAATCAAGATGCATTTAGAAAATGGACTGAATTCACAATTAATGACAACTTTACTTTCTTCATGGGTTTTTCTTGAAGAAACAGAATTTTTCAACCCTGGGCAATAAGCCATAGAGATTCCCAGCAGTTGCTGGGCAAATTATATTCAGGTCAGTGGTTTCAAGAAGACCCTTAACTCCCCTAAGAATTCTACAACTCGACCAATTATTAATGCACAGATAATATGCAGTAATCCCACCCATTATCTACTCTTGCACAAATGGCCCACCACAGCTTGAGGGTGGGAATTAACTTTGATTTTAATCGCATTCAAAGTCAAACACCAAATATGTCGTGATTCGTATTCATCATACTTGCAACTAGAACTTGGCTGATGGATGCTCCCTCACAACCAATAACTTGCATAACCAAAACACAGTCATAAGAGTTTTTATGCAGCATTAGCATCTCAATCACATTAAGAAAAGTGCCGTTCATGTTCAGAAAAGGCTGGGTGTCTTTTGTTTTGCAGCCAGTTTCATTTATTTTTATAGAAAAACAATAGAGTCTGGCTTTGATCTTTAGTGCAGTAAAAGTCTACCTATGGCTGCTTTGAACCTTCCAGCCATAAACAAAATATATCTATATTGATACAGAGGAAGAGGGATCTCTGGTACAGAGAGAATGGACAAGAGAATGAGTGCTTTCAGACGAGCAGCCCCTATCTCCCCGCAGGAGAGTGTCGTTTCTAAAGGAGAACATATCACATCAGTCAGTCTTCCAGAGGAAAGCAGTCGAGCTAGCAGAACAAAGACAGACTGAGCTCTTATCTCAATCAGCTTCTGTGTCTGGAGAGACTGACTTCTGTAGGTTAGTTATCCATCGCAGAGCATACAGAGCAAGTCGGTGGCCCGAACACGTCTGAGGTCTTGAACTGATGTGCTATTGATCTCAAGCCACATATAAAGAACATAAAGATCTGAGTATGCATATGTGTGATTCTGATGTCTACAATTCTCACACTTCAGGAAAGAACATATTACATGCATAAAACTATACACGATAATGTGTTGCAGTGTAAATCCTCCAGATTACCTCAGGTTTTTGGTGTTTTAGATATACAGGATGACGTGATTTTTAATTTTTTTTGCTTAGGCTGAAACTCAAGATGAGGGTTTGGATCTTCTTCCTGTTCTGCCTCGCTGGCAAGACTCTGGCAGCTCCGGTAAGTACATACATACATATATATATATAATATATTTCATTTTCGATTTTTCTATATTTTTCAATTACTCATTTCAAAATGAAGAATAGTATAATAAAATTGCATGGGGGGGGGGGGGGGGGGGATGGGTAAAAAAAAGCTTTGTATAAAAACCAAAAAGCATTTTAATGTCCTCTTTAACGTTGCTTTGTGACTAAACCTTCACTAAAGTCCATATAAATTTCATTTTACAGACCGAAGAGGAGCCAGTTGCTGAAGAGGTATCTTTTATTAAATTAATGTTGAAATCAGAATCTCTTTGCTTAAATCCAAACGGCATTTTTAAGAAGACTTGTCAAGCCAGAAATTGGCCAAAAATAGACAACTCGCCCCCATTATGGAACCAGATGTGTTTACATATGCAGCTTCCTGTTACATCCCCCCCGGGGACTGAAATCTATAAAGTTTGAAAATATATCTGAAAGGGAATAATTACAATTCACTGCTTCCCCACATGTGCACACAGATGCCAGTTGTGTCGGACACAAAAGCAAAACTCTTGTAGTGGCTGTTCAGTAATATGGTTTATGCGCTTCCTTTAATCCAAATAAAGTTTAACTTGTACATATTTTCCTTGCATAAAAGAGGAAAGCAGTGTTTAAAATTGGGCTTGGTTGTCTCATAATTCAGGAGCTGGAAGTGGGAGCCAACCCAGTCCAGGTGGAGACCGGAGAGTTTGACGAGGCCATTGAAGTCGTGGAGGATGTTATTGCTGAGAGTGAGTTTAATGTCTTTTCAGATTTTAGAAGTTACAGATTTATTTCCTCTCGAGAGTTTTATCTGCTGTTTGCATCATGTCTTCTGTCTCTGTGCACGAGTGAAGTTGTGATAACGTGTGTAGATTACATTGTAGAAGTACACAAGACTATGGGTAATAACAGGCTGCAAATAAGTCAAAAGTAGACAGCTGTAATTATGTGTTCAGACAGACTATGGTTATACAGGACTAAGTTGATTCCAGTGCCGGTCTTCCAGCCACATTCCCACCACAAAACATCTAGGAAAGGGAAAGAAATGTAAATCCATTGGTCAAGGACATTTTTGAATTTGTGCCCTTAAAAGGAATTGTATATATATATATATATATATATATATATATATACCGGGTACCACCGGGTACCGGGTACCACTCATCTCCACTACAAATAGGAAAAAGAGGCTACAATTTCCACAAGATCACCAAAATTGGACGGTTGAAGACTGGAAAAATGTTGCCTGGTCTGATGAGTCTCGATTTCTGTTGAGACATTCAGATGGTAGAGTCAGAATTTGGCGTAAACAGAATGAGAACATGGATCCATCAGGCCTTGTTACCACTGTGCAGGCTGCTGGTGGTGGTGGTGTAATGGTGTGGGGGATGTTTTCTTGGCTCACTTTAGGCTCCTTAGTGCCAATTGGGCTTCGTTTAAATGCCACAGCCTACCTGAGCATTGCTTCTGACCATGTCCATCCCTTTATGACCACCATGTACCCATCCTCTGATGGCTACTTCCAGCAGGGTAATGCACCATGTCACAAAGCTCAAATCATTTCAAATTGTTTTCCTGAACATGACAATGAGTTCACTGTACTAAAATGGCCCCCACAGTCACCAGATCTTAACCCAATAGAGCATCTTTGGGATGTGGTGGAACAGGAGCTTCGTGCCCTGGATGTGCATCCCACAAATCTCTATCAACTGCAAGATGCTATCCTATCAATATGGGCCAACATTTCTAAAGAATGCGTTCAGCACCTTGTTGAATCAATGCCACGTAGAATTAAGGCAGTTCTGAAGGCGAAAGGGGGTCAAACACAGTATTAGTATGGTGTTCCTAATAATCCTTCAGGTGAGTGTATATATCACAAGTGACAATCAATAAGTACATAAGCAAATAATTTTTGTCTTTAATGCTTTTTCCTTATAGACCCCTGCCTAAACCATCACTGCAAGAAAGGCAAAGTGTGTGAGGTTGATGACAGCAACCAGCCCATGTGTGTGTGCCAGGACCCTCTGACCTGCCCTGCCCCAGTCGGAGAATTCGAGCATGTGCGTGTCTTTAATCATTTCCTTATTTTCACATCTGTCTCATGTCTCCGCATGTGTGGTGACAGCAATGCCTAGGAGTACATGCACACCATTTGTGCAGATTGATTGAAATGTTGTTTTACGCATTGGGCAAATAATGTCAACAAACATTAGTATGATACGGTAGGGAAATCAACCCTGTCAGGCTGACAACTGTGGCATTTATGGCTGCTCATATTTATGGCTTTTATTTCACAGGTCTGTGGCACTGACAACAAGACCTACGAGTCCTCCTGTCACTTCTTTGCCACCAAATGTGCCCTGGAGGGCACCAAGAAGGGCCATAAGTTGCACCTGGACTACATCGGACCCTGCAAATGTGAGCATGTAATAGTGCAGTAAAACAAGGCAGACTATGAAAGCAAAATCCAGACCACTCACAAACTCAGCCGTGAATGTAAGTGGAATTGAGTGCTCTGGAGTGATTGATGTCTTGTAGCTTTGAGGCGTCCCTGCTACCCCTTCAAACACTGAGCACAGGACGCGTCTGAGCTTGCCAGTGCTGCTCCATAAAGCAGACCCAATCCCCCTAAATCTTCCTCATCCAGCGCTGCTGTACGCCTAATGAGATGAGTCGGGACTGAAGGGCTCAAATGGAGCTCCTGCTGTGGTGTAGTCTCATCGCTAAGCAGGGTGTCTTAGTTAGAGACTCAAAAATGTGTTTCTGGCATAAACTAATTTGATCCTAACAGCTATGACACTAATATTTGCCAGAGGGCTGTAATATTGTCCCTTTTAGAGTATAATGCTGTGTGCCATAGGCATGCTGTTTGTGTTTATTATTTATTTCAAATCAATCGATTTAATATTTGATTTTTTCCTTAAGACATCGCTCCCTGCATTGACAATGAGCTGAAGGAGTTTCCCCTGCGCATGAGGGACTGGCTGAAGAACGTGCTGGTGACCCTATACGAGCGCGATGAAGACAATAACCTGCTCACCGAGAAACAGAAACTCAGGGTCAGTTCAACTCTTTGCTCTTTATAGTCTGAAAAACCTCTAAAAATGCCAGCATACCATAGTAGAGAAAAAAAACTATGCTACTTTATTTAAAACACATATATTTCATTCTAAGAATACTTCAAATCCATTAACATATAACATTTAAAACCTACTGATATAAAACTATAATTAGACTTTATTTGTAGTATTTCTTTACTGCACAATGCACATTTCCTAATATAATGCTGATTATAAAATCACTATTAACAAGGATTGTATGATCTATGCAAGATATTTAAAGTCTATACCTAAAGTATGCTTGCATTAGTTCAACTTTAGCACAATCAAATATACTTCAGTAGATCTTTAGTTTGACTTTATGCGCAATTAAAGTGCATAACACAGACCACTGGTTGTTCCAAATGAACAGACTTGAAGTGTACCAAAGGTACAGTTGCAGGGTATTTTTATTAAGCACATAAATATTTAAATGTAAATAAATTTATTTCAAATACATTTCAGTATTTTTATTTTTCACTAGGGTAGGCTCATTGGAAAAATGTGCAACTACTTAAATTTTAACGCTTTCATCACCTAACCAGATCCATTTGTATGGCTTGTCTAACATGGTAAACTTGCTCAGAAGCTCACCCGGTACAGTCCTGTGAAATCACAATAAAAAAAATAAATAAAAAATACATAGAAGCAAGTTAAAATAGCATGATAGTTAATGTATTTCAAACTTTATCGGTTAGGTCTTTAACTTTATCGGTTAGGAGGTTTGTTATTTTCTAACATGACAGAGCATTAACCTTTAGAAGTAACTCGCCAGACATTCTGTTTCTGAACTGCTGCGATGTTTACAATAACCAATGTAATAAAACTCTGCCAGATTTACATTCATCCAGGCACTCACTGGAGATTTAATTTTTAAAGTATTGCAAAACGTGCAAGAAGCAACATAATATAATTTTGCAGAAATGCCACCACAGGCACGTTTTCCCAATGAGCTTGGGTTGCAAAATACTTCTTTTTTTTTGCCTCAGGAACTTTCCATTTTTTTTCATGACAATGTAAAGAAGATTTGAACTGAAGACAAGTTCAGGGAAGGAAAAAAAGAAAAAAAAAACACTTGTATAATTAAACAATATAATCAAGTCCAGATGACAAAACTTCAGAATTGCCTGCAAACTTCATGCTGTGTTTGTAGATAAAGAAGATTTACGAGAATGAGAAGAGGCTGCAGGCTGGTGATCATTCTCTGGACCTTCTGGCCCTGGACTTCGAGAAGAACTACAACATGTACATCTTCCCCGTTCACTGGCAGTTTGGCCAGCTTGACCAGCACCCTGTTGATGGGTATGTTAACTCATTTTCACAGCTTACATATTTCTGAAAAAGCTGTTTAGAAATGACCTTGATGGTTCAGTTAAGTGTTATAGTACGAGAGGCAGTTATTGATTTAAATGTGCATGTGTTTGTGTGTTATATCAGCTTCCTGTCCCACACTGAGCTGGCTCCTCTGCGCGCTCCTCTCATCCCAATGGAGCACTGCACCACCAGCTTCTTTGAGCAGTGCGATGCTGACCAAGACAATTACATCGCTCTCGAGGAGTGGGCCAACTGCTTTGGAATCAAAGAGCGTGAGTTTTTGACCATGCCGTTTATATTTTTGTTACGTTAGGTTCATTTTATTTGCTAACTTTAGCTGTTTTCTGCTTTCAGAGGACATCGACAAGGACCTTGTCATCTAAGCACGTCTACCATTGATGCTTCCTAGTTACTATCGGGGCGAGGTGCTAACCCTTAAGTTAAAATCAAAGTAAAGGTGCTAATTGCGATTTCTAACAACCTCCATATACCACTAAACATTTATTATGTTTTAAAAAAAAGTGCACAATCCACACAGTAAATATCACAATGAGTGACTGAACACTACCGTTTTAAGTTGGCCAAGCAGCTGTTGGGAGTTAAATATGATGAACTATGTAGTTGCAACACTTTGTTGGAAGTGGATCCACAAATGCTTTTTTACACTCAGAATCAGGTCTTGAAATGTAAGTTTGCAGTTTTGATGGTGGAAATGTACAAAAACAAAATAAAGTTTCCAAATAAATGTTCTTTCTGCTTGCTTTATAAACTTTTAGTTTTGTTTGTTGCACTCTGGTGGATTTCTTGTTTTGATGTCTTTATTAAATATGATAACGTCTTTTGATTTGAGCCCTGAGTATCTGCAGGCTGATGTTTTTATTTGCATATTGTTTCTAGTCAGAAATCAGGGCCAAATGTTGAGTGTTTTAAAAGTTGAATAATAAAAGGAAATCTTATTTGATTTCAAGAGGACAGAATCTCGCAGGATGAGATACATTTTTTTCTCGCTCTAACATGTTCACATACATTTGCAGTATTTGCCACAATGTGAGCACTATGAATCTCTTTACATGAATAAAAGCTACTGAAATTTCCAAACTCAATCTTTGCATGCATTTCTCCATTTATCTTGATCTATTCCCCCCAGGTATATAATTGCATAACCCATTTATATGTCAATGTTTGCTATGGGCAAAATGAAAAACATTGTCAAACATGATGTTTGTAGATCATTTGTTTTATCCAGGCACCCAGGTTCATTTTAGCATGGAAGTAAATATGAATATGACTATATAAACACTGTAAATGTGCAAAGAAAACAATGCTGCATGGTCAATGGGGCTAAAAATCTGGAGAACATATGTTAGTAGTTTCCTTGAGGGTGGAGTGGATGTTTATGTAATTTCCTTCTTGCCTTTGCATTTGAAAAATATATTTTAGGACCCTGTATTTATAGGATTATTACAAGCCAGTGTGGCTAGCTCAGTGTGTAATGCTGGTTGAACTGAACAATTACAGTAAATGCTAAAAATTTAAAGAAATCAAACTGAACCAGTCCTGTATCAAGCATGTATTTATTGATTTGTAATAATTGTCAATCATTTAGGCTAAGAATATTTTCTTAAACATTTTAGATCATTGCACATCCTGAAAGCAGGGCAATTCTAATAGTTTTAATGTTTGTTTTGTGTGCTGTAATGTTTCATACTGCTATGTTCATATTTCTAAACAGATACTAATTAAGGCTCTACTATAGTTCAAACTAAAGCAGATTTACGTTTACATGTTGCATGTGCTGTATTGTATGAAGCAGTAGGAAAAATAGTGCATGGTCTCAGTGGGAATAGATAGTCATGGGAAAGCAGAGTTAGAGAGAGCAGGATTTACCCAGTCACCAGGCTTACCCTTCCAGCCAGACACTCGCGTCAGGAATCTCAAACAATGGCAGAGCTCCAGCCAGAACACTGCGCTGCAGTCCAGCCCTCTTCTGCACCGGGGAGGGGGAAAAACACTCTTCTCCGCTGCTTCTTGACCCTGAAAACAGATCACAAAAAATGGAACATTACTAACACAAGCCCTAAAACCCCAATAGGAATTACTAGACATAAATCAACTAGTATTTCAGCTGATTTTCTCTTTATTTAATTAAAATTATGACATGCGTTATCACTCACTAGCAGTGTCAGATATTATTGAGAATGACTTCTTCATGTTTTAGGGTTGATTTGAGTGTTTTCACCCAAAGAACATTTGATATTATAGCTACACACTCAACATCACTCGCATGTAAGTACAGATTTAAATACAAAAAACCATCATAGACCTGGAATAACAGGTTTATATATATATTTGATGCCATCCACTGCACCCCCCCCCCCCCATTAGAACCCTATATATACACATACATTTAATTTAATGCATTTTAGCAGAGGCCTTTATCCAAAGCAACTTACAGTGCATCCAGGCTATAATTTTTTTTTACCAGTATATATATATACTGAATGTTAGATATCAGTAAAACAGAAATCAGAAGAATGTATTTTTGATACATCTCTGACAGCATCATTGACTTGATTGCAAATGATTGCACAGATACTATTTAAACTGAACTGAGCTGAATGATGACATCACTGAATTCAATTATAAACTGCCTTTATCATTTTGCATTGCGCTCTTTAACATTGGACCTTCCTCACTACTCCTTAAACAACCTGTTTTCAGACTGATAGAATAATACATAAAATATATATTATACACTTGAAATATAAGCATGCTTTTTAAAGAAAATCTACTGACAGAAGCCAGTGTTTTCTTTACAATATATAAAATAAGATTTCACAGCTGCGTGCATACTTTTTAAAAATACATCAGAGATTTATAAAAAAAATTCACTTGAATTTGTCGATGTTTACAATAAATATTTGATGGATTTTTTTTTATATATCAGACAAAACTGATATTGAGTGACAGGAAGAAATACTCCAACATTAAACACCGCAGATCATGTTGAACATTTCATCTCAGCTGATTGCAATAATAAATACTTTTTTGATAGATTAGCTGAACTCACTTTTTAACCCTTTATTCTCCCGATCCGATACAAACAGTGCCCAAACAGATTTTTTATGAAAATGCTTTGTTAAATTAAATTTTGAATAATGTCGATAATCTGTTGGGATTTATTAGTCATGGATTTCTGGTAGATATTCCTTTAAAAATGCAAACACAATCTGTATCGTTTTCAACCGCAAATTTTTGCATCTATGAGAAGCGTGTCGCCCCCTAATGGACAATATAATATCTCAAGATATTCACATTTACATTAAGATATTCAGAAGCATTAGGCTTCCTTTCTTTCATATAACATTCGTTATTTTCAGGAAATGAATTAATCCAATAGTATTTCTATTCAAATATTCTGTCCAGATATTCACTTTACTCTACCCTTTCTACTAATTTCCTACTATACTTCAGTGAAGCAATAACGTTGACATAGTAAACTAAATGCATATAGCATATTTGTGAATCAGCATAAAGTCAGTAAAACAAGTATTACCACGAGGCATAAACAGGGTATTTAAATTATTTTCAAATTGCTGTAATCAGAGCGCTTTTGAATTTTTTTATTTTTATTATTATGTAATATTTTAATAACATCAAATAGGTAAATGTTTAGTTGTAATAAATTAATATCCCATTAATTATCACATTCACTATGCAAACGTTAACGGTCTTTTAACTACCTTGCTTTAAGTTTATTTTTTTATGCATTTTAATTTCTGAAGTGAAAAACCTGTATTTCACATTTGCCGCACACGCATTCTTAAAAGCATCTTGATATGCTCTTTCTTCTAATGTTTTCACACGTGACTTAGAATGATGGTGTAATGTTTGTAATGAACAGTTTCTAATGTGCACAGATATCACCTAGTTTTGCAAACAAACAAATAAACGTGCAACGACACGAGCAGCTGCTGCGCAACATTGTTCACGTCCACGCGGGCCTAACAACCTTGTTCTTCTCCGTATTCCTTTCTTTCACTCTCGTTTTAACAGTCTGTATAGTTGACGTTTAATTGGTTGATTTGGGAGGCTTTGCGAGAGAACGAATGCTGATAGGATGCGCGAATCCACTGCGTCGATCTGATTGGCTGTTGGGTTCTGCGATTAGGCGGGCCGTTGATTAAGCACGAGCTAATGTGTAACCGGCAACCCGCCGCCACACGCGCTGCTGCCAGTGTCTGATCTCAAAGCCTCACAGCGACCGGCGCTTCAATAAAACCACTTCAAATTCAACACAAACACATATTACTGATTCCCTCTTGGTAAGTGTGGTTTTGGGATTTTTATCTGTTGTATTAAAAGATATAAAGCGTTTTGTTTTTTGCAGCCTTATGTGTTCTGGTGCGGTTAGCGTACTGACTCTGTTAGCTCGTGCGCAGCTAATAGCCATGTGCTTTATATGACGAATATGTTTTCTATAAATGCACGATTTGGCCGGTTTTCATGATTAAATCCTTCAGATGATAAATATCACGTTATAATTACCGAATTAAGTGATAAAACGCGCCGTTAGGCCGCTGGGTGGGGTTTTGTTGCTCGACGCTCGGAGGATTAGCTTTAGCCGCGTTTCCGTTGAAGAGAGATCCCGCGTTTATCACGGTAAATTACACGTCTTTTATATCGTATTTCCACGTAAGACCACTTATACTCATTTTCCGTGTACAATGTGGCCATTTATTATTGATATCTATAATCTCATCTAAGCGTATGCGCTGAACACGTGTCTGATTCGTTAACGACGATTGCAGAAAATCAAGCGTTTGATTGAAATCTCGAACGTATCTGAATAAATGTTTGGTTTTTGATATCGTCATATGTCTCGGCGTGATCACAAAGGATCCGTGTTTAAGATCGTAACGCATCGTGTGATGATGAGGCCTAGTGGGTTCACTTTATATTGGTGGCAATGTCCCACCCTTCACGATGAGCAGCTAAACCAGTCGATCTGGGATAGTTTTAATGCTTTTCTTTTTAAGTGTGTCTTAATTTTCCATTTGTACACACTGGTATCGACATTGAAGGCCTCGTTGCGTTTCTATCTTGCTGGGCTTAACAAAGGGATCCGTTTCAGTTTCACTTGAGCAGTCCTGGGTTTCCCTTGCCATAATCTAGTTTACCTTTTATAGCAGCTGAAGTTTAATAGTTAAAATAAATTGTACAGCCAGAATAGTTAATTGTCATTCCCTTCTTGTTCAAACCCATACGACTTAAGGAACACAGAAGGAGTGGTCCCTTGGGTTTGGGGGTTAGTGTTATGGGTTTGGGACATCATGATTTCTACTTTAGAGGTGATTTTAACGTGTCATTTTGTTTCAGCTGATACCAGTTGACCAAAGAAATGGTGATGGAGAAGCCAAGTGCCCAGCTTGTCGGGCGAGAGTTTGTCCGACAGTACTACACCCTTCTGAACCAGGCTCCTGACTACCTGCACAGGTCACAATTTGCTGCTTATATATTATTTCTTTTGTTAGATACAAGTGAGGTTTGTGCCAAGTGAGATTGGAAATCCCTTGTTTAAAATGTGGCAGTTCATATTGCAATGCAGCTAAACGTTTCCTTTGTCTTACAGGTTTTACGGCAAGAACTCGTCTTATGTGCACGGTGGTCTGGACAATAATGGCAAACCGGCTGAAGCGGTCTATGGACAGTCTGTGAGTTTTAATACAAGTATTTAGTTTTCAGGATTCAGTTCAGTAGCTCAATGTGATTTATTTTTTCTAATCAGGAAATCCATAAGAAGGTGTTGGCTCTGAGCTTCCGTGACTGTCACACTAAGATCAGGCATGTCGATGCTCACGCCACTCTGAATGAAGGAGTGGTGGTGCAAGTGTTGGGGGAGCTGTCCAATAACATGCAGCCCATGAGGAAGTTCATGCAGACATTTGTTCTGGCACCTGAGGTATGAACATTTTGTCATGATTAATTTTAAGAAAAATTATTAATTTCTAATAATTAGGCATGTTAAAACACAATTTGGTAATGATCAAAATATATGGTGAGGGGAAAAAAATAAAACATTTAAACTTGTAATTTTTGTTAGTTAATTGATGTGTAAAAAAAAAAAAAAAGGTTTCATGATTTTAATTTAAACATGATTTTTGATTAATAAAATTAAATCTGTTAAAGTGAGTAGAGATATTTTTTTAACGAAAAAAAAAAAGCAATCCAGAAAAATAAACAGAATTTGGAAAAATAAAATGTATTTAGTAGAAAATAAAACTGACTTCATAGGGCCCTACATTCCAGAGAGGGAAAAAAAAACACTAACGTAAGATTGCAAAGTCAGGTGTTTTCTTTCGGGTTAACACAGATGAATTGTTCACCACGAGGTCAGTAATTTGTGCTAAAGTAAATGGGACCAATTGTCTTCATGTGGACTTTAAGAAATCATTTGCTAGATATTGATCCTGAGTGGAGTTAAGCTTATTTGCAAGCTGTAGCGTCCAGATTGTGTATACCCTATTTTCACAGTTTTCTCCATTCATTGACTCAATTGAGCTTGTTCACATTGATCTGGATGATTTATTGGGATCTATTTGAATTATAATAAAAGTCCCTGTCCAGTATTGTTACATGACTAAAAAGGTCCAGTGGCAGAAAAGTGTGGTAACCTTGAATAACCTTTAATATCACATTCCCTAGGGTTTTTGTGTTATGAAAGCATCAGCTTGTTCTGATCTTCAGTATTTAATGCAAGAAATTGCTCATTAAATACAGTAATTTCTGAGGCACAACAAAAATATTTCCTTTCATGTGGTGTTCTGTTACTCATTACTTTTTTTTTATTTTTTTATCTTTGTAGGGATCAGTTGCAAACAAGTTCTACGTACACAATGATATCTTCCGGTACCAGGATGAGGTGTTTGGGGACTCAGACTCTGAACCCCCTGAGGGTGAGCAGCTGATATCATTGGTGTATTTCAGAGTAATGTCTCCAAATCGCTCTTGCTGTGAGCAGAGGACTTCATTTATCTCCTGTTGTTCACAGAGTCTGAGGAGGATGTGGAGGAGCTGGAGCGGGTGCACTCTCCTGAAGTGGTCCAGGAGGAGTCTGCTGGGTACTACGAACAGTCACCTTGGTAACTAGCATTCGTTTTTACAGCTCATTTAATCTAGTTTTCGTAAGTCATTTGTGTAAGGCAGGATGCAAACGATGCAGGTGTGTTGTAGGCCAAAACAAACCTACACGCTTCATTTTTGATCTGTCATTACATAGGGAACCCTTCAGTAACCGGCCATTTTATTTGATATTATTCTCTCAAGGCAGAGGGGTGATAGTTTGCAAATTTTATACATAAGTTTGTGTTTACAGCGTGGAGCCTGAGGGGCCACAAGAAGAGGTGTCTGTAACCCCAGAGCCCCAGCCGGAGCCAGAAGCAGAGGTGGAGCCTGAGCCAGCAGATGTGCAGCTGACGGAGCCTGTCAGCGAGCCCGAAGTTCACATTGAGGAGAAGATCCAGAGGTCTCCCCCTTCACCCACACCTGCTGACACAGCACCTGCCATGCCAGAGGACAACCGGGTAAGACCACCCTCATTCATCACGGTCTGTTGGGTCTCTCTCGTGTCAGTAGACCTTTGTTTGTGAAGATGTGCAGTCATCACAAACTGGATAAGAGCGATCACCTTTCAAGTTAAATGCTTTATTTGTTTCAGCCGTCTACATGGGCTTTAGTCACTAGCAAGAATCTCCCACCAGGAGGAGTGGTCCCCGCCACAGGAGTCCCTCCACATGTTGTCCGAGTCCCATCTGCGCAGGTAGACATTCACAACCAACCTGTTCACTCCAGGAATTTTGTTTTCGGGTTACCCTGGCTATTAGTTGCTTTTTTTTAATTATATTAGGTATCCTTATGGACCCCTCTGCTTTTAATGCAATTTTAAGATCTCTTAATAATTGTCCATTTTATAACCTCTTAACTTAATGTGTTTTGTTTTTATATTGTTTGGATTTTTTTTTCACTTGTACAACTCCTGTGACTCTCCGGTCTTAATACTGCAATATCTTAAGTCATCCACAAATGGCAAGATCAGTGTCTGAACAAATTGTATGAAGTTTATTCTACTGTGGGTAAAAGTCTTTCAATCTTTGTGATCAGATCCTAGATTTCTACTACATACCTGTAGGCTATATTACTTTACTGTAAACCTATTAATGGGGTTACATTTCATAACTTGCCGTAGACTACATGTTAATCATTTTACATTTTTATTTTGCATTGAATCAGTTTTTTTGCAACAGGTGATTTAAAAATTTTTGTGATCCATAGCCACGTGTGGAGGTGAAAGCAGAAACACAGACCACAGCACAGAGACCCCAGAGAGAACAGAGACCGCGTGACCAAAGACCAGGACCCTCTCCGGCCAACAGAACAGCAAGGCCAGGAGGTGTGCAAGAGTCTAATCAATCTTGTACGGGTGCACATGAACGTTCTTATGAAAAAGTAGTTGATTTTGCAATCTATCAAAATCTTATTTGCTATGGCAAAACTGCTTAAAGGTGGGGTAAGTGATTTCTGCTAGCCAATGTTGACATGAAATCACTAAAACAAACACGCCTCTACCCCAAAAGGCTCTCGCACCTATTTTGATAGCTCTGCCCCACACATGCATATGCAAACCCCTGGAAGTGAGTGGTGCAACGCAACAAAATACTAAATAACTCAATAAAATCAGTGATGCTGTCTACACTATAATATACATATCTGTGGTCTACACTGGATGTGGCACCACATGACAAATCCCAGACAGAAAACTGCTGCTGTTATATTTAAAGTATTGACTGAAATGTAAAATAATTTAATGGTCACTTTGTTGTGTCCAGTGTACTAGCCAGACTTTAGCTGTTGCAGCACAGACACTGTGTTACTCGCCTATCAAGAAAAAATGAAGCAACCTCTGTGTCTGATCACAGGCCCTCCACTCCTTGAGATCTCTCCAGCGCTGGAAAGCTAAACACGGGTCCTACTTAGGCCTAAAAAAAAAAAAGTTTGGTTCCGGTTGGTTGTCAGTTGAGGTCATTGGTCGGTAGGGATTTTTTTTTTTCTAATTTATTAATTTTTTTCTCCAGTGGCAGTTCACACACACACAAACACACACACACACGCGCGCTGATTTTAAATGTGTGTACCGGTACTTTTACGACAGTGATTCTGTATTCCCGTTTAAAGTCTGTTGTTGCCATAGACACACAAAACGCACACACACACACAAAAAGCCTTCGCGGGAGCTTGACATGCGATCTCATAGTAGATTAACATGGAGGATTTGAACTTGAAAAACGGAGTGTACAGACATCTTTTTGTAGTCAAACAACATTCTTTATGTTCATTTATGTGGTTTATTTGATTTTGATGCTATAAATTAACTAGAAGCGAGAGACGATCAGTTAGTTTTAACTGATGATCTAACTTACAGCGATCTGTTCGACACATTCAAGAGCCACAAAACGGTATTTATTGTTTACATTTCTTTAAAAAATGACCACATTTGAAAGGTGAAATAACCAAATGAGACTTTGTTTCATATTAAAAGTAAGCTGGTAATGTTAATGTCCTGTCTGTCAGCATGTTGTCAGTGCCCTCTCTGTTCCGCGATATATTGTTGACTCCCCCCGTGTTTCTCTTAATGTTACGATTTCCAAACCTTAAGTTATAGCTCACTTTAGGAATTGACAGTTAAAGGGTTTTGATGCAATACTTAATGGTTTTTAACGGATTACTTAAGTGTAAAACAGCATTTAAAGGAAACTGTAATTTAATTAACGATGTGTGAAAGACCGTTCTTCCCCAGTCTCATAAAATAAATTTGGGTCGCACATAAATTGACAGGGTCGGTCGGAAACCGGAACCAAACAATTTTTTTTTTAGGCCTTATTGCTTTAAGCCACCTTTTGTTCCGCAGAAGTTCTCCTCTAGTTTATTTTTATTTATTTTTTTTATATCCGTCATCTCTATCTTTGTTGCTCAGCTAATGTCTGTCCTCTGCCGAAACGCTCTCTACGCCACATCATGAGTAGACACGCCCCTTACTACTGATTGGCTACAAGTTTTTGCTACCCTGCCCGAAAATGTTTTCTGAAGCGTTTTTGAAAAATTGCTTACCCCACCTTTAACGCGATCTGAGCATTGTAATGAATCTCATGTCTGCATATAAACAGCATCTCACACAAAATTTTAAGTTGAATTTATAAGCCCACATCATGGCTGGTCCACTATCATCCTGAAAGTGTAATATATCTAATGTTTAATCTCTGGTTAGCAGTGCGGGAGGGTGAGAGCGCGGAGTCCGAGGTGCGGCGAACGGTCCGGTATCCCGACAGCCACCAACTCTTTGTCGGAAACGTACCTCACGACGTGGATAAAAACGAGCTCAAGGAGTTCTTTGAACGTAAGTGATGCAAGGATTATTCTTTGACTTGAACTGATTTTAAAATGTAGATCAGCTCCTCCTGCATCGACTTGCTTGATCATTTCTCCCGCACAGAGTTCGGCACGGTCCTTGAGCTGAGAATCAACAGCGGCGGAAAGCTGCCTAACTTTGGATTCGTGGTGTTTGATGACGCCGAGCCCGTGCAGAAGATCCTCAGCAGTCGGGTATGTGTGGCTTTCAGATGTTGTGCAGTACAGGATGTTTTGACTAATGCAGGATCACCAGAATGACCTTTTCTTTACGCTGTAGCCCATTAAACTGCGAGGAGACGTTCGGCTGAATGTAGAGGAGAAGAAGACCCGCTCAGCCCGTGAAGGTGACCGGCGGGACATCCGCCCCAGAGGCCCGGGGGGACCACGTGACAGGGTAGGTGGGTCAAGGGGACCACCCACCCGTGGAGGCATGGCTCAGAAACCTAGTTTCGGAGCTGGTCGAGGCACAGGACCCAGCGAGGGCCGCTATGCAGGACCACGTCAGTGAGGCAGCTCCCACATCATTCACTGCTGATGCAAGTCACCCTGGTTAACACCAATGGCTTCCCTGTTCCCCGTCTCCATCTCTACTCCAGGACCCAGGAGTGCGATTGTTCTTCTTTATCTGGACTCTTCCTTTTATTTCTGAGATTGAACTTGAATTTGTTGTAGAAAAACAAAACTACTTGAATTGGGGAAAGGAGAAACCTAGCATTTGGTTTAAGCGTTCTCTCCCTGTTTCTTAAAGGAACGTGTTTTTACTGCTTGGGCAATCCTGTGTATTGCTAGCACCCGCTTTCAGGTCAAGTTCAAGTATGGTTTTATTTGGATTTGTTGCCAAGTCAAATCATGGTTGTGTGTGAGTGACTATCTAGCATGTAAAGAATCCTGTTTGCCTTCTACTGTTGCACTTCAAGAATGACAACATATTTTAACAACTCCACTGTTGAGAGAACAAAATAAACTCTATGTACTATTTTGAAGCATGGGTGTGTCTTGACTGGGATTGACAGGGTTTTCTATAGCCATTTTAAAATGTGAAAATACAAGAATTGGACTTTTAAGGCATGGAACTGAACATGGAATGAATGTAGTGTTCTTGTAGCTTCTAGACAGTGGAAGGTATTCTTAAATTCTGAAAATGAAAAGCATATTAACAATTTTATGAGAACTGCACGCAAAATACGGCAAAATAGATTTTTTCATTTTGATTTGTGGTCCATGTCAAATTGGAAAATAAAATGTGGTTTGTGATTTATCCACAATTTCTTTTTTTTTTTTCTTTTTTTAAGCGCAATTAATGCGTTTAGTTTTTTTCCTTCCCTTCATATCCAGAATATTTCTTTGGTTAAAATAGTTGATGTTAAAATGCTTATGCAGCAGTGATGAATGATAAAGTCATGAAAATTACAGGTGCTTTCAATATTTCAGTATTTAAGTTTTACACAAATTGTTTTTGTCAAGAGTCATCTGAATAGTGTCATTGAATCATGTGACCTGTGTAGTTTCATTGAATGTTGGAGAGAATCGGTTTGTGGCCATAAGATGGGAAGACACAAAAATCCCAAAGGAAGATTTGATGATGGAGAAAGTGATGTGATGCCAAGATTGGTTCTTTTTTTTGTCGGACAGGTAAGGGATTGTTTTAGTGTACAGTGCTGGGTATATTATTTACGAGTTGTAGTCTGTTGATGACTACAGATTACATCGTGAAATTGAAAACTGGTTAGTAATGTAACAGAGTCACTAATTTTAGGTCTTTTTACCACTTTTTAGATTACTTTTTATCTAACTTGTTTTAAAATGTCCATTTAAACACCATACCATACATATAAAAAGAGGAATATATAACATAGAGAAGTGCATTAAACATTACACCAGCGTTTCCCAAACTGCTTAATATAAGAATTGCAGTGGGTTTGTAAACTGATAAAAATCTAATAACATTAGAAAAATGTAACAAATAATAACTTGAACACAAAAAAGGAATGGGCTATTTTAATGAACCGCATGTCAATGTGACCATTAATTAAATCAAAGAACTGTAAACTTGAAAATGTTTTATTATTTTAAGTTTAAATACTATTATTTTAAGCAGTTTTTTTACAAATCTGTTTTATATGAACAAAGTTTAGCGTTTAGTAATTTGCATAATTATTTGTTTCATGCATAGTCTAATTGCTTGAGAGGTTAAGAATTAGGGAGAATATATCATGATTAGTTTACTGCCACAGTGTGAATAACATGAAGTCATATAATCCATAAAAAAATAGTATCAGTATTATGAAATGAGATTTACTCTTTGGAATCTATGTAATCCAGAATATATGTAACTGGTTACTACCCAGCAAAGGTTTTAATGTAATTTACAGAAAACTATGAAAACTTATAATGCTGGCACACGATGATGAAAGATGTCAATGCAGCATTGAACACCTTTGTGTTTTCAGTACTTAAACAATAGCCAAAGAACTACTGAATGCATCTTTAATTGGCCAAACGTTGTGGGAGCCCTGGGAGAAATAGTATACCTATCTACATTATATCTCTCTCTCTATATAATGTGTGTGTGAGATAGAATATATGCAAATCTAATTTCTTAAGGCTCCAGCACCTGAAGATCCTCATAGCATCGGCTCAATCTTTCTTCCATTACTGCTGGTCATAACAGAAAAGGCAATTTTGCACCTATAGACATCCATCACACAGCCACCGAAATGATGAGATTTTGCAATATTGTGCTGCCACTCTCAACAAATATCAATATATATTATATATAATATATGTTATATTGCCCTAGCAGTGTTCTTTATAGATACCTTATCCTGAGGCACACGCCGGCCAATCATATTCCTATTTTCGCTGTGTGATTGCATTACTGAGATTACTGGGCCTAATTATGAATTCATGTGCTTGCAGCAGACTAAAACTCACAACTGTAGCACCTTGTAAACTGGATGAACAGTGAGTATGATGAGCTGTAGCTGTGATGTTGGGTGTGTTGAGCAGCAGGTGGCCCAGCATTAGTATTCATGAGAGAGACAGTACAGCTTCTCTCCGCCACCTAATTTTGGAGCCCTACACCCCCCATGACCCACATGAGCTGGAGATGTCCTCATACAGCTGGCCAAACGCACCAAACATACGGGCCCCCAGCTGGACCCTCACAAAGCCTTGGGCTCCGCAACACAACACACACTGGCACAGATAGTTTTGGGTTAGTTCACCCAAAATAAACTCTCCCTCATGTTGTTCCAAATGTTAAACTTTAAACTTAAAATGAGAATTTTCAGAATTGTATTGGCTGCTTTTGTACTTGCTATTTGTCCTAATTTTTTGCTGTTGCTTTTATGCCTGAAAAGCAACAACAACAACAACAAAATACAAGTCTTCTGCAACGTTTGTGTGAGCAACAGACAGGAATTAGCTACTCTTTCATTTATATCTGAGCATGCCACTGTTTAAATTATTAATAGTTCATTTCATTTCAAAAATTTGTGGAAATTTTACTCACCTTCAGGGTATCCAAGATGATCCAAGATGTAGATGTGTTTGCTTTCCTCATCAGAACAGATTTGGATGAATTTAGCATTAAGTTACATCACAGGGTCTGAATTTCAGCGCAAGCATTATTACGTTATAACATCTTATAACGTTGTAAATTCCCACAGTTCCGATATGTCATCAAATGATATTAAGCATTATCAATTTAACAGTTTAAACACTCACTTAAACCACTTAAACGCAAGAAGACGCGAGAGAGAGCTCAATAATGCGCGCGCCTGTGAAATAGCGCGTGCCTGACTTCAGATTTGAATCTTGTTTTGGACATTATTGCGTAAACGGCCAGATACATATGGCTTAATGGCTGCCTGTCTTGGCAAGTATTCAGGTTAACACAGTCGGTTTATATAAACAGTCTATACACTGGCTATTAAGTGAATGTAAATGACTGAAAAACAAAACCCATGTAGATTACGTTGGGTCTTAAAGAGACAGCTGCCTAAATAAACCTGCTGCTGTGTTATCAATATTTATACAGTGAAGTGCCTATACAGTTACTATCAAGTGTTATTATACAGTTGAATAAGTTATTACATTTTTGTAGTAATTCAGTATCTGAATATTAGCCTACCTGAAAAACTTAAAACACCATTAATTTTTATTTGTATCTTAATATTGTATTCATTTGTGCTATTGCTTTTAATTAATATATTTGTTCTTATTTTATGACTGGACTGTTTACTTGCCTGTTTGAATTAAAATAAATTCATTTCAGAGTTTGAAATCAGTTTCCTGAGCTGTGTGTAAGCTATTACACAACAAAATTATTGTAGAGTTTGTCTACTTTCCTTTTCCTTTTTTTTTTTTTAAGTATCTTCCTAACAATATAAATATGAATCAAAACAATTATAATTGTACAATTGTAATTCACAGACACTAATTGATGGATTGGAGTGGTGTGGATTACTTGTGGATTATTGTGATGTTTTTTATCAACTCTCATTCTGACGGCACCCATTCACTGTAGTTGATCTATTGGTTATGGGCTGAAGATGAGTACAGAAAATTTTCATTTTTGAGTGAATTAAGTCCTTAAAGTATCTCAACCATTAAGATCAAAAAATTTCACACTTACAAAGTCTTACAAAACTCGTATCTGGTCATTTTAAGAGCTGAATTTATTATATCTGCATGGAAAAGAGTGACCTTCACATTCTTCATCATGTATCGATTTGTGTTCCTCAAAATAAATTCATGCAAATTTGAATCAACATAATGGTGAGTAAATAATAAGAGATTTCATTCCGTTTTTGAGTGAACTATCGCTTTCAAAACATTTCACCTCCAGAGTTTTTATTTTATTGCAAAGTTTTTAATAAAACAAAATGTTGGAAATTCCCAGCTCAGACTGAAAATATTCATTTCTCATATTGAGGGAAAAAACTTTCTGTCACAGCCTTCATGTTTCAGTGGTTTCAGGCCCCGTGGCGGTTTTCAGTGTCAGCTGTAATGTAATTCCAGGTCCACTGTAAAGCGTGAGCCGGGCGGTCAGAGGGGCCGGCTGGTCTGGAGATTACTCAAGCGAGGGGAAAAATTGACTGCGCTTTTGTGGTTCATAATCCACTTGCATAATTTAAAAGCCTAAGCGGAGATGACCATAAGGCCGAGTATGGATGGATTCAAATGCAGTCATACGGGGCCTCTGGGAAATGTGTGCAAAGTGTACTTTCCAGTGCCTGAATCTGAATAATTGAGTTTCCTCTAAAAATTGGTTGGGGTATATAAAGCTCCAAACAAACAAATGCTTCAAAATAAGAATATTAAAAACAATTTAAATAACATTCAACATGACTTTTGACTTTTCAATTTTGAAAGAGGGAAACTGTAATACAAGAGTTATTCCCTCTTAAGAATAATATTACTGAGCAATTGACCAATAATCCAAACAGACCTTCTATCTTCTCTGATATCACATTGTTTATATATGATTTTTGTTACAACTATGACTTTGACATGGACTATAGCTTCCTGCATGTTATATATTTATATCATACTGACTTAGACTTGGCAGACCATTTTTTTTGTCATATATTATGAGTAACAGTAGAAGCAGTCATAAAAAATTTAAATATTGTGAAGAATTTCACCACACATTTTTGTCATTACAGCAACCCTGTCATTTGTATTCCCCACAAAAGTATAAAAAATCATATTCAGAAGTTGAAGAAAATGTTTGTCATAGAAGAGGTGTATTCAATAAATGAAATTCAAGAAACACACACACACACACATTTACCCACAGGTCATGGTGATTCACACAGACTTCACAGTCCTCACAAACCCTTCAGATGTTTTAGTTCAGAAAAACTTTAATAGTAGAATTAGATTTAGCATTATGACATATTTCAATAAATATTGTGTTATATACAGATATAGCAGATATGGTACATTCCTTTTTCCTTCAAATTGCTCACATTTCTGTACAAGCCAAAAAATATCTGCCATTTAATTCTATTCATGCAAAATTCCACGTTTTAGTATTGGAACATAAAAATAAGAATTTGCTGTTCTTTTCACTGCTTGGAAGTGCATTGGGATTATGACGAGAAGCGAATGAAGAGATGCACTTTGTGCCAATACATGATAGAAGCAAAAAACCCAAAATTAAGGCCATACCAACTTGTGCAAAAATAAAAATGTACCCACAGTTTTGCATTCAGGTTACATATGATCGCCATGTCCCTCGTCACTCAGAGATCAACATTTCCTGGGCATTTGCTCTAAAATCCTTAATCAAAATAACCAAAGAACAAGTGAATTAAAACCATCAGGACATTAAATTGATATTTTCATGATTATTAAGCCAAAGAAGAAATTTCATAATGCATGTGTTTCACATCACACTGTTCTTGTGTTCCCGAGCCAGTATTATTATTTGTTATAAGTTGTCTTTTATATTGCGTGTAGCATGTGGTGTGAGGCATCACTGCTGTCATTTACACACGGGACAGTCCCGCGACGTCATGAGTAGCCTTAAGCAGGGTTCATTAATAAAGAAATCAGTCATTAACAGCAACATATTTTTACACATGTGTTTTTGACTACATATTTGAGTCGAGAATGAGCACATCAAGTGTATAAAGTAACTTTATCACTTTCCACACTGTACACTGTGATGTATATTATACATCGTGTGCCTCTATCAGTCTCACAGATGAAGTGTAACCCGCTGGAAGAATGACTCCTTTGAAATAACAATGATTAATATTGTTTGCAATGTTACAGATCCACTCGTGAACACTCCTTCAGCACAATTCATCATGTGTGAACATTCAAATGATGTGTGAAATGCTACATTGTGCGGCCCGTGGAGGTAAGCGTGTGTGGATAGCGATTCACATTACAATGTTCTTCCTCCTTGAACTTCTGGTGAGCAACTGGAGCAGAATTCAGTTTCTGCTTAATGCAACATACAGCGAGGTCTAATATGTCGTGGAAAATCCAGTGTCTTCATTGGTGAGGTGTAAACCAGTTTTCAGAGCACTGCATCACAAGCCAATTCATTTAAGGGAGAAGATTTGACATTAATAATCAAAAATAGCCCTTCAAATATACCATGGTGCCTGGTCATTTCAATTATTAAATAAATAAATAATTTATTAAAACAATAAAAATAAATAAAAAATCTAACAAATAATTATTAAATAAATAAAATGTGCCATTAATCAACAATTAATTCCAAGCTTCACTCTTAACTAAAATTGTACATATACATCAAAACATTATGATACCATTATTTAGACCAAAATGCAAGTTTGTATTACTTGGTAATATTTTACCGTCACAAAATCTGTCTAGTTGGGTTTTCTTGAATACGTGTGAAAAACAGAATAAATTACAAATGTTACAGGCCTTACAAAATTGGTCAGTGTCACATTAAACAAGATGAAATGAAGACATATATGAAATATGAAAACCTGAAAGGCAATGACAACAGAGTAACAAAACTGCTCTTTGGTTTTAAACAAACAAAGTTACACACACACACACACACACACACACACACACAGAATGTAACGCATGGCAAAATCTTGCACAGAGCATCTATCACAGAGCCTGACACATGCTCACTTTAATACTGTTTCTCTTCAGTTCGGCAGTCAAACAAAACATTACAAAAGTGAAAAATGACATCTATATCATCTGCGCCACAAAAAAACCCTAGCCATGCATCGACAGCAAATGAGCATGACTGGAAGAGAAAATTGTACATGTATGAAATAAAATGGCCATATTCAACATGATGAACACTGGAAGTAATTGCATATCCGATTATTGCATAGAGAAGCCAGATGAAGATGCATCCTAAATATCGTAAACTAAACCTTTGTGCATTGTTTATTCCGTTGCACAATGCAGTGTTTATACACATAGACTGAAAAATCACTGTAATATACATTTGGTTGGAAATATAGATCTATTATCATGGCACTGGCTGTACAGCTAAACCACGTTTAGAAAAATAACACTGTATGAAATATGAGTTATGAAAGATCCTTTAGCTTTTCCTTCTGCACGTTTCGGACATATTCTGAAATGGTGAAAATGCCAAAACCAAGGAATGCCAAGAGTTAAACGTATATTTTATTTTACATATACTAATATTTAATATTTAATTTGTTTATTCAGCTTATATATCCAAAAGGTGAAAACATGAATGATTAAATGGAGTAATTTTTTTGGTCAACCTAAAGGATGATGTTTGGCACATGAGCAGAACATAATCTGACGTTTCAAACAAAACGAAACCGGAAAATGAGCACAGATAGAGGAACACATTTATCGTAACTTGAATAAATATATATTTTTCACTGGCAATCATCAAGACCCATTAATAATCGATATCAGAATGAAACATCGTCAGACCCCAGGACAACATTTTCATTGTGTATTCATGGAAGCCCCCAACTGCCTCGAGATGACCAAAAATGGTTCATTTTCAGTGACTGAAGTATTATAATTTAAATATACGATATATTACAGTAGTAATGTTTTTCAGTATTCTCGCAATACAGTACGTCTTCAAGTTGCAAAAAAAAGTTTTACAAGTTCTTCTCTTGGATTGCCAGTCATCCGTTCAGAAGTTCTTAAGTTGAATATTTACCTTTAGTCATTTTCATTTTTTTAGTAAATATATTGCCACATTCATATATCATGCATTTTACTGCATTGCTATTGCACAGGTCCGGATTATTCAGGAGGACAGGAGAGAAAGAGACGAAAAAAGGAATAAATACCTCTGCTGGGGACTCGAGTGAGAGCGCTGCAGTGAGAGGAAGGCGGGCACGGTGGGACGTGGAGGCGGTTGGATTCGCATCTCTTTACTGCTTGTGAACATCCTCGCTGCGTATGATCTTGTAAATGATCCAGTAGAAAATGTTAAAAATGAGGAAGACCAGCGGAAAGGCCACACGCGACACCGTGTCGATCCGTTTGGCGCGGCCGATGAAGAGCTTGCGCATTTCGTCCACGGTCTTCTCAGGGGGGTTGGCGGAGGTGGGCGCGTTGTTGTTGTTACCCTTGATGGCCATGCCGTCTTTGGCCTGGAGGCACGCCGGACCCATGCCGTAGGCGGAGAAGCTGAACCGGCCGTCTCCCGCCTCGTCCTCCTGTCAATCGGTCAGGAAACCCAATAGTCAAACACTAATCCTTATTAAACGAGTAATATATATTGTAACCCAGTGTCTTCATTGGTGAGGAGTAGACCAGTTTACTGAGCACTGAATTTGATATCAGTAATAAAAATAGCACTTTAAATTTACCATGATGCATGGTCATTTAAACAAAACAAAGTCGCAAAAATACACAAAACTACACACAGTGGCTTTAAAGTGAACAAACATTTATTCACCCTCATGTCATCCCAGACGCATGTGGTGTTCTTTGCTCAAATAAACACATTCAGATTTTTAGAAAAACAAGTGGATGAAACCCTCAATTTTGAGGTCTCAAATCCACCCCCCTGATGTAATGTGGGTATGCCGTTTGATGTAATTAAAATGAAACTTGTTTTGCACTTGCTGCTCTTATCTCACTCTCTTTCCATTTTTGTTTCCTTACATATATTTGTTTATTGACTGTTGCATGCAATCCAGAAATACAGCATATTTAAAAAATGTGATTTGGGTTTTTCTGTTGGGTTTGGGCTCTAAATTGAACAGTAACACTCAGGTTAAAGCCCCGTTCACAGCAAGAATTATAACTTTAAAGAAAACGATATTAGCGTCCATACCAGCGAACTGTATCGTCTGTTTATTCTAAGCTCACATCTGCCACTTTAAATTCTCGAGCTCGTTATAGTAGGATGGATTCTGATTGGCTGTCAGTGTTTGTATCGTTAATCAGCTGGAAAAAATAATTCTGAAAATGAGTCCAATGATATGGTTTCTCTGTGCCTGTATCATTATAGTTGTAGTGTGGACTCCTATTCTTTAATATTGAGAACAATTCTAAGAACTATAACTTTATTGTTATTTTTATAGTTATGGTGCTTTGTGTGAACAGGTCAAGCGATCTCAGGTAGAGAGCAGGTTTGGGCTTTAGTTTAAAGCCTGTTCAGAGCTCCAACACAGAGGCTTGTAAGTTTTTCATGAGTCTGAAGACCTCGATTACTTTAGCTCATGTGTGTTTAATTGGGGTTGGAGCTAAACTCTGTAAGAAAGTGGCCCTCTCTTCAGGGCCACTGTCATACATTGGTTCATTAGTTTAAACTCACCAAAAACATCAGCACTGTGAAATATGGCATAAGCACATTGTTTATAGCTAAAGAAGTTTAAAATACTATGATTTTTCTCACACAAATATCACTTCTTTCATATGGATTACTATCATGTTCATTTTGTGTAACTCTTGGGTTACCGTCCATGAGAAAAAAAATATATAAATAAATTAGTGTCCATCTGAAGAAAGAAATTCATATTCATCTGGGATGGCCTGAGGGTGAGAGAATTCCTTATCCCTTTAAATCCTCCAGTCCTCTTGGGTGAATTACATATATTGATGAGTATTAACTAAATACATATGTCAGCTAGAGGGCACAAGGTGTATTCAGAGGTCACAATCTCTCAGAAAAGTTAATGGACTGACCTTGGCCTGCTCCACACCTCCACACGATCTTATTTGAGATTCAGCAGATGGACTCGATCGTAACGTTAATGAAAACAGAACCAAAATAACCACCCGGTTAATTACATTTCAGTGCACGCATAGATATTTCACCGTGATTGCGCCTGTTTAAACACGAAGCGTGGATGCGAAATAGGATCATTATGTTCGTAATGCATGTTTTTAATTTGCAGGTGCAAACATCTAGAGCTGGGAACTATCCCGCTTACTTTTACTGAAAGATCAGCCATTTTCTAGACAGGACTCCATTTTTAGACACTTTGTCCTCCTTCCGTCCTTGTCTTTTAACCATCCCATTTATAACTGTTAATGTGTGCCGGGGTAAATGGAAGATCACACCAGGATGTGTGTGTGAGGGCTGATGTTATTCCACTGCCCCTTTGTTTTTGTATACGACGCTGTCTTTGATGCCGGGGTGCTACAACCTTTCCTTGTCCTTCAGTTGCACTGGCTCACCATTTGTAAGTATTACGGATGCTCGGCTTTATTTCTGCTGCCATATGATTAATGTGGTGGCTCAGAGACGTGACGTGGAGCTGTAAAGAGAAGCTGGGCTGCAGCACCACTGTGTCCTGCGTCACTTTCCCTCTCGGCCCGCCCCTGCCAGATTCATTACCCTCCCTTCCTAATTAAAACTCAGCCATTACTGCATTAGTCGTGCCAGCCGCCTTCCCAGTCCGACTGTTAGAGGGGAGGGAAAAAAACAATAAGCAGAACGCTCACCCGCATCCTCGAGGTTTACAGTGGCGTGTGATATTACAGCCGCACGTCAGAATGCAGCTCACGCTAGTGTTTGCAAATCAGGGGTGTGGCCTCCACCGCTATATACAGGACCTCTCGGCTCCTTCATCAATCAAAGCCCGTAGATCTGACAGGTGTTTTGATGTCTTTTATTGGGATGTTGTGATAAACCACAGAAACCGAAATAGCTGTATGGTACCAGCCTTGTGCCTTTATCATATATAAATATATATATATATTCAAAATATTTAGCATCAGATGTCCTGGACAGGGATGATTTCATATAAAGCATATATTAAAGTGAAAGTCAGCTCTATCGTACATAATGAGAGCGGGATGATTGACTGCATTTATCCGTGTAGGACATTACATTGCACTGCATTTACATATGTCTGTTGTTTTATCACCTATGGGTGAGCTGGAATGAATATTTTACGAGTTGCGTGTGAAACAGATTCAGGCATTATGCTGATGTGCCCAGTGGTTATGAGTCTTGAATGATTATATGTTTACAAAAATTAGATTTTTCACCAATAAACATCTGTGCCCTCATAGATGTTGGGAATTTAAATGAGAAGCCGACGAATAGCATTCGCTCGGTGTATATCATGCAAGCATATTATGCCTTTCAGGTTTCTTTAATGGCCAGAATCATTTTCAAGCCTGTTTTCGTCACTGACATCAGCTGTATCGGTCCAACCATATCTGAAACTCTCGATTCCTGTCGCCCTGTGCAGTGACCTCCAGGGTATAATGAGAACTGCTGGCTTTCAGGCCAAGCACTGATTCTGAATACGCTTATTAAATTAACACTTTCCTTTTGCTTTAATAGAGCTACGCATTTATCCTTGTGCATTTTCTTATCACAAAGCAAAAAAGCAAAAAAATAATTCAGATGCTTGCCCATTCAAAAGTTACTACCCCATCAGAGGTTGGTACAGGAACGAGCCCTAAATTCCAAAATTAATGGATCTTATTAAATGGGTTTATGATTAAATGTCTGAAATAAGAGGTTAGCACAAGCTCAATATATTTTCATGTTTTATTCTACCACATAAAATACATCAATAATATCTTACACATTTTTTGTTTTTACGTGTCTTGAATAAGGTGGTTGTCAGCAGTTGGCTAAATGGGACTCCCGAGGTTGTCGTAGACTTTAAATGTTATTTTTAGGCTCTTCTGAGTCAAATTAGATCACCCAAAACTGCTATTTTTGTCTCTATAAATGATTCAGGCTCCTTCAATGTCACTATGGGATTTTTTCCAACCCATTTTAGAAAAGTAATCCTCTCCTTAACAGCCCACATGATCTTAGTTGTCACTCATGTCCGCAGCACAAGCAGTGTGTACTATAATAAACATGAAATATGGATATTTAGCTACTGTTTTTAGCAAACAGTGTTGGATAGTAACTGATTACATGTATTCTAGTATTCTATGTAATCAGATTCCAGAAATGTAGCACTTGTTATTAGATTGTTACATTTTAAAGGTTCCTTATCAGATGACAGTTATTTTTTTATGTATTACACCATTAATGGCAGTAAATTATTAATAATTAAGCTTCCCAAATCCCTTTTTTCCCCCTTTTAAATTTTCCCTTCTAAAAAAATTCTACTTTGCATCAAATTTAGCTTCGAATATTCACAATAAAGAAATGCCATGCAACTGTAATTATAAATTAATTTGCGATCCATGCTCCTGAATTTGGGAACGAAAGCACCTCTCACTCAGTTCTTTCCATGTATGAGACAAATAATTGAGACAAACACTACTAAACTCGGATTTAGTCTGGTTAATGGTAATAAAATATTTTTATAATTGTGATTAATTAATCATCACCACATAAAACCCCTACAGTTCCTGCATTAACTCTGAAACCCTGGAGTAACGCAATGTAAAAAAAGTAATCTAAAAGTAATCCAAAAGTAGTCCGAGTGCATTACCTAGAATTAGTAATCTAGATTATATTACGAACCACAACCCTCATCATGTAACTTGTAATCAGTAACTGGCTAGTGGCTACAATTTAGTTATAAAATAAATTAAATAAATTAATTTATGCATTTAGCAGACGCTTTTATCCAACGCAATTTACAGTGCATTCAGGCTATCAATTTTTACCTATCATGTGTTCCGGGGAATTGAACCCTCAACCATGTGCTTCATAATTATCCAAAGTACAATACAAAGTTGACCAGGTGAACAAACATTATTCAAAAAAGCCTGACTAGAATAATCTGACTGACCAATAGGAATCAAGTATTCCAAAGAGTGGCGTTATAAGCAACAACAGAAGACTGCAGTACTTTGCAGCACACTTCAGTCCAGTGCCAAGTCCACTCGTCACCTCTGGCTCTATTAAACACTCCAGCACACTGAGCTGCACTAGAATTCAGGCTGCACCAAACCAAATCATCCTCACTCTGCACCTTTAACATCCCAGCCAGATGAGTGACAGTGGTTTACTTATCTGCTCGTGCTTATTTGCCTTATTTGCATAGACAATCTCCCCTCGTATGAACAGCAGCTGCAGAGCGTTCAGAGTTCCCCGCGTGCTCCACCCAGCATCACAATCAGCCCTAACGAGGTGATTACTCTCCATCAATAGGCTGCTCACTAATACGCTCTTGTCATTGTTAGGCAAAGCAAAGACATCTGCAGTCCAGAGGTCGCATTGCTTCACACAGTTATTAACACAGCTCTGCCAGGACATGCAGTCTGGTACAGTCCCACGCGCTGAAGCAATAAACTGGACAGGTTCCAGCAAATAATCTAATATAAGTCAAACAGCATAAATGTACATTTTATTAAAGAATGAGAGCTAAATTACAGTCTGTTTATGCAAATGAACTTGTTCCTGAGCAATACATTTTTAAGATTAAACACTGGGAAGTAAGCTTGCTTTTTCATTTGAACCCTAAAGGTTCTGCATGCAAGAATAATAAATTATATTTGCATTTTTAATTCAGATTTGGCTTTGTTCACTGACTGATGCATTTTGCACACAAAACCGGAACATTGGTTAAATTTGTAGAAGCACACGACTCCTATTGCTGTCATTTCTTTATGTGCTACTATGCAGTTATTTAGAATTATTTATTTTTTGTTCTAGCATAATTCGCTCTGATTGGCTTTTTCATTTTGAGGTAAAACCTGATTAGCTGACTTCTAGGAGTTAGAGCACCCAGGGTTTATTTTCCAGTCACACTAAGGCACCATACAAATAATATACATACTTTGCTTCTATATAGTAAGTTAAAATCAATAGGTGAAAAAAGTAATAATTTTGAATTCACATAAAACAGAAGAATAAACTACTCCAATGACCTTTTGCTCCCAGAAAGAAACTGAAGTGCACATCCAATAAAGTGTAACAGTGTCCATACAATTTTTCAGTGGCTTTGGTTTCTGGAATTTCTTTCACATCCATTTTTTATATAAGGATTAAAAAAATTAAACAAAAACAGAGTTATAAGCCATGAATCAACAAACTAGCTACAAAGAGAAACACTTGATTTGAAGTAAAACTACATTTGAAAATCAGACAAAAAGACAATGAGGGAAAGAACTACAATCCCATGAGTCACTGTGAACAATTTAGTTAAAAACAATGGATGCATATAAATAGATTTTTACAAATTGATTTTAAGATGTTGGTTATGTATGTATGCATGTAAAATATGCATGTACAAAAATATTTAAGCATTTCAAATTTACCAACTTACGATAGAGTTTGATTTTTGACATGATTTGCTTGTTTAGCTATTCTCTATTTGGTGAAATTATCACAAATAATTTAATATAATTTATAATTTTTTTTTTTTTACCAGAAATTCCATGGTCGAACATTATTATTTAAAAAACTTGTTGAAATAATGCAGGCTGATGGCTTCAACAGAAGCATATACCATTGATTAACAACCTCTTCGTTCACAGTAGGTCTGTCTACGATGGTTTACAAGTTATGGTTAAAATCAATTCCCCTATAGAGAAAATGAATGGGATTTTTACATCTGGAACCCAACTATTGCACTCTACGGACATTTTACTATCCCATGGGGCCACAGGAGAGGATTTGTGAAGGGCAGTGAATGTGGTACATCCAGATACACAAATTTTTTTAATGTCTGCAAAGTATTACTTAGGCTGCATTTACACTGCAGGTCTTGATGTCCAAATCAGATTTTCTGACTATATCCGATTTTTTTGACGACCCGTTTACATCATCTTTTAAAAGTGTCCTGTATCCAATTTTTGCATTTACACTATACACTGCTGAAACTACCAAACGTAGACGTTCTGACCCAGAAAAGGAAGTAAAACAGCATGAAATACAATGGATGCAGATGCAAATAAAATTATACAGTGTTTTGCTTTCCACAATATTTTGAAAAGTCAACAAAAAAACCAGCAAAACATTGGTCTCGTACCGCGGAGAAAAAAGAGGAGCCCTTGTTGCAGCCTGGGCGAATTTCGCGCCTATAATAAGTCATGTTATCTCAGTTGGTGGTGTCCACCTGAGTTGACGTCACTTTTTTATTGACGTACGACTTGCATTTACTGGGGAATATCCGATTTGTCTGCTTACATGGCACATGCAAATGCACGTATCCGATTTATATCCGATTTATTACCACATATGAATGAGGCCTGAATCCGATCTGAGAACATCGGAATCCATGCGTTTTTTTCTTGCTTGCACGTTCACCTGTCATATCCAATCTGTGCCACATGAGAGGAAAAAATCGGATTTGGGTCACTTGAACCATGCAGTGTAAATGGGGCCTTAATCTACAGCGATTTTGGAAGCAGTCTAAGAGTTTAGGGCACTCAGTAGTAAGCTAGCTAATGCCAGCTAAGCAAGACTAGGGTGAGAGTAATACAGGTAGAGTAAGGTTTACCAATGTGCACTACCTTCCAGGACCCTACACATCTCTGTGCTGTCCGGCAGGGAGACGCCAGCTGCCACATGCAGGAGGAGGAGGAGGTCGATAAGCTCCTGTGGTAATGCCGGGGAGTTGTTTTATTGTGTAGTGCAGGGAGGTGACAGCTCTGGGCTGCAGTGCAGAGAGCAGGCACTGACTGATAGCCCCAGTGAGGCAGAATGAAGGGCTGAACCCCAGCCGTGGATCACTGTGGCCGGGGAGTTTCATTAACCAGGCGCTGATAATGATAAAGCAGCAAACCTACTGCTGTGCTGCGCCTCCTGAAATTAAAACACTACACACTAATATTTAAGCATGCAGTCATGGTCATGTGAGCATTCCCTTTAGCGTCTATCCAAAGCCATGATGTCCAACACAAAATGGAGAAATAGTCTGTCATTATTTTTGTTCTCAAAAGCTTGAAATGTAGTATATAATAATTAAATAGTTGTGATATATACTGCCATTCAATTGCACCCCCCCACCCAATTACCGTATTTTCCGGACTATAAGTCGCACTTTTTTTTCATAGTTTGGCTGGTCCTGCGACTTATAGTCAGGTGCGACTTATTTATCAAAATTAATTTGACATGAACCAAGAGAAATGAACTAAGACAAATGAACCAAGAGAAAACATTACCGTCTACAGCCGCGAGAGGGCGCTCTATGCTGCTCAGTGCTCCTGTAGTCTACACTGAAAACATAGAGCGCCCTCTCGCGGCTGTAGACGGTAATGTTTTCTCTTGGTTCTTGGTTCTAAATAAATGCGACTTATAGTCCAGTGCCACTTATATATGTTTTTTTCCTCGTCATGACATATTTTTGGACTGATGTGACTTATACTCAGGTGCGACTTATAGTCCGAAAAATACGGTAATACTTTTAATAAGCTAGGATGCCTTAAATTAATCAAAAGCCACAGTAAAAAAACAAAACAAATAAATGCTGTTCTTTAAAGCAAAATTTTACTCCCAGAAATATTTAATACAAATAATCAGTTTCCACATTTCTTAATTAATTTTTAAATGGTTATAATATTTCACAATATTACTGTTAAGTATTTTGCCCCAAACCTTTTAACGCTAGTGTATGCGGTTTAGAAATGTATATTTTGTCTGAATATATAGCTATTTTACAATTATGTAAATGGGCATAGATGATTTTTGTCCCCATCAGCAGTGGCTAAATGCACCATGCTAACCATCCAAACACTAGCTGCTTGGGTTGGGCATCTGTTGGATGGGAATCTGTGGCATTTATACCGAACATTTGGATTTGCAGTTTGCACCATTTGCCCTTGTCATGTGAAGGACTGCTGTCAGCGAGGGCTGTGTAGACTGTCTCTGTGGATTTACCTGTATGGGGCTAAGAGAACCAGAGACTAATCTCACTGTACCTATTACAAGCAGCCCAGAGGCAAAGTGAGGATTACAACGGTGCGATTCAGGATTTATTCTGAGCTTTCTCAGCTACTTGAAAGATCTCACCATGCCAACTTACATTAGTCTGTGAATGGAAGGAGCATTGATGTTTCAACTTCTTCTCACATTACTGGTTTCAGTCTTAGCATGCCAAAGTCAGGAGAGAAGATCAAACCGGAACCTCCAAATATGATGACACTCTTATGGAAGAGCACTTTATTAAAACATTATGGCTACATAATACCATTCAAAAGTTTGCGGTCGGCAAGATTTCATTTTAAATAAATAAAAACAAGTACGCATAAACTGATCAAAAGTGACAGTAAATGCATTTATATGTATATGTGTATATGTATATATATGTTACAGAAAATCCTGTTACTTTCTATTTAGCAAGTTTTCAGCATTGATAATAATAAGAAATGTTTCTTGAGCAGTAAATCAGAATGATTTCTGAAGGATCATGTGACACTGAAGATTGGAGTAATGATGCTGAAAATTCAGCTTTGCATCAAAGGAATAAATTACATTTGATAATATATTCAAAAAGAAAACATTTATTTTAAACAGTAATAATATTTCACAATATTACTGTATTTTTTCTTACTCAAAACCTATAAGCGGTAATAAATATTATGTGTATGTATATAAACCCACTATGTGAATAAATTTGCAAATTTGCAAGTTGACAATGTTTTTCTGAAAATAAATAGTACTTTATATATTTTTTTTTTATTAAGGCAAAAAAAAAATTATATATATATATATATATATATATATTTCATATTTATTTACAGCGATATTTATCAAATTCATTAAAAGTGTTAAACATTTAATAAATAGGTTAGGAATAATATTTGTTATAGTTTTTTTCTCTATACTTTTCCGCAGACCCCTAAGCATCCCTCTTAAGGACACTAGTTTGACTAGTACACTAGTAAATCCAGGTTGTGATTTTTATTTTCATCCACAATAATGCACTGTTGAAGGTTTTGAAAGCCTTGAATGTGGCATCATGCTATTTTTTGTCAGACTCTGCTCTTCAATGACCTGATGAAATATTTACTGTATTCTGTACCTCCGAATGTAACCAGGAGAACACTGAAGGTTTGAATCCCTCACAGTGGGTCAGGCCTTATAGATGAAGTGTGTTTGGACTGTAGGGCTCACCTTAAGATGCCTTCTCCTCCTATGGAAGCGCAGCAGCTCCTTGTGTTGGCGTGCAATGAAGTTGACGGCCGCATACTCCAGCAGTGCAGAGAAGACAAAGAGAAGACACACTGCCATCCAAATGTCAATGGCTTTCACATACGAGACCTGCAGCGAGACGAAACCAACAGGATTGGCGACGAGCAAAGAAGAACAACTCTGAATCACTGCCTGGCTGAAAGTTCACTCACTTAGCTCAAGTGCTCAAAACTTTCCAGTTGAGAAAGTCATAAAATATGCCCATTATAAGGAACAATACCTTTCATCTGAAATCCAGAGAGCTAAAAGGACTATTCTACCTAGTCTGAGATAGGGGATCAAAGTGTTAATGAATAAAATATGTCAATTTCAGCAGCTGAGTCTTTATGGAGGTTTTTTCATTTACATTTTTCTGACGCTTTTATCCAAAGCAACTTACAATTGCTATATATGTCAGAGGTCGCACACCTCTGGAGCAACTAGGGGTTAAGTGTCTTGCTCAGGGACACATTGGTGTCTCACAGTGGATTCAAACCCGGGTCTCTCACACCAAAAACATGTGTCTTATCCACTGCGCCAACACCACCTCAGAGTTTTTCAGAGTGTGATCGGCCCGATTGAAGTGCGCGCTGAGAGCTGCTGCTTTGGCCTGGAAAAGAGCTTGGTTGCCGGCCCGACTGCTAGGCTGAGACTCGCTTTATTTGACAAGCCAGTGACCAAAGTGGTTGTGGAGTTTAGGTGGTATTACAGAGTGCACGGTTCACAAAGCATTGTTGGGGGCGCGCTGGGCAGAGACAGCGCTGATGAAATACTCCACTATGATCTTCTCCGCTAATTTCAGATGCTCTTACTGAAATGGTTCTCCTGCCTTAATTGAAACCTTTGGAATTATTTCCACCAATAACACCTACCATTAAAACCTAACAGTCTTTTGAGTCTTAGCCAAAAGACAAAGCTGTGTAGATAAATGTAGCTGGATATAGGGGAGGTACAGAAATACAATGACCCAATTTTGAGATCTATTGGGAATATCCAGATGGGATATGGATGTATCTGTTTGAAAAATGTGCATGCATTAAACAAAATTGTCAGAATTGTAATTAAAACCAGAGTTAAACTTTAAATCCAGAATGCAAAATATTTCAAAATCCCCGGTAGTCCTTTGGACAGGCACTCTTCAGATTGGTATAAGAGTTCCTGTGGCTCAGTGGTAGAGCATTGCATTAGTAGCACAAAAGGTTGTGGGTTTGATTCCCAGGAAACAAATATCCTTGTAAAAAAAATGCATATCCTGAATGCACTGTGTCATTTTGGATAAAAGTGTCTGCTAAATGCATCAAAGTAAATGTTTATCAAAATCAAAGCAAACTAAATTCTGATTCATCACACAGCCCTAGCTCATGCTGAATTTGTTTTTCAAATGCATCACCATGCATAAAAGACATGGCAGAAGATGTGTGATTTAATTTGGACAGTCACAGTCGTTTTTATAGGCAGTCATTGCTGTATTTTTTAACATTATTACAGGATATAAAAGATCATAGTCTCCACAAGTTGCTTGAGTAGAAGATCATCTTAAAGATCGATCACAATATCCCCATCCCTATTGCAACAAGAAGCATGTCTGACTCAAAAACCACCTGCCGAATTTCAAAACTGGGAATAATATGGGAATAATATGATTTACGTATACATTACGTATATGACATACGTATACAATCCTCTATAGTTTCATAAATCCATGCTGGAAGACTTTATGTAAGGCATGACAACCTATTTAAACCTGAACAGTGTGTGTGCCAAATCATGATGCTTGTAAATGATGAAGAACATGTCAAACTACACTACAGCACTATCCTGTCTTATCATAACGCAGCATGAAAGATCTGAAATCCCTGTGTACAATGTACTACAGCAGGATGAAGAAGTGCATTCAAGGTCACAAAGAGAGATTTGGAAATGATGGACACAATTTCTATTTTGTTAGAAAGTAATTAATTCTCAACAGCCACGCCACTCACAGAACCCTTTCAGAATTACATTATGAAATAATTAAATGGCCAATAATAGCAGGTCATTGAATAATCATCAACTCAAACAGCTATCAGTGCAAAGCATTAATGAATAAACAATCAGCTGTACAGCCACATGCTGGCCATCCCAGTGCCGCAGGCTAAATAGGTACTTGATTATTGGATTTTATATTTTTTCAGAGGGATGTCTCTAACAAAATGCCCTTTGGTACTGCATCTTGTACTAAACATTATTTACAACAAATTAAATCCTAGAGTGGAAAGTTTGCAGTAGCCTTATAAAAAAAAAATAACAAAATATGTTTATAAATAATAAAATATATGGCTGTCTCTCGAAACCAAGTTCACTTTGACATCATATTTTGGCATCAAGGTCATGACATAAAACATAACATAAGGACAAAAAAAAAAAATTGTGATCGATTTAAAATGTCTGTATTTTTGTTTTTAAATCTAGATTTTCTGTGCTTGTTTGTACACTGCACAAACTGTGATTTATCTGTTGCACCAAAGCAAAAAGAACAAATAATATTAACATTAAAATGATTAACATGTGCAAGCTAAGCACAGTTTCTATTTATAACGTGTTTAAAGTGTTGCACAATGTAGCCAATCACAGGCATAGCTGTTGATTTCTGGAACACATGGCCAATCAGAGGTGATTAAGATAGAATCCACTCACCGCAGTTCTGAAATTTGCATGGTCATGAATCCTCTAATTTTAACACATAAAGTGTAAACATTGTGAATGATTCATTGTGCATATGTTCCTCGGTTATAACAGCTTTATAAGATTGTGATGAACTGACGTGTGAGCTTTTAGTAAAAATAAAGGGAGCGTTCAAACCATGCACACAGCAGCCCATGCTTGCTTTTCTGTTAAAAATAACAGTGGTGTGTGAATGTTGATGTTACAGCCTAAATAACAAATATTTTATCGGGAACGTTTATGCTGGGCTGTTGTGGAGCTTAGGAGATGTTACAGAACCATTTAATGTAAATTTCTTCGATTGTACTGAACAAAATCTATATAGATTACTTCTATGCAGGCTTTTGTGGGCGGGAGCGGGACAAGATAACATATATCGGGACAGAATCTTGCGGGAGCAGGACTGAAAAATATTTCCCGCACAGGTCTCTAGATTCGTGCTTCTTATTACAAGTGAAGAAGGTTGGCACATGTTGCAAATGCACGTTAAAATGACCCGAACTCAGAGCAGATGCAGAGAAGTTTGTGTGTTGCAGCATTTACTGAAAAACCAGATTCTGCATTGCATATATTTATTTAACTAGCCTTCGTGATTTGATAATTGCACTAAGCCATGTTCAGTTTTATTTCAATTAATAGTGCACCCCTACTTCAGTGTGGGCAGATACAAAGATGCTTGTGACACTGCCACTTTCTAGCACATGTGTGACTGTTGACAACGCTGCTACAAATTGAGTCTTAAAACTCTCTGAGGTTCCAGCATGGTCAGGATGATGTTTATGTAGACTGTGACTGAGTCTAGTACAGCCCATAACACACTGCACTGATACAATCAATAATATGCTTCTAAAAAGGGTGAACACTACACTATCAGGGATTTTTATTGTTGGGATGAGCATGACAGAGACCCAACTGACCTTGGGAAGAGAAGCTCTAGATCCTGAGCTCTGGGTGGTCATGGTCAGCACAGTAGTGATGCCCAAGCCAACACGGGCAGGAGCAGCGTCCATGTTGATCCAGAAGGAAACCCAAGACAAAATGACGATCAGAAGACTGGGAATGTACATCTGGATCAGATAATAGCCCATCTGTCTTTCCAGGTGGAAACGAGCCTCTATGCAGGTGAACTTCCCTGGAAAACAAATAGCATGCAGATTTTATTGTCAAATCATGTTTCATTTGATTCTCTCGAGTTTTGTTATTGCATGTTTGAAACAGGCTTTAAATAGGGCTGGGAAGCAGGAAGTTGGTTCTTTTTCAGAAATGATTCCCAAATACCAGAATCAAATGAGTTTCCCAAACTAAAACACAGATACTGA
Source organism: Carassius carassius (assembly GCF_963082965.1). NCBI lineage: Eukaryota > Metazoa > Chordata > Actinopteri > Cypriniformes > Cyprinidae > Carassius > Carassius carassius. The sequence continues at coordinate 3,765,208 of NC_081783.1, read as the reverse complement.
ATCTATAAAGCAAATTAGAGAGCAAGACTAGTAAAGTCCAAATACGGAACAAATGATTTTTATGAGTCGGTTCATTTTAGAGAATTGAGTGCATACTTGGCAACTAGTGCAGTCTGAATCCTAAACAAATGACTCTTGTGAATCGATTATTTTGTGAATCAAATATATACAGCTTACAGACTTGGCCCAGTTTAGACTATTTCTCCCACATGACAGCAAGTAGTTAAATATATGTTATGTGCTTGTCAATAGTACTTTGTAAAAATAAATGAATTAAATGTTTTTACATTCTGAATAAGTATTGCTTGTTAAGCATTTATGCCACATCAACCAACCAACCAACCAATAATTCAAAAGTAGGGGTGTAACGGTACGCAAAAATCACGGTTCGGTACGTACCTTGGTTTTAAAGTCTCAGTTCGGTTTATTTTCGGTACAGTAAGGGAAAGAAATGTAAACATTAAACTGCAGGTTGTTTATTACTATAAACTTTTTTTTAACAATTTGTTTACACTTTTTTAAAACACTTTTTAATAAAAAAAAAAAAAATATATATATTATATATATATATATATACACATACATATATATATATATATATACACAGTATATATATATATATATATATATATATATATATATATAAAAAAAACAAAAAAAGAATAAGAAATAAAATACTGCTGCAAAGTTCTCCACTAAATAAAATACTCTCAGTCTCAAACCAATATCACATAATAAAATATAATGAAAAATATAAATAAATAACTATGATTACAGTGCAGCATTACCAATCCCAGTTTGTAGGCCTGCTCATATTTAAAAAAAATATATATAACTTTTCCAAAGTGTAAAGTGCAGCATCAACAGTTTCAGTTTTTAGACCTGCTCAGATTATGTTATTGCGTTGGACCGATCGGAATTAAGAGCAAAGGTCTGTTTAAATGCCGACGGGAGCTGCGTTTGAATAACAATCGTTTTTTTCCTAGTTGTAGTGATGTTCACACTCCCGTGATGCCTTTTGAAAACTTTAAAATCAGCTGCAGGGCGGGATTTGCGCTGAACGCGGAGTCTTCAGCCACTTAATATGTTCGTGTGGAAACACGAAAATGTACCTATGTTCCGCATACAAAATATTGCATTCGGTCATTCGGTACACACGTGCACCGTACCAAAAGCCCTGTAGCCCTGTAATTTTAGAAGAACTGTTAAAAATGTATTTATTATTACAATTATCTAATCATGCAGCAATAGAACTGAAATGTAGAATGCAAAATATGATAACAATTGCAATGCAATTCCAATTTACAAAAAAAAGTAAGAACCATTTAGAATCTGCTAACCAAGAATCAGAAATGGAACCAGAATTGTCAAAGACCCAAAAAATTGGTCCATTAAGGATCCAGAACTGCTATAAGGAACAGGAACTTTAACCAGAATTGTCAAATCCCTTTCTTAGTTTCGAAGGACCATGATGCTTCCATGTTCCCACACTATAACTAGACAGCTGAGCTGAAAATGTCAAGGCCAAGGTTCATTTAACTTCCAGCATTTACTCAGCTGAACTGGGATTGCCGAGCTTTCGCAGTTGTTATTGAGCTGATGCAGCATAAACCTCTAGATTATTCCCTGACCCTTGGGAATATTATGCATTGACTACACTATTTATATTCATAAATGCAACAAAGACAAAGAAAAATGCTAGTGTAAAAAGCAAACAGAGGTATTGACTCAAACAGAATCTCAAACACAGAGAGCAAACACTATATTTGGACTGCGATCTTTGTTGTTCGTAAACAGCCAAGTGAGAAACAGGAGAGATGCAACTGACCAGCTCTAAAATTAAAAGCACATCAGAATCTATTTCTCCCAAGGGACTTGGAAGATGCAATCGAATGAGGAAGACAAACTGAGAGGAGGCTGGACTGCAGAGCTTAGGCCTGCAAAATGGATTGCCATTAATAAATCTGAAAAAAACGTCATTTTAATTTCCAGTTAATGCTTGACTGGGGAGCAGCAGAGCACATATACAACTGTCCAGAGCCACGACTATGCAGGGAGAGAGAGATAGAGAGAGAGAGAGAGAGAGAGAGAGAGAAAGAGAGAGAGAGACGATCGGGGCATCTTCAGGGTCTTCCATGGACTTTGATGAGCACAAACACCAAGCTGATAGGTGAAGTGCAAAGCAAGCACACCAAAAAAATATGACCTGTTTCTGCGTGAGATGCAGCTCAGACAGGAGTGAGAGAAAGAGAGAGAGAGAGCGAGAGAGAGAGAGAGAGAGAGAGAGAGAGAGAGAGAGAGAGAGAGAGAGAGAGAGAGAGAGAGAGAAAAAATTGTGCAAATATTAAGCTTTATTAAAGTATTGAAGTTTGACTGCGTATTAGTTTGTTCTAAATTACCTCATGGACACATATACAAATACAGACAAGAGGAAAGTGATATCTAGCAGAATAATACTTGATACAAAATAAAAACGATGGGTCTGTATGAGAAGACATTTGTGTAAACATTTTTAAATTTAATTTTTTAACTTTATTGTTTATTAGCAAGAACCACAAATTATTTGAAATCATTTACTTTTTGTAAATACATTTTATTTTTTACATTTAATTTTTAAACTTTCAATTTATGTAGAGGTTTACAATAAGGTCCTATTAATTAACATTGGTAAATGCATTAACTAACATTAGCAAACAATAAGCAATACATTTGTTACCATATTTATGAATCTTTGATAATGTTAGGAATAAAATTACAACTGTTCATTATTTGTTCATGTCAGCCCAGGTCTATTAAATAATATTAACAGATTAACAGTCTATTCAAATGATTTCAAATAATTTATATTTTGTAAGCAAATTTCATTTTAAATTTTAATCAAAACGATTAATTTTAATAGTTTCATTAGGAAGTGCCTATTCAAATTCAAGTTTTTTTCCATACATATTTTTTAAGAAACAAAAACAAAAAGGATGAAAAATAAACAAACATACATACCCAAAAATATCTTTAATGATTTATTTAATATCTCAGGTTGTCTGTAATTGCTTGCTATAAACAGCACAAATTATGTAATTGTTTTGTTCTTGAGTAAATTCAATTTAAAGAGGTCATTTATATTTAAATATTTAAATTTCATTCTGCTTGTGTTTTATGATTGTGCATCAATGCTATAAACATTTGGGATAGTAAAATGTTTTTTTTTTTTTTTCATTTATACATAGTCAATAGGAATGGTAAAATTCAAATCGTTTTACTAAATGCAACAATCTAATAATTCTTCACGTAATTGTAACATAATACAGTAACCTTTTAACCCAAAAGTTCTGTCGCTTCGTAAGCAAATTTTTCATGATTTCAGATAAATTTGATCTACTTTAAAAAATAGCCTAATGTTAACTCAAAATTAAAGAAAGTATATTCAATGAAACTTTATCGAACAAAACAAAAATCACAAAATCTCATTATCCCAATGATAATAATTCAAGAAAATAAGACAATCTGCTCTGACTGTCCCTGCTGTTTTGGCTTGCTTCTATTTTCGATCTGAACTAGTCTGGCCTTTAGCAATTTTCCAGTTTATCTGGAGTGTAACAAATCCTGACAGTCAACACCGGCTGAACAGATGGTATTTAACCCAATCGAAAGTTCACGAAGAAGATTCGAAGCAGAGCTGAGGTCTACAACCTTTGACTGAACCCCCTTGGGTACCAAGTGCTTCATAACAATAGATCCAACAACAGTGATTAGCATTTGTGTCTGGCCACATTTAACTGAACAAAGACCACAGCTTCACATGCAGATGAACCACACTCACCTGTGTTGTAGTGTTTGGTGCAGTAGCGCAGATCCTTCTCTTCCTTCAATATAAACTGAGGTAAAGTCAGTCCATCTGCTACCTGCACGGCTCCCTTCTCGTCCCACTCGAATATAAGATCGTTCATCGTGTAGCCAACTAGTGGAGGAACAATGAAACAATGGATAAGTAAAACAAGAGTAGGGCTGGACGATTATGGCCTAAAATCAAAACCTTGATTAATTGAACATTTTACCTCGATTACGATTAATGAAGAATTATTTTGTTTCGGTTTTGTTTTTTTTGCCCTCATAGTCCACTGACAAGGTTTGTACCGTAAATATGATTGACTATCAGCAGTTATTTTATCTATGTTCTCAACATTTCTTACTAGGGTTGGGTATCGTTTGAATTTTATCGATTCCGATTCTTATCGATTCCTAGTTTCGATTCCAATAAGATAACAAATCAGACAAACATTCAAGTCAAACATTTAGATCTCAAACATTTTTACAAAGCATTCTGTTGCAGCTGAATAACATGAGCAAAAATAAGCAGCCTACAAAACACTGCAAGAGGAATTTTGCCTGTGATTAAAAAAAAATACCATAGCAAAAACAACTAGATTAATATAAATTTCAAATATTAAAGTGTTAAAGACAAGTAATAATATAGGTCAGTCATAAGAAAGGAACAAACAAATCAATAAGCAATATCATAAATAAATACAACTAATCAAAATTTCAGGTACAGAAACTGTAATTAAAAGTTTAAAAACACTGCATAGTTTTCTTTTTATAAATAAAATAAAGATGAATCAATTAAAGTTATTAAATATATTCAGTCAAGATCAGTGAATGATTTTCTTTTGTTCTTTGATTAACATTAATGACAGGCAGCGCGTTTATTAGGCTGTTGTCTCTTTAAGCAAAAATACTGTAGGCTACATGTGTGTTTTCTTTCTCATGTTTACGTTCACTTAAGACAAAAACGGCGGCGTTTATGATGATATACTGATGTAGTTTTCTGTATCGTAGTTTCGACTCGGAACAACCTTTTCTACAGTTAAAATACACAGAACAGTCCGAGAACGTACACAAACCATGAACCCGCAGCGCGACCGCCGACCGCTGCTCTCTGTGCACGCGCTTTTGATGCTTCATATGCGCTGCACACAAACATGCTATAATAAGTTTTGAGATTCTAAGCTACTTTAGTGATAAATCACAGGACAGCGCTGACAACTAGTTTCTGTGTTCCTCTGTGCGCGCGATCTTCATAGCTACTGTTTATATGAGTGTTCGTGCCACAATGCAGCTGCGCGAACATGGTAGCTCGATATAAGAATACACATCCGTTCATCTAATCGCTTGAATGTCCAAACCATAAAACAAATACAACTGACAAAGTTTAGTGAAGATGCAAGGCTCACCGCTCGCGCGCCATCACTATGTGTTGAACCGGCGTTCACCTCCGTGTTTTGCTTTTATGAGAGCAGAGTCATGTGGCTTTTACGTCGGTCAGAGGTTATGAATTTCGGTTTTGATTATTTTTCGATTAATCGTCCAGCCCCAAACAAGAGCTTTATTTGTGCAGGTCTAAAAATAGATTCTGCATCTATTTTAGTGGATCCCCAAACATTGAGAGAAATGATCTAAACACACACACAGATGAGTAGATTACTTACAAACGGTAGTTTGTTACTGATTACAGATTGCATGATGGCTTGGAAACACAGTCTGGGGTTACCCATTTAAGACAATGTGTTCGGACTACTTTTTAGATGACTTATCTAACTTATTATAAATGCCCTCTAAACCTACCATATTGATTAAAAACAAACAAACAAACAAACAAACAAACAAACAAACAAACAAACAAAAACAAAACAAAGTGAAAGACAATATATCCATTTTTTTGGCTGATAGAGAGTTGATAAAAAGCTAATAATAATAATAAAAAACATACAAGTGTACAATATAAAATCATTTTAACATTTGAACTCTAAAAATATTAATATTGTATGTATTTACCTGCATGTCAATGTGACCATTAACCAACATCAGAGAACTGTAAACATGCAAATAATGTGTTGTTAAATGATTGTGATATTAACTTCTTCAGGGATATTTCAAGTAAATATTTTGGCTGTAAAACATTTGGGAATCCCTGCATTATATGAACAAACATTAATTTAATACACATGAAAACATTACATGCCCAAAGTCTTCAAGTTCTTTGCACAGATCTATACATAATCAGTGTTTAGTAACTTGCATAATTATTTGTTTCATACATGGACTAATCACTTAATAGGTGTTTTCCCCCCCTCTAATTCAGATGCATTGGTTTACAAATGTATTTATAGTACATAACACTAGGTGTACATGTACATAACAGTAGATTTTAGAGTAGTATAGTAGATAAAAAAATTTGAAAGAGAAAAAACAAGAATTAGGTAAAATCTATAAATTAGGAATAATTTATGACCATTGTGTGAATATGTAAGCATGTAATCCATAAAATGTTAACTGTAATTTGATTATGAGCATTTTAAAATGTAGAAATTTCTTCAAATATTGTATAACCCCCTCTGTCACCCATTCTAAAATTCTCTCCCCCTCAACAAAAAAACCCCGCCACATCTGTGACTCCTGGTAATCATAATTTTCAAAAAGCTTCAATCAATCAAAGTTTCCCCTATAGAAGCATGCTATAATTTGGCAAATTTGAGAATCAATAGTAAATAACAGAACTGTAAAGGCCGTTGCTGACTTGTGCTCGAAGCGTCTCTCTGCTGACTGCTGAATCTACTTGAAGGCGGCCTTAAATCACTACGCTCTTCATCTGCTGGTGCAAGCCAGTACAACATCCATCACTGCACCACTGAATAAATCCTCTCCATCTGGCTGAAAGGATCAGGGCATACTTACAGCTCTCCAGCTGCATTATACAGGTCTGCACATCCATAGGGAAATTCTTCAGGTCCATGGGGCAGGCCAGAATCAGTGTTATTCTGAGAAACACAACAGAACCGCCGTCAGCAACAAACTCCACCACAGATCAAATTAGACAGCTCTTACTTTCCTCCTTTTCCATTGGTCAAACCGAACAAACTTTAAAGAAAACCTTCACCCAATCAGTATTTTATTTTTAGTATTATTATATAACATTGTGGTATTTAACAAGCTTTATTTTTTAGTTTTCATTTAAACTTTAGTAATTGCATCTATAATTTGTATTAATATTATGAATAATTAGTGACTTTAATACTTAACTCTTCCCTCACCAGTGTTTTTTTTTAAGTTGCCAGCCACCAACAGCATTATCTTCACAAATTGAGAATGGCCTGCTTTTAAATCAACAAACAAACCTGTTTTATTCATCATGCATTAATTTTGTAATCAACACTTGAATGTGGGGGAGTTTTGTAAAAGAAAAAGAAAGAAAAAAAAAGCAAAATTTTGTTAACAAAGAACACAGAAGAGAACCACACTTTTGTTCTGGACCAGATTCAGAACGATGATCAAAACACAGAGTACATTGCTTTCATCAACACCTCCAAAGCTTCACAGCTTCACCTCAACCACTTCCTAAAAAGGTTTGGCAGTTTTGATTTATATGCCGTTTAAGGCTTGATGATCATATTATTTAACATATGCATCTGAGTTCACAGTTTTAATGTTTATGTTTCCTTTCATTTATTGTCAAGATCTGGATTAAATTATCCATTGCTGCTTGCAGTATGCCTATAAAGGTCACACAAACTAACATTTGACCATTTTAACATTAAATAAGCACTTAATCAGAACCTGAGATTATTAAGTTTGTGTGTTGTTGTTAGGACAAAAACTCTGATTAACAAAGAAAATAATACCTTTTATCTGGTTAGGATGCAGTGTAATCTTATTTTTATTTTATTAGAATTCAACTTTACTTCAAATAATGGCAACACTGTTTAATGGTTTTAGGTTTGATTAACAATTTCAGCACTGCAACTATAATTACAACTGTTTTTTACTCATAATTTCCACTTCCACTGCAGTTCTCGAATCAAATATGGTACAAGCCGTTTTGGTTTTATGAGACACCTGGTTATGAGACACTGGAGAACCAATAATGTTGATGTTATTGATGTCCAACCTGGAACATAGATGCCAAATTTGATTTGAGAGCTGCAGAGGAGTGTAGGATTATTAGTGGATATCTTAAACATCATTCTGTTCTTCACTTCAGGTGGCTAAAAATATAGTGCTGAAGTTGTACAGACCATTTCTGTGGTGCCTTTTGTCAGCTTGTAGTCACTAATAACAGCATACAAGACTGGACAAACAAGAAGATATGCAAATAATGAGAGATTTTTCATATTTAGGTGGCTTTACCTTTAAGAAATGCATCCAAACTGTATGAAATCTATGTTTATTAACATCTGTCTCATATGAATCGAACGCTAGATAGAAAAACAGCACAATGCCGAGCTCTGATTTGAAACTCACTCAAGGCTGTAATCACGTCACTATCACAGGATAGTGCTTATTTACCTGCCATGTTCAATTTAACTGTGTGCTGTGGCTGCTGCAATTTAGAGGGAGTTCAAAACTAAGACCAAACTGATCTAAAATGGTTCATTTGATAGTGTCAAGTTAAGAGATGAGGCGTCCCAGTCCACACGGCTATTCACTACATCACGACATCCCCAGTCCTCAGTGATACAACGAGAAGACATTGGAAACATGCTTAGAAGGATACTCCTATCTTTTAAGCTTTAAGCCATTACATTTTCTATTTATAATTCTATAATTTTAAAATCTGCTGCACAATTTAGCAAAAATTCTGTGCATTTTAAACATTTCAACAAGATTCAGAACCATTCCAAAGTTTGGGATTAGCAAGAACTCTCTTATGCTCACCAAGAATGCATTCATTTGATCAATAATACAGTAAAAATTGTAAAATTGTGAAATATTATTACTATTTCAAATACTTGTTTTTTTCTTTGAATACATTGTAAAATGTTATTTATTTTTGTGGTGCAAAGCTGAATTTTCTGCATCATTACTCGTGATCGTAAATGATCAGAAATCATTTTAATGCTCAAGAAGCATTTCTGATTATGAAACCTGTGGATTAATTAATTTAATGCATGCTTGCTGAATATATGTAACAATTTAAAACCAATTAAAATATTAATGTAATGTACTAACATTGTAGCACGTTGTCTTTTACATGAAAAGAGACATGCAAATTGTTACTTTTTATAATTTTATAAAATTTATTAACTAAAATATTTGAATGTTACCTTTTACATTTTTGCTGATTAATAATGATTTTATTTATTTATTTTTTGTTGAAAAGTCTATAATATGTGTTTAATGGCAGGCTCCACTGCGCCAGCTTACACCATTTAGTGTGACAACATGACCCTCTACTAAGCCAAGTTATCCAAAAGGTCAACGTGTGTTTAATGAACTGTATGTCATTTTTTCAAAGGGCACACCGAAATAAACCCACCCTGAGAAATACAGACAGCAGTAAACACTGCTGTGACAACATGCCCCACTCTCTCTAACAAGTGTGCGAACATACCGTATTTAGATTATATATTGTCTGAATTCGATTATATATTGTCCTCTCACCTTATACTGTATAAAACATTCCCGTTTTTGGAGATCCTCAAAAGCTTGTTGTCAGTAGTAACCTCGTGGAAATTGGCTCCCTTTTCATTGGCAAAGAACAGATCAGGTTTCCAAATGGAGTCCAACATGGAGGGATCAAGGTCAAGGGAGTCATCGGGATACTCGCTGTAGGCCAGCCGAGGGTCGTTCCACTGCTGTCTCAGGAAAATGTTCACTCTGTAATCCTGTGGCACACAAAGACAGCCATGTCAACAGATCACAGGTGAAAACGCGAGACCAGCACATTTCATCACCCTCTTTTTTTTTTTTTGTATGTCTTATCTTAGACCAGGTCAATTTGGTGTGGTCTCAGTATATATTTTGCCTGAGATAATTGTTAGCCATGAGATGGCCAGTGCATAAAAGCAGACACTGTAAAGCAGTGGGATTTGGCCCCAACACACTGCTGTAATTGTCCATTCTTCTCCAAAACAGGCATCCAGTTACATCATTTCAGGAAGACCATTAAACTGTCTGGGCACTAATGTACCTTGGGATGATCGGCACGGCACAGAATATAGTGGATGACCTTTGCAATGGCAATCAGCTTCAACATGCAAGGACATTTCAGGGCAATTATCCTAATGTAAGGTGACCGGTTCATCCCAAGAATTGCGAAATATTTTGATGGAGGAGAACCATCTGTCTCAGGTTATTAGATTTGCCTTTCGGAGAGCGCAGCCACCGTAGCACGGGAAAAAAACAAGTCTCATCGATTTTACTTTGTCAATATTTCTCCTTTATGATAAACAGCCCACGGACGTAAAATGAACCCTGCAAAAACAACAAAGCGATACTTCATTACCGGTAGCATTATCTCAGGTGTTCTCTGTTCTCCTAAACAAATGCAAATGATGACATTTAACACCACTTATATATGTATATAGCAAAATTAGTAAAACCTTTAGCTCTTGTCTACCACGATTATCCGACATCCGTTACTAAAACCGAACAGAACGCCCGCAGTCAAACTTACAGCTAGTTTCAGACAGAATGATTTTGCATACAAGCGAGGAGTGGGTGCACATTCATCAGTTTTTTTTCTAATTTGATTTCTCTAGGCTGAGGAGAGTGATTTATGGCAACAACCCACTCATAATGCAATTCAAGCCCAAGGCCAGATCCTATCCTGACGGTGACATATTAGAAAAAGTTTGCACAACTCTAGCACGCCCAACTAACAAATGACGGACGTTGAAATTTGCACGTTCGTGCTTCCTCAAGAAAATGAAAGAGCTGGCGAGCTAATTAAATAGCCACTCGCCTCTCCCATGGGCCACTTGCCTTACAAAAAGTGTAAACAATTAGGACAGTGAAAGGCCGGGGGGAACGGCGGTCTCAGTAGTGGCTGGAGTCGCTCTGATCATTACTGGATGAAACATTGTTCTCGGCTGCCCTATAAGCACTAAAGATTTATCTATACGGGTGGCGTTACCTGCTCCTGCCCCGCCACCTCGCAGTGTGAACATGAGCAACTCGGATCAATTCCGCTGGTTATGGAGAAAAATAAAAGTAGAAAGCACTGCATTTGTTCTGCTTGAGGGACTTCTGCAAGCCGCTGAAGTTTTGGAGCTGCTCTGCTGGTGCCAAACAGGAAATCTTTGCATTACTTATATTTGTGCTCATAAAGGCTTCAGAAGAAGTATGACCTTCACCAGATCAGTGTTTCTAGAAATGCATGGACATTGAAAGCACTTTAAAAATAACATGGCCCAAGACTTACCTATGGGTATGTAATCAATATATAATCAATGGGTTAACATTTTCAATTCACAATTATTCCCAAAGAATGATAATTTATTGGCCTCCACACCATCAGAGGATAATGGTCTGTTTATTATAAGCTTATGCTACAGTTCTGTCATCTGCTGCTTTAAAGGATTGAACTCAATCAATCAATCAATCAATCAATCAATCAAGCTGGTTCTTCAGTTAAAAAAAAAGTGATTTCAACAATATCGTTCCTATGCATCATTATCATTTCAGTTACGCTACAAAAAACAAAAACAAAAATTCATCATTTATTTAAAATACATTTAATCCATGCTAAGCATAGTTCAAATACATTAACATATCATATCACTGACACATCACTTAAGACTTACTGATATAAAATTATAATGACATTTTATTTGGAGCGTTGTTTTATTGCACAATGTAGATTTCTTAATATTATGCCTAAAATGTGTGCTATTGATGAGGACTGTATGATTTTTGAATAATATAATTTTTAATAAATTTTAAATGCAAGATATTTAAAATTATACCTGAAGTATACTTGCAATAGTTCGACTTTAACACAATCAAATATTCATATGTATGCCTTTAGTTGGACCTCAGCACTACTATTGCACCATTTAAGTTCATTAAGCACAAAATTAGTTGTTCCAATTTTGCAGACTTTAAATTTACCAGTTCAGTATAGGAAAAGTACAACTGCAGAGGATTTGTATTAAGCACATAAATGTAAATGTATTTATAGTATGCTTAGCATGATATGTATTTTAGTATTTAGTATTTTTAGTAGAATGTCTAGAGAAGTTATGGGAAGATATTGACAACTCAATTAAAATCTGGATACAAAATATCAAAAACTTTAAAACATTAAAATATTAAAACAGATAAAAAATATTATAAAAAACATAAAGAAGCATATTTAAATGTATGTAATTTTAACAGTTCAACTTCTCAATCACATCAACTTATTCATTTGTACTGACAAAATGAAAAAATGCACAATAGAAGAATATTTCTCATAACTTTGAAGTCAATGTTAGGGTTACATATCATGTGCATCACTTTAATCCATTTACTCACCATTGTTGTTTCAGCAATGGATCCAAAACTGTTAATAAAAATGTTGCATGTTACGTTCACAGGTGGACCTGTGGAAAAAGAAAAACAACAACAAAAAAAACAACAACAAATAAGTACACAGCTACTGAATTAAACAAGTTATCCTTTAAATTTTAAACTTACCAAAACATATTCTTTATTAAGAAGCAACTACCAATTCTAACCAAAACTTACCTGCTTACTGCTAAATATGCACATTGTCATTGGCAAGGTATGTAAATCAGATTTCTAAGATATGCATCATCTCACAAAACAACGATATTGTTAAAATATGGAGTAAAATGATTAATACAGGATGTTGAGGTGAGTCTTCTGTAAAGACAAGGACCAGCAGTTTTAATATAAGGACAGAACAAACCCTCAAAGGCAAGCCATTGCTCCTCCCATTTCTGTTTTAGAAATATTATATGTAAATCTCTTATGCTGGTGCACAAATTAAAACCTGCAGTCATAGAGATGCTGAACAGAAATCATACTTCTGCTGTTCCATCACAGAACAGAAACACAGAAAGGGGGATATTCTGAGTGACAAAAAGACCCTGTCAGGCTTCTCCAGACTTCTGATTTAGTTAGATACAGAGCTGCAGATCAGCATGGAGAAACCCTGAACCCCATTTCTCAGCGTGCTGACATGCCACACGCAGCATCCTAAGGTGCTGAATGAGTAGATTACTGCAAAGAAACATATTGCAATCTGCAAAGTCTGGCTAAATTGATTCTATAAAGGCTGTGATTTCTTCCTGAAGTGTAATCCACAAGAAAACTATTACCTGGAAATAAATCCACCTCACATATGTGATTTGACAACATTTTACAGTGTATAGCATTGTGCCATAAGAAATGTTTTAATTGAGAAATAGTGCTTAGTCAGGGTAGTGGCATATTTACTTTTTGTCAAGAATGAAAATGAGGCTGTGAGGGATAGAAGTACAGTGTGTTCAGTGGATTGTATGGTTGGTTAGAGATTGTTGTTGAAGAAACAAACAAACAAAAAAAAACTTTTTGAAAATTGTGCGTTGTGAAACAATGATCTAAGACAGTGCGTGAAATTGCGTAGACTGTAATCCAACCTTTCATAGCATCATTTTCATCCGAGTTAAATTCAATATGTCGCATAGCCTGACTAAGAGTCATATCTCCCTTATTAGCCATGATTTTATTATAGTTAAAAGTGTAGAAGTCATGTTTTATTTATTTTTTTGCCATCGAGTACAATTTGTATGGCCACAGTTTTACTACAGTTGACATGTTTAATTTGGGGTAACTAGAGTTTAATTACAATAACCATGCTTTTTGGATTTATCTGTAGTAAATCCTTGGTTAATTTTCATAAGGGCTTAATGTTTAAAACAGCTTTGTTTCAAAACCTAGTGAGCAGCTTCATTGCCTACTATCTACAAAAAAAGGCAGCATCCAATACATAATCAAACCAATTTTGTACCAATCCAGGTACCATGTGATTAGCTTTCTTCACAAAGACTCAACTCGCCATTGATTTTGTTAAGCTAACAAACCCAATTTTCTAACAAACAAGTCGTTCAGTAGAATTAAAGGTTTTATGCAATGCAATATGCCAGTTTATTCATTTTTTTTTAGGACTGAACGAAATATAGTAATATTTATAAATAAAAATTGCTTTGTCAGCCATCTTGGATTTACTTTTTCACTCACTGTAGTGCATCCTCCAAAGCCACGCCTCCAAAACACATGACTGCACACAGGCAACAGCATGAGGAGAGACGGCGTTGGTGGAGGATTGAATGCAACAACGCCAGATTACCTCATGTCTCATTCACCGGTGAGAAAACATTACAGTACAAATAACATAATATTACAATAATAACACTACCATTCTCGCCTCTCAGAAATGTACAACAATGACAGTGGTAAAATAGTCCATGTGACATCAGCCACAAAAAGTATTCTCGCAGCTTGGAAAATTACGGTTGAACCCCTGATGTAACAGGGACGATTTTACCAATGTCCTGGACCTGGGAACATTGCAGTTGTGTTGCTGTCTACGGAGGGTCAGAGAGCTCTTTGGATTAAATCAAAATATCTTAATTTGTGTTTTGAAGATGAAGGAACGACATGAGGGTAAGTAATTAATGACAGAATTTGTATTTTTGGGTGAACTTATCTAAACTAAAAAAAAAAAGATTTTATTCTAAATAAAGTGTTTTTAAAGGGCCATGAAACCCCCCATTTCTGCACTGGTTAGTTCTCACCACAGTTTAAAAAAATGCTAAAAAAGTGGGCGTGGTGTGCAGCGGACCGGGGGAGGGGGAAGAGGGAAGACAGACAGCAAACACTGCTTTGCGTTCAGACAGTTTCATTTCGCTACCATTGAGTTAGAAACACAAATAAATGCACAGCCATTTGCACCCTGCATCGAAAACATATTACATTTACATTCAGTCATTTAGCAGACGCTTTTATTCAAAGCAACTCACAAATGAGAGATATATATTATTCTGTGGCGTTTATATAAGTCTTTTGACAGGTTGTGTCACAGAGCTATAAAAACGGTTACACTCACCAAGCGAATGAATCGCGTTTGTGCCGAACTCTTATTACAAAGAAAAAACACTCTTCTGCGATCCATGAATGTTTTTCTGTTAATGTGTGCGATGTCATTTCACAGTCTGATGAGTCTTACATAGCAAATCAACAACACGTGTTGTTGTGAATAATTAAGCGAAGCGTCTTCTCATAGGATAAACACGCAATCTCATGAATAATTGAATAGACACAGACGCTCATCAATGTACTATAGTCCATTGCCACGTCACAAATCGTGACGTCAACACAATGTAGATTTTAAATACAGAAGATGAAAATAGAGCAAAAAAGCTTAAAATTAACCAATTTTCTCCAACAGTTAAAATTAGCGGATGCTAACATTGTCTTCTATGATGTACAACACAAACACCTCTGCTATAATCTTAGAATAAGTAGTCTGGGGTTTCATGACCCTTTAAGAAGAACACTTTTGGTTTTTCCCAAAGAACGTTTTAGTAACCAGTTCTTAAAAGAGACTTTTTCTACTATAAAGATCCTGGAACGGTTCTATGGATGTTAAAGGTTCTTCATGGAACCATAGATTCCAAAAAGAACCTTTATTTTAAAGAGAGCGCCAACTGAACCAGCCTTTGCAGGCAACTAACTAGGTTTGGAACTGGCTCAAATTGTAGCACATTATCGGGAAGTTCCTGTTTGAGCCTCTATACAGTGTCAGGCCCATAGTTTCTTGCTCTTGGCTTATTTCTTCCACTGGGTATTACACCGGCTGTTATCATTTGTCTGTTCGTGGCTTTCCTTGCCGTGTGTGACGCAGCGCAGAGGAAATCTAATGTCCTCACCCCCACTGCAGTTCATTTGTGAGCTCAGCCTCCAATAAGGAGAGAAGAGAGAGAAAGACAGAGCTCGTTAACTGTCAGGAAAGCGTGAGTCATCGCCAAGAATGATCTGCTTTGCCATGTTTTTGCTCTCCTAAGAGCTGCTCACTGCAGAGTGAAGCAATCGCCAGCGAAGGGACGTTCAGGTTATTTATACATTTTTTACTCCGCTGTCTTTCTCAGCGAATCAGACCTTAATTTCTGAGCCGTGCCCCCACCCTTGTCTCATAGAAGTGACGGCAGTTTAAAAGCCTCACACGTTTCACAGCGCTCCCCTTTATTACACAGACACAAATAGGACACGCAAGTCGCAAAGATCAGCCTCGTCTTTCCCAAAGAGAAAGTAAGGGACGAGTGTTTTTCGGTACTGTATTGACGTTAAACAATTAAGTATTTACGAAGAAAAGAGAGACAGTCAGAGAGTCATTACTGTGATGAATTTTGTGCATAAACAGAACAATCATCAAAAAGCCCCTTGGGTAAGTATAACCTCTTTAGAACACCCATAAATTACACCGAACACAAAAAAACATTGAGCCGAGAGACTAATTACTTCTTCATAAACCAACAACAACAACACATTTTTACAGTTACAAGTTTATAGTCATTCATTAACAAGGTCCATGTCTGAACTGATCAATAGCAGATTCCTTCTCTTTACCTAGCAGAAACTGGAGAACGATAAAGCCATTAGTCTGTTTTACGCCGGTCAGCTGGTGGGAAAATGGCGTACGAGATGTTGTACCCGGAGGACACTCTCAATACAGGAGCAAAACAGATTTATTACAAACAACGGGCACTTAAGATGCCTCCCAGGTAAGTGGACCACCACAAATGAAAGTGTCTGATATTAATAAAGAAAGCTTAATGATATGGCTCTTGGTAAAAATCGAGCTGCTCTCAGCAGAAATACAATGGCACTGAGGCATTAAATATTTATATGGCTTCGGCAGTACCTATAAGGTCTTGGCAAAGCAGCTTGCGATCGGAGTGAGATCTACTGGTAACAGAGGGACAGCAAAGTGCCCTACCGGCTTTTCCATGTTAGCACACTATTTTCATCACACCTCACTGAATCAACGCCGGGGCAAATGTCAAGGGCTTCCTCTTACCCCTCATACGCTTACATCCGGGCTGATGCTGAGTAAATCTATTAGCACGGGGCAATTTTCAACTTGCGCTGCTCTAGTTACACTGACATGGTAAAAAAAAGGTGTTAAGCTTCAGTGAAAAAGCTGAGCTTCTTAAGAAAGAGTGAAATGAGGAAAAACAAATACATCATGTAGCCACATAATCCAAAATCCATTTCTGTTGAGATTTAGTTGTTTGACGTGATGATGGCATCAGCGGTTTATATCTTCACGTGTAAAGAGATTTACCTACAACAAAAACAACACACACAAAAACATTTATAGTATATAGAATATAAAAGAGCAGATTTATAGTCCTTGGAAGTATATATTATAACTGAAGTATAGAAAAATACAAAAATATTATATTATATGTGACCCTGGAGCACAAAACCAATCTTAAGTCGCTGGGGTATATTTATTTTTAGCAATAGCCAACAATACATTGTATAGATCAAAATGATTGATTTTTCTTTTATGCCAAAAATAATTAGGATATTAAGTAAAGATCATGTTCCATGAAGATATTTTGTAAATTTCCTACCATAAATATATCAAAACGCAATTGTAATATGCATTGCTGAGGACTTCATTTGGACAACTTTAAAGGTGATTTTCTCAGAATATTTTTGCACCCTCAGATTCCAGATTTTCAAATAGCTGTATCTCAGTCAAATATTGTCCTCCTAACAAACCATAAATCAATGAAAAGATATATATATATATATATATTATTAATTTTATTATATAATATTAATAGAATACTACAAAAACAGAATACAGTATAGTTTACTACAAAAATAAAAAATATAGTACTGTGTACTACAATGAGGGAACAGAAGTAAACACCAAAAATACAATACTATACTAGAATACTACAAAAAAAATCATAAGAATAATACAGAACAATATTATACCACTACTAAAAACTACAATACTATAGAAAATAGTGTAATACAGTAAAACAAAAATGTTCAAAACAAAACACTACAAAATAAATAATTTTATAGTACCAAAAAAAAATAACTTACTAAACTACTAGTACTGAAAAAACTCTATAGAATAGTAAAAAAAAATAATAATAATAATAATAATGGAGCACAGAATAGTACAAAAAACAATAACAACACAAAACAAAAATACAAGAAACATTAATAAAAAATACTACAAAAAGATTTATACAATAAAACAACAGAATACACAATAATATACAATACAATAATATACAGGATAGTAAAAAACAACATAAAAATAGAATGTAGCACAGAATAGTAAATGAAACAGAATACTGCAAAACTATATGGTTATTGAATAATACACAAAAACTAAATATAACTTTTGACTATAATTATTTAACAAAAACAAAAATATGGTATAAACTTTAGAATACTACAAAAAAGAGAATTTAATATAGAATGGCAAAAACAGAATAAAATACAAGACTACAATTAAACAGACAACAATATGGTGTAGAATATTACCAAAACAAAATGCTACTTTAGAATACTACATAAATAGAACATAAATATAGAATAGTAAAGCAGAATAATATATAGTACAAATAATATATAGAATAATATATAGTACAAATAATAATATATAGTACAATTAATAGTACAAAAACATTACTACACTGGAATACTACAAACGCTACAATAAAATACAACTACAGAATGCTATAGAATACTACAGAAAAACAGAACATTATAATACACTAGCATTAAAAGCAGAGTTATAGTACAGAATAGTAAAAAAAGAACGCTAAAAACAGAATATGGTATAAAACAGTACACAAAAAAACTGAATGCTATTCTAGACTAGACTACTAAAAGAGAATATGGTATAAAATAGAACAAAAAAGACTACTTATTTAGAATTCAGAATAACAAAACAAAGAACAAAAACAATATAATATAGAGTAGTAAAAAATTCTGAATATTTTACTAGATTACAATATTCAAAAACAAACAAAATATTCCATGCATTGAAAAAAAAAAAAAAAGAAATTTAGCCTAACAGGCCCTGAAATGCACTGCAACAAAAAATTAAATGAACAAAACAACAATTAATATCCTAGCTACTGAATATACAGAGCAGCTATATGGATCCCAGCCTGAAACATCATTCTATATTCCATGTGTTCTCTACTTAAAACAACCCATTCCAGCAAAACCAAATCCAGATTGAGCAGGAGTCACAGCCATCCATCACTCCAGGTTCGGTTCAGCTAGAGACAACCCTAACCATTAAGGGGATTGTATTAAAATTCATAAGAGTCGGACAGCGGCGGCTCAGACGGGAAGAGATGCCCGTGCAGTGACAGCTAGTTTCAGAGCGAGTGTCTGAGTTAGCATTGTCACATGCCTATAAGTAATGACACACTGCTAAATTACCAGCATCTCTTCCTGCCCCTGAGGCTAGCATCACTGATAGGGGGAACATGACAGCCTTGGAGGAGAGAGGCTGGAGAGAGACATAAATCAATAGGAGGGCTGAGGCTCTGAGTCCAGAATGGAGAATGAGTCGACTACAGTTTGATTACACTGGATTACCTGTGTAGCAGCGGCCGCAGAAGTCATGAGATAAAATGGTCAATATCGCAGCAAAATTGATTCACAATGAGGTTAACTGATGGTTTTAACGATATGAGAGACTGTGTCATTATGCAGAGCAGCTATGTGTATGAAATAATACGATAAGAGATAAGAAGAAAATTAGATTAATGCAACGAGTCTCTATTAAACTGCCCAAAATCTCGGCGGGGCTAGAGAAGGCACTGAGCTTCTTCTCCATCCAATTCAGATTTCATTGGTCATTATATTGAAATTCTGTTGGGGTTATTTATATAGTTTAGATATTAAGTAATCTGTCTGTGCAGATTCATAAGTATTTCATCATTTAGTACTCACACTACAGTCCTACAAGTGTTGGGAATAACCAGCCAGATGTAGTGACAATACTAACGTAAGCACTTCATTTTTTTAATATTTGACATTTCATTTTTTTAAAAAGAGTCATTTTCCATTAACAAGCACTTCTTCAAACTGTGAAGATGACAAAATGCTATGTCTGTTTTTATGAACAAACTTGCACTACTAGAACTTTCTTTCGCTTTCAAATAAAGTTGAATCTTTTTAGGAAGTCTGTTTGGACTATTTATTTTAATAAACCTGGGAAAAAATAGTTCATTTTCCAGGAATTGATATCCTCTTTGTAGTAGTAAAAAAAAAAAAAGAAGAAAAAAAAAGGCTAAATATTGGTTTAATACTGAATACATATTTAACAATTTTCGTTTCAGTTTATACATTGTTGATATGTTTATGTTTATAGTTTGATACACTTTAATGCTGTCACACTAATTGCTAATAGTACTCTTTAAACTCTTTTTGTTTGCATCTTCTAGCTTGATTTTAAAGGTAAATTGTGATTATCTTGTTAAAATAATAATAGTAATATGTTATTAGCTAAAAATAGCTTCTCTAACAGAGCCATGCATGGTTACTATGAAAAAGTAAAAAAAAACAAATGGAAACTGAATGTTGCAAAGTCATATTTCCTTGTGACTTTACATTGAGCTATATACTGGCTGAGTAAATTACTTTAAAATAAAATGTGTGCAATAAAAACTTACTCAGAACCATTGCATCCCAACAAATTAAAAATCATATTCAAAGACATTTACAACCCGATGCTTCAAGCAGCAACCTTTACATGGGTCATGCCTAGTTATGTTAAAGGTATACACAAAAGAACATGACTAATAACTAACATTATGAACATGGCTCTTAATGCACTGTTAATATATGCATACAATACACATCAAACACACTCCAGACATTTTACAGCACACCAGTAGCTAGAAGTAATCTCAGCTATGATGAACAATGATTAAACATTGTGTGATAAATGCAATATAATACTGTAATAATAATATGATTTGTGGATACTCCTCCTATGATCATTCATTTGAGAACACAGGAGCCGTGACAAACATCCAGAAGACGTCACATTAGTCTTCATAAAGAGAGGGAGCTGTGTATATAATGCCTTTAATAAAGCTAAATAACAGGGCTGTAACAAGAATCTAGCAGCAGTGTGCGGCCCACAGGACTAAAACTGCATCTCTGCAGCCTCAATACTCACAAAAACAACATTACATGCAGTATGGAAGCAACTGTACATCAGAATCAAATATGATATTATTTAAATGCAATATCTGAAAGCATAGCTTGTTATCTAAAAACAACAAAATGTAAGATTACAGATTAGACGTGTCAACAGTTTTTTTTTTTCAGTCAGGTCTAGAAATTAATTTGCTCTCCCAGTTTCATTAGAATTTAAGCCAAGATCAATGGTGCACAGATAAAAAGCACGCCTGGCTACACAAAGGGATACATTGGCACTAAATGGTGGCAGTCAACAAGCTCCAAAGCTAAAGCAACAACTGGAGGCTACATCCGAAATTAAATAAATACTCATTTCCACAACGAAATCAAAAAGAAGCGAATTAATAATTAAATGCATGATTTTTTGCAAATGTGCCTCCTGAAGTCCAATTACACTGATACTCCCACTGGTAATTAAAGGTCAAGTGATAATATCCAGTTATACCACAAAGTAAACTAAAACCACTATGCCCATATAAATATTTGGTTTAATCAGTTAGCATGCCATTTATAAAAAGAACAGGTGCATGACTGATGTCATTTGCATTAGTTAGGTTTCTCTCAATTATTAACAAAACACACAGACATCTTTAACTCTTCAAATCATTTAGCCGTTTCTCAGATGAGAAATCACCCGGATAAATAAAAAGAAAGTACCTTTCTTGTGAGTACCATCCGATTTGGAGCCTTGCGGGTCTAATGAAAAAAAGATCAGGATTAATAACATGATATTCTAACAGCAAGATGTCTAGCTTTTTTCTTTTTTTTTTCTTTGCGGAACCAACAACAGAAAAAAAAACAAAGCAACATGGCTCACTTATTCCACTTTACACTCGCCAACACTTGAAGTGTGTGGCAGGGAACATTGGGTGCTATGGGCATACTAAGGGCGAGAGCAGGTAAGGAGGGATGCACTTATTCGTCCAAAACTTCAGAGCGGGCAGGTCAAGAGGCAAAGCACTGGAATGAAAGAAAGGATGGGGGTTGCAATGCATATCTGGTCTTGGGAGGCAAAATGCACTAATAGATGCAATACGCTAGAAAGAGGGAAAATGCAAAGACTTCAGGTCAAACTGGCTTCACTTTGAGTTTTGCACAAACTGTAAAAACACATTTTTTGTAATTCTGTAGATCGAATTGATTTGCCTGGCATTGAGTTGCAGGATTGTGCGATACAAAAGGAATGGGAACTTACTTTGGGAACTACAAAACAGCTCCCGCTTTTAAAAAGAGAACCAATTTGGGGCATTTTCCCTAATGTTCAATCTAGAAAACATACGGCAGGTCCCAGTGCACTATATTCCAGTCAGTTTTTTCTCTTGTGATGTTCATCAGAACCATACAGAAGCTACAACAACAGTGCATCTCTTGTGCAGTTCTGCATGGTAATCACAAGGATAAAGATGCTCCTTATAAAACAATACCATGCACATGTGTGACCAGAGATATCGTGTACAGTAATGTGCCACAGCGAATGCATTTCAGTCTATTCCTATGAGGCAACAGCGCTGCAGGTGGCCGTGATTTGTGCATTATCCTAAACAGAAATCACTCATCTAATGGATCCTAATTAACATACACAAACATGAAAGTAGACTTCAAAATCAGGCCCGTCTTCTTCAGCCCAACTACATGTTCACCAATAACGCAGACGCCGGCATAATCCAGGACTTCCCAAGAGACTTATCCTTTGTGAAAAAAGCTACGTTAACCATTAAAATCCCAGTCCCAATGACCCGACATTGATTATCCAATCTAGAGCTCTTAGATAAATGACATTAGCTGCAAATATTTTAGACAAGCACACTTCTGTTGGTGCATTTCCATCACCAATCATACAGAGCTAATACTGAGAGAGGTCAGAGAAGAAAAGGCAAATAAAATGGCTTAAAGAACAACAACACATATTTTATACTTGTACACTTGTGGCCTTTAAAAAGTGCACTGATTACCAAACTGTAAATAAAAAAATATTATTGGAGCATGTTTTATAAGAAAATACTATTTCAATCTTCTATTCAAACTTTTAATTGAAAACGTATCTGGAAATGAAACAATAAATCGATTAAGTGCACTGATAACTAAATATTTACAATTATCTTAAACCACTTAAATCTCAATTGAATCCTGTAAAAATTGTAAATCAAAACTGTTATTTCAGTCTTTTTTATACCAAAGTACTATTTCAGGCTTTAAAACTTCACATTTAATTCACTGTGCAACTTGCTGTTTCTTTCTAATTATTTGTCAAATTTATAAGCAATATCTGAGTGAAAACTGTTTCAAAGTAAATGCATTTTTTTTTTTTTGAGTGTGCAGACAGTGATAAATCGCTCTGGAGTTGCACCCTCCAGTTCAAATGCGAATAACAGTAGTTTTAAAATTAAATTTCCATGGATGATCGTCTCTGCGGCCCTGTGAGAATTGGAACAATTTGTAGGCGAAGAGCTAAAACGTGTATGAAAAATTAAAATTGCATCTAACCTTGCTCCATCTCGGTGTCATTTGATTGTTCTGTTGTGATGTTTCTCGAGGCTCACATCCACACACTGCCTTCTCTCTCTACCCATGAGATAAAAACGCAATTATCTAGCGCAATCCTGAGATGCTTCGTTACCCCCATGGTGGAAATACAGTTCATAGCATCTCTGAAAAAAGCTTACAAAATCGTTTACAGCAGCCTCTTAAAGCAGATTGTGGAAGGAATATATATTCTACTACTCTCTGAAGACAGCAGATAAGTTATCCAGACATGGCATAAGATCAGGATTTCAGTCATCTGTCATCATTTAAACCAAGCATCAGTAGGTTCACCATTGCCGTTTGTATGTGAACGCTGCATCCCGACTCATTAGGGAATTCCCATTAATCCTATATTAAAGTCCCATTAAGCATGTGCTGATAGCACCAAATTAACATCAAGCTCCACCAGCTAATAAGGCTTCGCTTCTGCACTTTACATGAATGAGGAGGAGATGCAAAGAGGTAACAGACATACAGGACATCCAAAAAGAAATTAAAAAAGCAATCAGTAAATATACCGCAGCAGATTGTATATTTACAAAATGTACACTTGTCTCATCAAACCCATTCAGAAGCAAAGTGATATAGTAATCAGAAAGCATTACAGTGATCATGACTATAATGTGTGGTGGCAGCTCATTGGAAATGGGGCGGGAGGGAGACGGCCGGTCTATGAGAAACCGCAAGCAACGATGATTATGCGATTTGGGTGGAATCTGTAGCACCTCGTGGCTGTCGGCCTCATAACTCCTCGCTGTGACTGATGAGAAGGGACAAGGTTAACGTGGGTACGGGAGGCGCAGCTGCGCTCCAAACCATTCATTACAGCTCAAGCTAGTGGCCTGTCTGCAGACGAACAGTCCTGCTCCTCTCAGGTTCACACGTCCCCAATTTGTTTAACGCAGCACTTTGTTCTGTCAGCGTGCACAACCAAATGGTCTGTTTGAGGGAAGATGATTTAAAAACTTACGGTTAAATTTAAAATGTGTAATATCTGTCAGACAGACAGACAGTCCAAAACACCAGTTCACAGCCCTATGTTGAGCAAGTCAGGATGCATATTATATGTGTGTGTATATATATATATATATATATATATATATAGCCTATATATATATATATTTTAGATATAATATGCATACTATATGGATATTTTAGGGGGAAATGCATATGAAACTGGTATAGGAGAAACTATGGTAATACTTATCAGGAAGGTTAAATTGGTGAACATTAGTTAATGCATCAGATATCATGAAATAACAATAGCAAACTTGAAAAAAAAATTTAATAACTGAACTACCATTTAAAAGTACGAGTTCAGTAAGATTTGTTATTATTATGTCAATTTTATTTATTTACTTATTAATTAGTAGTTAAAGAATATTTCTATTTAGGGCATATTAAATTTAGAAAAAGTGACAGTAAATCCATGTTACAAAATAAATATTTCTCCTGACTATTTCCATCCAGTATTAAGAAACACACCTATTTTCAACATTGATAATCAGAAATGTTTGTTGTGCAGTAAATCAGCATATTAGAATGATTTCTGAAGGATCATGTGACAATGAAGACTATGGCAATGAAGCTGAAAATTTAGCTTTGCATCACAGGAATAAATTACATTTTACAATATATTTAAATAGAAAACTTTTTTAATAATAATAATAGTTTACAATAATACAGTTTTTACAGCATCTTTAAGGAAGCCTTGGTGAGCATAAGATAATTCTTTCAAAAGCATAAAAAAACTACTTTTACATGTTTTGTATGCGTACTAACAATCATTTTTAATTCATATTTATTCATAATAATGGTAATTTATACAACTTCCCATGATATCTAATGCATTAACTAATATTAATGAGTTAAACCTTATTGTAAAGTGTTACCAAATGTACTAACTACATACTTTAGCCTTAAAATACAATTATGCATAATAATTTATTGACTGAAAAGATACACGGGAAAGATCTGAAAATATCTCTCTCCTGGTTCTTCCAGCATGGAGTGCCCCAAATATGCCAGGCTATGGGCTTTACATTTCAAAAGGTCCCAACTAAATCAGTTTGAAGGATTTCCCACAGTGAGCTCCAGTCATGATCAGTTTAATTTCTTCTCATGCCAGCACAATGGTTGGTACAGGCAATTCTTATCTTTTTCACCCCCTTTTTTCACTGTACGACCAAATTTGTAGGAGAGGCAGAGTAAACAGACCATGAGCTGGAAAAAAATGCTGTTTATGCAGCTCTTTCTCTTTCTGCCTTTTCCTCTGGAATTTATGGAGAGATGCTGTCAGGCCGCTTGCTGCATGATTTTTTGGGATGCTGTCTATAGCGGAGCAGAGAAAGCTGGCCGAGGACGCGTGAGCTTCCGGCTCTGAGTGCAGTTACACGCTCGACCTGACAGCCATGACGAACTTTTGTATTTCATAATGTCTGGTCTGGTCATGTGACCACAGGACCCATGTGACCTCACGAAATGAACTGAATGAATTACATAATGAGTTCCTGAAAGAAGGCCAGTGTTTATTCAGATAGCGGCTATTGATTTGTTTAGTTTTTTATATATGTTAATCTAAGAAATAATCATTTAGATTTCTGGCAACTAGGGATTTAATTAGACAACGAAAGCATAAAGTCAGTGCTGAGTTTGTGATGTTGAAAGATCTGCTACTTCAGGGTAAATTAAAGTGAGAAAACAATCAGCCAACTCCGCAATATGACGCCGTTCACCATAAACAAGGTTGCAGCAAAACTCAGCAAACAGCAACATTTCTGATGTCAGAATTCATTCACCATATCACAGCACGGACTGTCAACAGAAATTAATAAATAAATAAAAGCAATAAATCTGTTGCCACGAGCAAGGTTAAGATGCAAGGCCTCAAAATCCATTTAAGCGTTCAAGCAGGTTTAACAGTCTGGACAAAGTCTCAGGATACATCACTCTAATATTTCTCTCATTCAGTGATGCTTTTACCTACCTTTAGTTTCAAAGGAAGAGTGAGACTTTACACATATAAACTCGACACATTTTCGGATATTTTACTTAGTATAAGTGTCTGCATTGCATTAAACATACCTTGGTCAAAGGGAACACTTTATAATAATTTTCATGAATCAATAATTCAACCTTTATATAAAGCTTGACAAATCAGTAGTTCATATTTCAATGCGCAGTAATGATTTGTTAAGCACTATATTATATAATATTATGTTGCTTGCTAAATTTATTATAAAGTGTTACTGGTCAACTTACATGCAAAATATCAAACATCTAATACATTTGGCTCTAATAAACAATACAGATTCAAACATTTGTTTTTTTTTTTGGGGGGGGGGGCAATATTCAAATTTAATTAAATATATACAATATAGACAATAATAATACATTAGTACAGAGCATATACTTTTTTTTTGGCACAATGATGAAAAAAAACCTACCATTTAATCTGGCAAGGAATTTATATTATATACACAATCTCCAAAATGGTGTTTTTTTGTTTGTTTGTTTTTTTACATTGTAAAAGAAAAGCTACATTGTAATTGCTATGTGTATTAAAAGCAAATGTTGCATTTAAAACTGATTTGCATTTGTTGCATTTAAAAAAAAAAATGTATTTCCAACAATAGCTAAGGAACAGGCAGACTATAATTTGTAATGATTGACATGAATATATTGCAGTGGCTATTTCTAACATTGCCAACACACATCACACACTATAACATATAAGATACCGAGTACCACATTCACTCAGGATAATGATTCAAGATCATGGACCTTAAACAGGAATGTAGCCATCTTGGGCACAGGTTTTTTAATATAACGACTGTACAGTTTATCCTTAGTAAATCAGGAAACTTTATTATTGTGGTATCCAGCAGGCTGCTGTTCTTTGATAACTTTAACCTTTGGAGTGAATAATTACATTTTGGGAGCAGCTTTGAATTTAATGTGATTTGAAATCAGAATTTATTTTAAAATGTTAGTGGAAACATGTTGGATTATTATCACAATATATCACTTGTTTCTAGTTTTTGACAAATGATCAATCATCTGTATGTACTTATTGTATATATTTTTGCACTGAAATTGGTTTAAGTGCTTGGCTACATTCCTGTGTCTTGGTGGATGCACCTACCTTTGAAATTAGGTCTGATTCTTGCATCATAACCGGACACTTTTCCCATAAGCTTGTCCAGGAATTCTGACGGAGGCATTGGGGTGGCAGCTTTCCGAGCTGCTGCTTGTTGGGACGCTGCCAAGCTGTGGATTGGGACAAAGACAGGTGTGTTAAAGAACAGAGGAGGACAAGCGTTATGCATTATGAGATTTTTTTTTTAATTATTACATTCTCTGCCCTGAGGCTAATGGATATCTCTGACTCAAGTCACTTTTTCATTTCAAGCTGACGTTAGATTATATGTCCATCATCGTACCTCAACTGTTCTCTGCTGGAGGATCGACCTGCCCAACTCAATCCAAGCAGCCGAGACTTTAGCCATCTTCAAGAAACAGCTAAACAAACATCGTCACCTTGGAATTATGAGGTTCTGTCTGACAGTTTTGTCAAAATTATTCTTATTTTGTGGCAATTTATTTACATAGTATATATTTTTTTAAATTGTGCAATTTATTTTTTAGAAAACAGAAAGCTTCTATTCACAAAGTATATGGATTCCAAAAACTTTCAAGCGCTATATCTCAAAACTGCTCAGAATGTAGATAGAACCTTGTAATTCTAAGGTGGTGACATCTCTTCCATTTACACCTGGTCTTCTAACCCCTGCACACTCTATTCTACTTCTATTCTATCTACCTTTCCTTTTATTAATAAAAAATTCAACCCTCTAACAATTGCACTCTCTATTCTGTTTCTATTCTATATAGTTTTCTTTTTATTTATTAAAAAAACAATGGGATTCTATTCTATTTCAATTATATTTTATAAAAATGCTTGTCCCTCTAACAGTTGTGCTCTCTATCTTGTTCCTATTCTATCTACTTTTCTTTTAATTAAAAATTGACCATCTACCACTAGCACTATATCTACTTGTTTTCTTTTATTTATTGTATATAAAAAGCTTGAGCCTCTGACTCCATTCAATTTCTGTTCTATCTACTTTTATTTTTATTTATAAAAAAACTCTTACACTCTCTATTCTATTTCTGTTCTATCTACTTGTTTTCTTTCTTTATTAAACAACTTCACTCTCAAACACTTGCACTCTATTCTATTTCTATTTTATATTTTTTTTGTTTTCTTTTATTTATTATATATTTAAAAACATTGACCCTCTAACACCTGCACTGTCTATTTTATTTCTGCTCTATCTATTTGTTTTCTTTTATTTTCACTAACCACGCACAAACGTTATTTTCTCAGATATACAAATTTATACATAAATGTTGCTTACATATTACTGTAGCACAGTTTGTGCTGATTACAGTGTAATCAGACTTTTGCCATGTTCTTAAGAAACTGAAAAAAGCAGAAATGTCAGAGTATGTCAAAACAGGGCCCCAAAACCCCATCAGACCCCAGAGGGTTAAAAATTCACCTTCTAACACTAGCACTCTCTATTCAATTTATATTCGATCTACTTGTTTTCTATATTATATAAAATAATAATAACATGACCCTCAAACACCAGCTCTATTCTATTTCTAATCTATCTACTTTTCATACTTTAAATTCAATTTATTTTTTTGCTATGTGTACTGCACTAGACTAACTGGGACTTGTCACAGCACTTACATATGATATTATTTCTTTTGTTTATTTGATTGCTTCTATTGTCCTCATTTGTAAGTCGCTTTAGATAGATGCGTCTGCTATATGATTAAATGTAAATGTAATGTAAATATATACTGTCGTTTTCAATACTAAAAATTTATAAAAAGAAAATAGCTTTAGATTTAAAGTTCATTCACACTGGTGCAAAGAAAAAGAAGCAATGAAAGAGCTCTGTGAACATGGAAATTAATTGAGACCTCACCATACACGAGTATCTGTGTCTTCGTTAGCATTGGAAGCTGTTAGAAACAAATTAGTGATAAAAGGGTGCATGTCTGTGGCTTTGACACCTCAGTATAACCTGAGTTTACACTAAACATCAGGTCACTAACCGGCCTGTGAATCACATGATAACATATCCCATGGGCTTTTTAGTCTATGAGCACTTTTAGTGCAGATTAGTTGCATTTTTAAGTGCTTCCATAGGGCTCTTTATCTGCTCTACATGATGGACTTTAATATGTATCGACTTGTTCAGGTCCTCCTACACACGGCTGAAGACTCACAGGAACAATGGACATTTTTTTGGTAATCTACAGGATCAGTGTGTCTGACAAAAATGGAGGATAATAATCATAAAATAGCCTGTGGTATATTGATTTCATCTAAGTCCTTGAGACATGGTCCTCTTCTTGCCAATTTCATGGGTCTTTCTTTGTGGGGAATTGCACGATTTTCTTAACCAGCCACTGAATCCCGTCGAACTGTTTTGGCAGCATATCCATTATTCTCTAATAGCCATTGACTGTCTGCGTCACCAGCTGTCCTTTGTTTTCAAAGTAACCAATAGTCAGGCCTTTTCTGTTCTTGCACATCATTATTCTTTCTGCTCATTAACATTTACTGGAGCTTAAATTGGAGAAGTGTTTGGCATTTAAATGCGGATACATCTTAGGAAAAACTTCTCTGGGATGTGCTGCTCTACATTTCTCTTTTAGAGGTAAAAATCTGGGATTTGTCCTAATAACACCTAAACGATAAACACATTAATCAAACTCTTTCAATGGCGATAAAGGAGTGCCATTTGTGTATCAATGAGATACTGTTACAGTTTTTATCATTTTGAAATAGATTTTGAATTTTCTTTTTTTTTTTGCTTTCATGATATTTTAAGGTAAATGTACAGCAATGTTTTGTGTTTTGGGCATTTTTATTAGTTATTTATTAGTATACAATATTAGTATTGTTGTGTTTAAAATGTCCATTTAGTTTTTATTAATTTATTTTTATTTTAGTACATTGAGTTGAACTAAAAGAAAACAAGAAATGTTGCCTTGTCAACTAGCTGCAATGAAGCAAATTAAGATAAGTTGAGATCTGTCATATGATATGAAGCTGCAGTAGTTTGATAGAGATTGAGCGAAAAACCTAGGATTAGTTCACAAAAGTAGGTTTTAAATATAATTGAGATTAATTAATTGACAGCAGTTGCGCATTATGAGGAGATCTATCAAATGCTATGCATACTGTGTGGATGTGTGAAACACCACGTGATTACAGAGGTATAAAACTTGTTAGCGCCAACTAGTGGCTGATTTCTTTCAAAATTCTTATAGACCTTTAGGCCCATGAGTCGAACATGCCCACCAAGTTTCGTTCCGATCGGCCTCTGTTAACCTTGTTTAATAGTTGCTTAAAATTCATTGTTTTTGAGATGCACCAATGTTCTCATAGACACTTGTGGGACATTGGACAAAGACACTGCATACAAATTTTCAAGTCGATTGGACCAACAATATTGGTAGTTTTAAAATTTTTGATGTTTTTTTCCATCTTATAGTGCCATCTAAGTGGCTTTTTATTTGACCAAAGTTTTAGCTTGTACACGTGTATCAAGTTCGGTGAAGATATTTCATTGCATTCAAGATTTATAGCCATTTTAGTAAAAGTTGCCCCGCCTCTTTCGCACGTTTTGCGCTGAGCCAAAGTTTGTACTTTTTTTGATAATTATTGATAATCACTGTCCAGAGAATATTTCTGTTTTTCACAAAAAAAACCCCGGATAGGCCGATTGGGGCGAGTTTTTAGATATGAGAAGAAAGCCAGACTACTACAATATGACCAAGTTTCAGCTCTCTAGGCCTTATGGTTTAATAATAATAATAAAAAACCTAACTTCTACAATAGGGCAGGGTTCCTCAAATATCGACGCGACGTGATAAAAAGTATATCTTCCATGTAGTTTTTGTAGCTTTTGAACAAAATACAAAATATGAAAGTGATAATCTCAGGTAATGATTATGTGCTTGAACCCCTAATAACAAATGCTTCATAAGCAGCAAATCAGCATATTAGTATGATTTCAGAAGGACCATGTGACTTTGGATACTGGAGTAAAGGCTTTGTATCACAGGAATAAATTACATTTTAAAACATTCTAATAGAAAAGTTGTAATAATATTTATATGTAATTAAATTGTAAAAATATAACAATATTTCCTCATTTTAAAATCCAAAGCTATTTTACCCAAAACAAAAAAGGAGACAGCAGACCCAATATATTGTTTGTACTGAAGTCAAATGTTTACATATATATAATATAAATAAAACGTGTGAATTCGCTCATTGTGAGAAACACTTTCCTTTGTGTTTACTATAAAATGTTGCAATGCAAACATAATAAGATTAGTCACAGCGTGCCAGATTATCGAGTCTCTTCCAGAGCCATTCTCTGTCACTATAGACTCTTTACATGAACGCGCCATTGAAAAAATCTTTGTGACAGTGTGAAATCTGAGGATACAGTCTCTATTAGTTTTGCTTCCCTGCATATCCAGCTCATCGTGACCATAGCTGCCAAAGGACGGAGTAAGCCGGATACGTAATGTGGGTTTTAGACTGCGTCTTTAGTAATTAATACTTTGACTAATGAAGGCACCACTGAACAAATGAACCTTGATCGATGCTGGTCATGGCAGTAGAGAAGGTCTGATCCTTCTGCTTATGCAGCAGGAACCAAAGCAGAGCATCCTGCCAGAAAATCTATGCAAACAACCCAGAGACCTGCATACTTTAATGTGAGCATCCAATCATTAGCCCTAAGTGTAGCTCATTATGTTCTTAGGACCACTGATGGACACAATTCTTATTGATCTTGTAACACACAAGAAATCAAAGGCCTCTCTGGCACCAAAATGCCATTTCTTCAAGCCACTCTTAATTTGTCAGTGTGGTTACAGAACTGAAGGACAGAAGAGAACATAGCACATTAAGCCCAAAAGAGACCTCTACAAAAATCAAAGGTGGTGGATCCAAATCCAAAAATGCATACGGCTAGTGACGTGTCAGTGCTATTTGTGGCAAGATCTTGTCTTTGATTATTAATGATACATTATTAGTAAAAAATAATGTTTAAAAAGATGACTAATTGTAGGCTTTATCTTCAGATACTGAGTTAGCCATCCTTCCCCCATTACGTCCACTTTTAATGAGAAAATCAGTAAAAAGCTGTAAAGCAGAGCACAAAATTGAGAGCATATATGCATCTGCTTTTTTAAAATGCTGTCACTACCTGTGCATATATAATTACCAAAGAGACCAAAACTAAACTCTGATATTAATCTCTATTAGCAGATATTAACCCTTGAGGCAATTGCAAATTTTAATTGGTGAGCTTTTAGCAGCAATTTAACAGAAAAAGAATATGCAGTAATGTCCCTAAACAATGCAACTACAGTTTCAAAGTGAGTGCAGGGCACATCTGGGTCTTCATGCAAACCAGAGGAGGTGACATTGTAAAAAAAAAAAAAAAAAAATTACACAGGGAACAGAGCGTCATTGGCACAACACTACAACGACAAGTCCTTGCTTGGGTTCGTTTGATATTTTTTCTGACTCAGCTTGAACATAACCTACAAACCAAGCATTTATTTATTTATTTATAAATTTTTGTATTTTAATGAAATTTGATAACATACATCTTTAATTGCAAATATTTAATTATTATATTTTAGTGCATATTTAAGATACAATTTGTATTCTTAAATATAATTATATAATTATTATATATTATTAAATTATACAATTAAATATTATTATAATTTTAGATTATTTTGCATTACAAGAAGACTTGAGAAAACTTCCTAATATCTTGTAACAATTTATGTAGCTATATTGTAATAATTTGCTTTCGTTAGGCTAAATTGCGGATTATTTAGTCGTATTAAATAATATTTTTGTTCATCTTAAACCAATTAATATAGATGTCACCACAAGAAGCATGTTTTTTACAGTGCATATAAACTAAATGCACACCGCTGCCTCTGCCGTTAATTGGATTAGCCGTTCATGGCTTTACCTGCATATTTTAGCCTGATGACATAACATCCTGTCTGCTTTATTCAAGTGCTGTATTTTAATAGCTATGCCTCAGTGACATGCACACGTCAGCCTCTCACGTGACAACTGCTGCATGGAAAATGTGCAGGCTAATATGGAAATCAATTAGAGAAATAAAATTCATAGAGCAAATTATGGTTGTGTACAATTTGTATTCGTCAGTGGCATTAGCACTGACAGAGTGATCAATGTCTATAATAAGTCTGCATGTGAAATGAGGTTGGGGTGTAGGCAGAGACGGGGAAAGAGATATCAATTAACAGGCTTTGCAAAGTTCAACAGCAAGAGCTGAGACTGCAATATCCTGATTCCAGTTCATTAACTAAACACTGGCCGTTGAATGCAAAATAATTACTGCAAACCACCGGCTAGATAAGGTGAATCTTTTTGTGATACAGCTATTGTTAAATGATTCTAATCAGCATTATGATAGAATAATCCGTATGTGGACCATTAACCTAGAGCCTGATATTGCATCTATCAAATCAAGTGTTCCCTTTTAATTAAACTGTAATAATGAATAAATCTGCATAAACGTAAGATTTTTAGAGGCCTATGCTTTCTTGTCATACAACTGTAATTGAATGCAATGCTCCTTGAATGAATGAATGAAAATGATTTGTAGATAGAATAGAAATGGATAAGAAATGAACAGATAGAAAATATTATTTATGAATAAATAAATGCTATTTTATGATTATAAATATTATTATTTTTATTTCAATCAACAACAAAAGTTCGTAACACGTTATTATAGATTTACACATCACAAACACATAAAAAAATAATGTTAGTGTTTTGTTTTGTCGTTGAGACAGTTGACTATATCGCTAACTGATGATATGTTTATGAAATTGAGGTTTCGAGAACGTTGTAGGAACGTTATGCTAACCATAAAATAACGTTCTTGAAACGTTAAGCAAACTGGACATTTCCACATTTTTGGAACATTCAAAATAACGTTCCCTCAACCAAAATGGAACGTTAGGAACGTTCTCAGAACATTTTTAGCGGGGATAGTGTTGACAAAAACTAAATCTGAACATAATTCTGCTGAAATATATTTTTTAATAACACTGCCCCATTCATGACATTATCCAATATTATCGCCTTCGTATGCCTGTTGATAACTTTCTGTTCGTCTAATCGCCACTAGTGTTCGCTGTTTAGCCTGTTTTAAAGGGAATCCTTGCCATTTCTGACTCGGATAGCTGAATTACACAGAATTATGACTTTGTTTTTAATTAGCAGACATGAGATTACAGCAGATGAATTATCAGGACAACTAGTCAATCATTACTACTAGCCTACTTGAAATGATCGTACCTATTTCCCTAAATACAACATTCTCAGCAAAAGTAAAGAAACCAGCTATATCCAAACAAGAGAATAAATAGCATGCTCGAGTAAAAAATGATAAAACACTCTTGCATCAAAACAGCGCGATACGTACCTGAAAAATACAATAGTTTCCCACAAATAAATCCCGAGTGCGAACATTGTGTCAGGTTGGAGATGTGTGGATGTAGTTCGCTACAGCTCAGTGCACGCTACAATTCCTTCTTCTCTCACTTCTGACGTGAACAAGTCGTCCTTTGCTTGTTTCGGATTCCCAGAAAGGCCAAAGAAATCTCAGGAGGATGCAGACGAGCTGGTCATCTTCCCAATGCGAGGCTGTGTAACGTTAGGTGAAGCGGAGCTCCTGTTTCACGCGGGTTGCGGAATTGCAGGTGGAAGAAACAGCGCTGAGGGGAGAAAAAAAAAGGAAAAAAAAAAAACTAAATTCAGACGTTCATTCCGGACGATCCATAGAAGCATTAAATGCAAGAATATTCAAAGACGCTCCATCGCAAACATTCAGAACAACCGAAACTATGCACTATATCTCCTCGAAGCGCCGGAATCTCTCCAAAGTCATTCAATAGCATCTACACATACGCGTCGGCTCTTTTCCTCCGGGCTCCTTTTTACACGCATCCCCACTAAAGAAATGTGCTGCTTCTGAACCACGCGTTAGTTTAGCTACCTTTGGCCGAGGTAGTCTGATTTAGTACGCACTTGTCTCCCAGGGGTGAATTGTTAGTGCTCCATGAAGCTGCTACTTCCATTGTCTGGTCCAGTTAGGAGACGATGCTCATTTTGGGTTTCAACGTTTTTCTCGAATCCTCGTCAGAAAAGCCCAAACATTGATATTTCGGCACACAGAGCCTGTTCCATTGCTCATGAGCTCCTCAGCCGCACAGTATTTCTTGCTGCAGTCATTTACTAAACTCCAAAAGCAGCTCACACACTCTCAACACACGCCCACATGCTGCTGTCATTGGTCTGAATGGCACTCCAGACTAATGCCTCCTCCTCGGATTGGAGATGCGCACTGCCATATGTTGGACTTCTAGGGCTACGCTGTTTTGGGGCTGTATATGTACAGTATTCACGTGTGTTAGTTTTCTGAAACATACTAAAACACATTGGATGGCAGAGAGCTGCAGTGCCTATAACAACCATTTCTGACCATCCAATTACCATGTTTATTATATGGTGAAGAGATAGACTAGCCTACCTAAAAAGGAACGAGTTTTTGTTTATTTTATACTCAACACTAAAATCTTATGCCATCTTAAACCATTTTGTTCATCCACTTTTTCTATGGCATGTCAACAGGGTACATTGAAATCAGCAAAATATAAACATTACAATAATTATGAAACAAAAACAAGCAGGCCTAATAAAACTGAGGGGAAAAATAGACAAATGTAATAACTTGTTCTGAACAAATGTTATGCTTTTAGCTATAGTTTGAGTTCACTTGTTAACTTGATAACTAAAGCCAAAAATCAATGTTAGCATGATGTTCCTGCAATGTTCTTTCCACCTAATTCTATTACACCACAACATTCCAGGAACACGGAACATTCCAAAAATGTTAACAGAATGTTATTTAAAGGTTAGTACAGTGTTCCTTCAACTAAAGTTATTAATAGAACACGTTTAGGTTAGCATTTGTTCTTACAATGTTCTTTAATTTATCGTAATGATGTTCCAAGTTAAAAAATTACATGTGTATTTGAATAGGTTATCTGGAAGTAGTGTATAAAACTGCAAATTTTCAAGACACTGGTTAAAATGGTGAATAATGACATATATCATGTAAAAGAGAAAGAGAGAGAGAGAGAGAGAGAGAGAGAGAACATAATTTTCATAGTTATGATTAAGACAAATTCTTCATAATTCTAATCTAGAAGACATAATTCACAAAAATCTCATTTCAAAGTGTTTTGAACTAGACATTTATAACAAAATCACAAACCCTTTACTAGAGAAAACATACATTGTTGTAATTGGACATGAGTCAAAATTGTAGTTAGTGAGATATATCCCATGTGACAACTAGCCCCAGCCTCCCCTGGACACACATCAGGAGTGAAGTTCACTGCAGCTCAACTTCAGGGATAATAACAAGCATGATGTTCGCCGGCGCACAGCTGCTGTAAAAACAAACATAACGTAATCTTAACAAACATGTTTCGAATAAACACTGTCACAGTGTAACACAGTCAGCATCATTGTCTTTCTATTAATTAATATGATACCTGAGAAAGGCATAGCCTCTTATTTTGATTAAAAGTAAAGTTGGACTTGGTTTATCAAATGATGAATATTATATATCTGTTATATATTATATCTGTAAGTGTTGCTTAAGCACAGAAGCTTTCCCTGGATCAGTTTGGATCTGTGATCAATTAAAGACTTGTATTTGTTTTTATTCATATAAGCTCTGTATATCTCTTGTCAAACTCTATAACACCTTGACAGCTGTAATATTTCATGATGAATAAAGAGTCTTGAAATTCAGTTAGATTTTGTTATCCGTGACAACACCAACAGTACAGAAAGAAGTGATTAAAGACAACAGCTCAGCGGCTGAGTCTGGAGGTAGATTCGCCCGTTCTGCATTGTTCCCACTGCCATTGTTGTAAGTGGGCCAAAACACTGACAGAATTGAATAATGTCAGTTCAGGCTGCTTTGAATGTACTATATTAAAACCTTGGAATAGGAGGTTAAGATTAAAAAGTTATTTACCATGTAAAATTGTTAACACAAGCATTGCATGCTGGACAAGCTGACAGAATGACAGAATTAATAAATAAAAAAAAACAGCTTTAAATGTTTATTTCCATTCACATGTGTGCCTGTGTTGTACAGCACCGGACAGCCAAATCATTTTATATATGTTAAAATAACAGATTCTTGTACCCCCCCCCCCCCCCCCAAATTAGTGGGAGACCTGTGACTAAATGTCTAAAATATACCGTATCTAAACACTGAATTAATATTTCTAATTGTTCTCTAATGAGAAAATGCTCCTAATTTAATCTGGTTGGTTTCATATGATCAGTGTGATGAATGTCTATTTTCAGTGGTGCTATGCAAACACCGTCCCTTATTGTTCGCTTACTTTCATCTCATATCTCCATCAGTGGGAGGTGAATGAGCTGACTGAATCATCTAGATCAGTATTTCCCAATTACCCCAACACATACTGTTTTTCTTTTGAATGTCTCTTATGTAATGTAACTGGGTAGGCATACATTATGAGATTACTTCACATTAGAAATGAACTTTCAATAGCGCTACCTGCGTCAGTAGTGATCATTAGCCTGTATAATTTTTAAATACACACACACATGCTCATGCATATGTAAATCTGCATGTATATATCACATGAAAACTGGAATATAGATAAGTCTGAATTTATAAATATAAATTCATTCATATCATATCTTAAGATATGAATGTAAAACCTGAATATATAGAAGTAAATCAGACTAGCCTATATTGTTAGAACACATAAGTCTGAATGTATAAATCTGAATATAATATATATGTAGTGTAGTGAGTATGTAGTTCTAATTATGAGTATATACAGTGAATAGTAAATGTAAATCATGAGTATTTAGTTATAACTCTTGGAATATAGAGATAAAAGTCTGTATTAATAATATATTAATACATATGTATAATCAGAATATATCTCAAATCTAAATATATAATTATAAGTACGAATATATAGAATTAAATCTAAAAAACATAGTTATAATTTTGAATACGTGATTGTAAACTGTAAATAGTGTTCCTGTAGCTCAAGTGGTAGAGCATTGCGTTATGAAGCGCAAGGTTAGGGATTTCGATTCCCCGGGAACACATGATAGGTAAAAATTGATAGCCTGAATGCATTGTAAGTTGCTTTGGATAAAAGTGTCTGCTAAATGCATAATTTTAATTTTAATTTAATTTAATTTAAATTTAAATATATAGTTATAATTCTGACTAAACAAGATCGGAATGTGTCTTTATAAATCTTGAGTAAGTAAAGTTATAAATCTGAATAAATCCTAAATATATAAATGCAAATCTAAATACACATTCTCTACATCTTCATTATCAGCCATGTAAATAGATAGATTTTCTTATGTAATGTAATTTTTTTTTTTATGAAAACACAATG
Organism: Carassius carassius; assembly: GCF_963082965.1. Taxonomy (NCBI): domain Eukaryota; kingdom Metazoa; phylum Chordata; class Actinopteri; order Cypriniformes; family Cyprinidae; genus Carassius; species Carassius carassius. The sequence continues at coordinate 3,726,019 of NC_081783.1, read as the reverse complement.
CCTATAAAGTCTGTATGCATGTATCAATGCAGATATTGTACTATTTAGTATCTACTATTATTGATGAATTAGTCAGACTGTTTTGTGAATGTTGTTAAGACATTTCCATAAGCCCAAGCCCACCTCTCTACCTAAATGAAAAGTGGGCTTCTGTAGCGGCCAGCCCATCACTATGACTTAATCAAAATGACTTACGACTGTCCTGAGCCTTACACGACCCAATACAGATTTACATAGCAAACATGGGGAATATTCTCAGTGTAATCAAGGATGTGTTTCCTCTGGAAAGGCCACAAAATGAAAAGATGAAAATGTGTTGTATAGTTCATCATAAACTAACAGCTTTTTTAGTAGGAGACACAAAGACTGCACAAACTCATAAGTTCAATGTAGCGTGCTCATATTATCTCTCTCTTGATGAAACAGCTTGCTGGTAATCATCTCTATACATGTGGTTCAGCAACAATAGAAATGCACAATAAAACATGTTCTGCTTGCATTTACAGCTGATAATTTAAACTGGTAAATAACGTGAAGAAAGTGATGTGACTTACTGACCATTGGCGGTGTGCTATTCTTTACAGCTGGTGTCAGACTGACATAGACTCTTAAAGGAATAGTTAACCCAATAAATATTTGCTGAAAATGTGCTCACTCTCAGGCAATCCAAGATTAGGATGAATTTGTTTCATGACAGAACAGATTTGGAGAAATGTAGCATTACATCACTTGCTCACCAATAGATCCTCTGCAGTGGATGGGTGCCTTCAGAATGAGAGTCCAAATTGCTGATAAAAACATTACAATAATCCACAAATAATCACTACATCATAATGTTCTCATGACAAAAACGTACCTCTGGGAACTTTTTTGCCTAGATGCGAAATACGTTTCAATAAGTACATATCACTGCAGTTTCCAACATAAATGAAAACTACTGATATTAAAACAGCGAGCACTTGTAATCATTTTGTGCACAGCTATGATTATAATGTTTTGCAGGGATGGAATTGGACTTAGAATGTGGAATCCTAGGGTACGAGTCCTGTCAAAAACATGACTCACGATGAAAGAGCTGAAAGATGAGTGATCGAAGAACAAGCATTGCATTTTTTACATTACATTGGCTTTTGTTCATACTATCGGGTAGGTTTAGGTGTAATACCGATGACAAGTTATTTTAAAATGTCACAGAGCATTAGACTTGTGGTGCCACTCAATGGACATTTCAAGTCCAGAACTGCGGTGGCACCTAAAAAGGCAACATCACATAAACTGTATATATACGTTCATCTGTTCCAGGGGGGAAAAAAAACCCCTGAACACATTTTTACGGCCACTCCATGGACATTTTACATGGAATATGTCACGTAAAGTACATGGTACGTTTTTCGTGTCTTGCAAAAAAGTTCCCTTAGGTAGGGCTACTTTCTAGTCAAGGGACCAGGCTGCGTAATCCCCACCACTCCAGTACATCAATTAATGTCTGATGTTTGTAAAAAACTAATTTATCACGAAAACGTTTTATCTGTAAGCTGTCGCTTCTGGCTAACATACCAGTCCATGATCCATAATTAATGCTTCCTTGAGTGAAAAAGCCCATTCCTGTTGTCCTCTCACATTAAAATACAGTGACATATTTGTTTAGAGCTGTTTTCTCTTGTAAACAGTGTTTGATCTGTGAATATGTTTCTCCTGATTCAGACTTTTTCACTGGACAAAGTAATATTATGGATAGAGAACGGTGAATTTGTTTCTTACAAACATGCAACTTTTTGCTTTTAAAGACGTTAACTGATGGACTGGAGTCATGTGGTTTACTTTGGACTCTCATTCTGACGGCACCCATTCACTACAGAGGATCTAATGATGAGCAAGTGATGGAATGCTACATTTTGCCAAATCTGTTCTGAGGAAGAAAAAAAAACACGTCTTCATCTCGAATGGCCTGAGGGTGAGTACATTTTTAGCAGATGTGCCCTGCTGGGTGAATTATTCCCATAAAAACAAAGCTTCCAAAATAACCATCCACTATAACAAACCTTTTATTCAGTGGATGGTTCCATGGATGTTAAAAGTGTGACTGAGGATCCCTCGCTTTCTGTTTATCCTGATCATAAATATTTTAGCAACTGGGAAACACATTGTGTCTCTGTATACAACAGCATGGCACATAATGTTGATCATTCATGCTGAATGGGCACACCTGTGCTCGGGATCACGCGTCCAGGAGCAAGGACACGCTAGAGAGCCAATGTTCGCAGGTCACACATGCCAATTCTGAAAACTGTCAGCGATTTTTCAACCCTCGCTGCTTCATCTTAAGAAGGAACACCTTGCTGCAGAAATGGAGCCGAGTCGTTTTGCTAGTTATGATTCCTTCCTCCATCTGGCTTCAGTTTTAGTGGAATTATGTGTCTAGCATTTGTTATGGAGATGATAAATCCACCTGTCTCTGGAGTGAAAGAGCACATCCTCCGGTTCTCATCCAGGCTCAAAATGATCAGAGGGAGCGCATGTCGCTGATGCCAAGTGACAAATCTGCAGAAGCCGATGCAAGATTATTTGTCTGTTCTGACAAATTCATTTATGTGTTAACCGAGTGGCTTATGAATGATTCTACCAACTTGCCAAAGTAAATTACAACATTCTGTATCGGACGTGAGAGCGTGCATTTTATAATCCAACGCAGCGGTGCCATCATGTCTTCAGTATCTCATGCATATGAAGGGAGGAGAGCTGGCTCATTAGTTTTAACAGGTTTTATTTCAAAGCATTCACATGTACTGTTGTCTCACGCTTAAGATGGCTATGAAACCACTCCCTTACCTCAACCAGCCCTAACCTTGACTGATGGCACAATCGCCTCCGGCAATCACATTAAAAGCCGTATTTGTTCATATAAAAAGGGAACCACATTTTCTCCTTAATTTAGCAAGACTGATGCATGTTTTGAGGTTGCAAAGACCTCTGAATATGACTGCTTGGGGTGACCATTGGAATCAATTAATTGTAATAAATTATGTTCTGAGACCAAGGACTCCCAGATATGATGATCTGTTTGCAACAGATCCCTTTCTTCAATTATAAAGGCCGCTAAAATATTACAGTAAGTGTGATATTACATTGACAACATTTAATAATTAGCATAGCACCAGAGTAAATTGCTAATATGTTATCAGGAAATATTTGTTCTTATGTTAACAGCGCATCTGAAATTAAGCCAGGTCAGTAATTTAAATTTGTATAATTTGGTACTTTTACTCAGCAAGGATGATTAATTGATCAAATTGACAGTAAAAGCATTTCTAATGATGTGAAAAGATTTCTATAAATACATGTTCCTTTGAACTCTCTGTTCATCAAAGAAACCTGGGGAAAAATTGTGTCATGATAAATTATTAAGCACAACTGTTTTCAACAATGATATTAGGGTCAACATAATTCATGGGATTGTGTGACACTGAAGTAATAATGCTGAAGGAATGAAGGATTTTAAAACATATTCAAGCAGAAAACATTTTAAATTGTAATAATGTTTCACAATATTACTGTTTTATTGTGATTATGATCAAATAAATGTAGCTTGGTGAGCATAAAAGTTTTCTTTCAAGCAAATGTAAAAAATAAAACAAAATAAAAAATAAATCCTGAATTTACTGACCCCAAACTTTTGTTATGTTTTGTTATGGAGAGCCAAACAGATTTGTAATCCACCACTATGTGTTTGTACTGATAATATCCGTGCCTTCACTACCCGATGTATGAATTTCAATGATCAATTTATTCTAGAGAAGAGAAATGAGAGTGTCTCTGTCGTTAATTGCGCTCTTAAGGTGTTTGGGTGAGCCTGCTGAGTTATTGAGCACTCTACCTCTTCAGCAGAATCAGTGATCAGGGAGAGTTCCTGCAGCATGTCAAGGTGCGGAGAATATGACAGTTAAGATAGAGAGAGAGAGAGTTAGACAGAAAACACCTTGTAAGGTACCTAAACCTCATGGTGGTACTTGTAAATACAATGAAAGTTTTATGGTTCTTCTTCCCACCACAGGAGCTTATTTCCAGTGGGCTAGTGTAATATCACCCCGTCCACTGCTAGACGATGACCTCTAATTTGAACTACAGCAAAGGGAATGCAGATGAATAATGCATAAGTCTTGTCTGCTTGTACTGTTGGTCTGAGACGAATGCAATTACACGTCCCTCGGGAACTAAACTAAAGTTATTGTAAAGATTCATGTGTGGGGAGTGAAGTGTCCTGAGTGAAAAAGAGACATAGTTTAACTGTTCAGCTGAGATCAGAAAGTTGTTTTAAAAGAGAATATATATCAGATAGCTTTAAAAGGTCCATGGTGGATTTTTAGTGCATAAATCCAAAGCTAATGAAATCATGGTTGTAAATGATGGGATTGCATTGCTTTCAAGGTATACATTGCAATTCAGGCCTTACAGGGATCAAATGGCCTTTGCATTGCTAGCACCACAGTCTACTGTATTGGGGTACAGCAACATTACATCATTACAACACAGAAAAACACTGACTTCACTGACTAGTTGATGTATATACAATATCCAGTGTCTAAATTGTCCCTAGCAATAATTTTGATCAAACAATTGATCAAATATGTGTATGTATGCCATTGTTGTTGTAATTTCGTGCACATCTGAAATAGGTCATACCATTGATATTACCTGAGAGGATCAAGTAAATACACAAGAAAAACATGCTCTTTTACACTGACTATCCCTCTATATATCAGATTAAATTGGATAACAACAATAATTTTTCAAACATTTACATTACATTTACATTTATTCATTTAGCAGACGCTTTTATCCAAAGCGACTTACAGATGAAGACAGTGGAAGCAATCAAAAACAACAAAAAGAGCAATGATATACAAGTGCTATAACAAGTCTCAATTAGGTTAACACAGTACACGTAGCATGGGATTTTAAATAATATAATAAATAAAAAGAAAACAGATAGAATAAAAAATAAAAATAAAAAAGAATAGAGCAAGCTAGTTAGAGATCTTTGCACATACATATACAATTGCATAATGAATGAAAAGAAAATAGAATATAAAAAGATTAAAAAGGTAGTTAGATTTTTTAAAGAATAGAATTAGAATAGTGAGTGTTAAAGTTAGAGGGTCAAATAAAGATGAAAGAGATGTGTTTTAAGCCGATTCTTGAAGATGGCTAAGGCTCGGATTGAATTGGGGAGTTCATTCCACCAGAAGGGAACATTTAACTTAAAAGTCTGTAAAAGTGACTTTGTGCTTCTTTGGGATGGCACAATCAAGCGACGTTCACTTGCAGAACGCAAGCTTCTAGAGGGCACATAAGTCTGAAGTAACAAATTTAGGTAAATGGGTGCAGAGCCAGTGCTAGTTTTGTAGGCAAACATCAATGCCTTGAATTTTATGCGAGTAGCTATTGGAAGCCAGTGCAAATTGATAAACAGAGGTGTGAAGTGTATTCTTTTTGGCTCATTAAAAATCTTGCTGCCGCGTTCTGAATTAATTGTAAAGGTTTGATAGAATTGGCTGGAAGACCTGCCAAGAGGGCATTGCAATAGTCCAGCCTGGACAGAACAAGAGCTTGAACAAGGAGTTGTTCAGCATGTTCTGAAAGAAAGGGCTTGATCTTCTTGATGTTGAATAAAGCAAATCTGCAGGATCGGACAGTTTTAGCAATGTGGTCTGAGAAAGTCAGCTGATCATCAATCATAAATTGTGATGGAACGATGGGTTTGCTGGAATCACAAGCAGTTCTGTCTTGGCAAGGTTGAGTTGAAGGTGATGGTCCATCATCCAGGAAGAAATGTCTGTTAGACAAGCTGAGATGCGAATAGCTACCGTCGGATCATCAGGATGGAATGAGAGGTAGAGTTGAGTGTCATCGGCATAGCAGTGGTATGAAAAGCCATGTTTCTGAATGACAGAACCTAATGATGCCATGTAGACAGAGAAGAGAAGTGGTCCAAGAACTGAGCCCTGAAGCACCCCAGTAGATAGATGTTGAGACTTGGACACCTCACCTCTCCAAGATACTTTGAAGGACCTATCTGATAGGTAAGACTCAAACCATTGAAGTGTGGTTCCTGAGATGCCATTTGCCAGTAGGGTTGATAGGAGGATCTGGTGGTTAACCGTGTCAAAAGCAGCGGACAGATCAAGCAGGATAAGTACTGAAGATTTGGATTCCGCTCTTGCCAGTCTTAGAGCTTCAACAACTGAGAGCAAGGCCATCTCAGTTGAATGTCCACTTCTGAAGCCAGATTGGTTGCTGTCAAGGAGATTGTTGTGTGTGAGAAATGTAGAGACTTGTTTGAACACAGCTCGTTCAAGTGTTTTTGCAATAAAAGGAAGAAGGGAAACTGGTCTGTAGTTCGCTAAAAGAGATGGGTTGAGGTTGGGTTTCTTAGGTAGTGGAGTTATACGTGCCTGTCTAAATGATAAGGGGAAAACACCAGTGTGGAAGGATGTGTTGATGATGTGAGTGAGTGCAGGTACAACTGCAGGAGAAATGACTTGAAGGAGATGAGATGGAATAGGATCAAGTGGGCAAGTTGTAGGGTGATTAGAAAGGATGAGTTTTGAGACTTCTGCCTCAGAGAGTGAAGAGAAGGATGTAAATGAGTGTAAGTTTGCTGGTGATATGAGCTTGACTGATTGTGGTGTGGAAAATTGTGCACTAATGTGTTTAATTTTATTAATGAAAAACGTTGCAAAGTCGTCAGCTATTAGAGATGAAGCAGGAGGGGGAGAAGGAGGACAAAGAAGTGAGGAAAATTTTTTAAAAAGCATGCGAGAGTTAGATGAATTGTTAATTTTTACATTTACAATGTATACTGATAAATTGAAAAATTACATCAGTGGAATGATATGACTGGATGCTTATCAACTTATTTCTTATTTGACTTATCAGTTGTATTGCGGTGGTCAAACTATAAATATAGTGTATTAAGCTACACACTCCATCATAATGCACAATTTTTCTATCTAACATGCATTTTAAGGTGCAGCTTGTCAAATGAATGGAGTGTTTCACTAGTTAGCTGTAAAGTGTGTATCACAAATCATTTGATTTAGATCGGGACTTTGGAAAGCGTACTGTGTGGTTAAACTGTGGTTAGTTTAGAAAAACCATGGTCAGTTTGTGGCAACTATGCTTTAAACAATAGTAGCCATGTTTTTCTTTCCCACCAAGACTGATGCATGCAAAACCCGCTAAGTGAGCTTGAAAGATCAAAAACAATTTTTAGTAAAACTCCAAATGGGTTCGTCTGAAAGAAGAAAGTCATATACACCTAGGATGACTTGAGGGTGAGTAATTTATGGGCAAAATTTCATTTTTGGATAAACCAACCCTTAAAAATGCCCCTATTATGCCTTTTCGACTATTACCTTTAATGCAGTGTGTCATGCAGCTGTAAGTGAACATAAACATAATCTGCAAAGTTGTGAAGCCGACAGTGCATGATAGATAAAGTTATTATCTGTCAAAAAATAAAAAGAGTTGGCTCGCAATGACTAAACAAATCATTAGGAATTTCAATCTTATTCTGTTACTGCTCTACGTCACTTTACGTAACACATTTTCATAATGTCCGCCCATGTTTTACATGGCCAGCTTGCCTGCCCACAAACACAGTACGTTTCCAACATGTGCTGTATGCGGTAGACAAATCCATAGCCAATCTCTCTATGACTCTGGACCAATCACAGCAGCGAGGGCTCACCAAAAGGAGGGGACTGCTTCGCACAATTGTTTATAAATCATTTAGAAATTAGGTAAAATTAAATCTATTTTCTGAGAAAACTAATCTGTTTTTTGACCTTGCATGCATGTTTTAGACTTATAAAACATTATTAGCAACCTTAAAAATGTCTTAATAGGGACACTTTAAGAGGACACATAGGATGAATATAGGAATGTTTTCACTGCTTTAGGATTAACAAAGCATTAAATAATTCCCATACTTGTTTAAATCAACTTTAAACTTTGTTTTCGTGAAATTTAACATAACAAAACATGAACCATTGCCACCCAGCCCTATAAAAAAGCTTTTGTGTTGCACATGTTGAACTCGTCCATCTGCACTCATCTGCGGTTGAGTATACTTTGAACGCTGTGCAGGCACCACTGTGCGTGAGATATAAAAACGTGCTGTGCGCAAACAGTATGCATGGAGAAATACTGTGTGCATTTACATCAAGCATACTATACTAATACTCTAGCAAAAGCCTGAAATCCAAATTATAGTTCATGTTTAACCTGCCAAGCATTGACCCCTTGATGTTGCATATCAAGTTTTTATCAACCTGAAATCAAGTGCTGATTAACATTATAAAATTGTAAAAAAAAAATCAATTACCATGTATTCCATATACTCAACATTGTCTTGAAATAATGGTTTCATGCTTTCAGCAGCACAAAACATTTTTGGTTGGCACAAATCTCGTTTACATTCACTGCGAGTGAACCTATATTTAATGTAGTTTGGTTTGTATTATCTTTAGCATTTTAGCTTTGTTCTTCATCTTAGAGTATCATGGCTGTCATGCAACCTGTCTATGTTGGCATCTACCTCATTTGACTGCTACTATCAAATGACAGATAAATATGCACTACATAGTTTGATTTAAAGCCCATCCTTTGATGGATAGTGTTTTCTACTCTTTAAAAAAAGAAAAGAAAAGATGATAATACTATTTATTCATATCTTAACTACAGTATGCATTTCAGTTGTTTTATTATCTGCATTTAATATTGTTTTCCCCTGTTGTTTCTGCACTATCAAGACCATTTTGCAAGGTCATTTTTAGGTTGTGGCCCATTAGCCAAAAGCATATATTTTATGGATAACCCCAAAGCCGACATGAACCAAAAAAGGTTTTGATTTCACGGGCTCTAAGTAGCTCTCTCTCTCTCTCTACGTGAAGAGATTCAGTGATTCAGGACACTGAGCATGTGAGCGATCTCCCGATCGATGAACCTGACCGTCTGCTGAGATCAAGCAATGTGCATCTTCTGCATTAACATCATTGATCAGCAAACGCCCCTGTGCTGACCAATGCCAAAGAGGCTGTTGAAACCAGACCCCCTAGATGCTTCAAAGAAAGGCAGTTTGCATAATCCAGTTGTCAGTCTGAAGAATACGTCCAAAACCGAGTCATTCATGCAATGAATACGGCCTTCTTTATCAGGTCTTCAGAGATTAGAATACATGCAAATTTCTTCATAGATTAAAAGGAGCATAGTGGCAGATTTCAGGTTCCCCAGCAGGAGTGAATAGAAATGCAGTCATTAGCTTTCTGTTGGGGTAATAATTGGCAAGGTCAGCAGCGGTTGACATCTGCTAAATGCTATCAAACAGATCTAACTAGCCCGAGAGAGAAGAGTAAGTTAGCCAAGGGATCCAGGGAGCTGAGACAACTCTGAATCATCGACTGTCTTGTCCACATCTTCATGTGGAGAACGAATTTGCAGTACAACAACTGCATTCGACATCCCATGTGTCTCATACATAAGAAACAAATGAGTATTTCTGAGGGCGCTGATTGCTTAGATGACAAGCCTCTCATTTACCTACCGAGTGCTGTTCATGAAACCACACCGAATACATATTGTGCATGACTGGTGATTTTACAATTAGTCTAAATAGAATGGAAGCAAACATGAATTTGCAACTGGCTCCCAAAATAAATAGAAGAATGCAACTAGACAGGCATTTAGAATATTTCCTTGCTGCTTTTCATAGTATTGTTTCATGTAGGCCACAGCCCAGCTGTATTCCCAGAGGGCATTACAAGCAGATGCAGCACGCAGGAAGTCGGAATGAGCAAAAGCTGTGTGCCACAAAATCAAGTCCGAAGCATCAATCAGCACTTGATGCTTTATATGGCAGGAGAGGCTACATGTAGAGTTCTCTGAGCAAACACAGTCCAAGACTGAATACTTGAGCTTTTAATGAAAGGCATATATGAACAAGCGATTAGCAGCGGGTTTCATTTGACGGAGAGCTGAAGTATAACATTTCTGATTGACTTGAAGCTGCTTAAAAGCATGGGCATCCTGAGACCTTTTTCGGGGCAGGAGTCCCAGTAATATCACTGATAAATCCTTGTGTGTCAATGGGATTTGCGTAGAATCCAATGACCTGAAAATCAATTTCTCTGATAATATTTCAGCAATCAAGTCATGCACATTTTCTATAAGCTGTTTAGTATTAGAACTAAATTCTATTCGTGAAATCAATAACTCTTTTGATTCAACCAGTCAAACAGGTTTGAAAAAGGTCAGAAATTGTTCCCATTTTAGTTTTAGACATTCATATAGTTCACTCACGCACTGAATCATTTGCGGTGGTTTCGCACACTGGAATAGTAATGAGATATTTTATAAGAATGGAAACAAAAAGACTGCTGGATGTGGTGGATATTTACCTACTATCCATTATGGGAAACAAAACTTGAAAATCGTCTTGTTAATCAATGATGAAGCAGCTGTTTAACTTTTTCTTTTTTAAAGAATAGCCTGAAGTTTTCATATATATATATATATATATATATATATATATATATATATATATATATATATATATATATATATATATATATATATATATATATATATATATATAACCTCATTCACACACACACATGCACGATATGCTTGATGTTCCACTTTCTCATAATTGTGTCTTTATATCATACAATTATGGCATTATATTTTGCAAATGCCTGCAATGTGACATGTTTCTCATTTTATAGGAACTTATAGATATTACCATCCTTCCCTGTTTGTTTTGTTACATTCATGAATTACACACATATTTTGTATTAAAAGTTTTCATAAATATTATGTTTGAATATGCAATCGATGCATTAGATATGCACTCATTTTTTTTATTTTTTTATTTTTACATATTTTCATATTCAGAACATTGGATAAAGCCAACTTCAAAACCCTTTTTTCATTTTGTTGACATACAGGGTGTCTAATACAGGGGATTTTGCCATTTCGTTTTATGTTTTTAGGGATAAAATGTCATACAAAATAAGGCAAATGATATTTGAACAGATGCAAACAGATACAATGCAATAAAATTAACACTTAAAAGTATACTTTGGATGTTTTCTTTCCACTAATCTGAAGCAACTTTTGAAGAGCCCAATAGTCCAAACAAATGCATAATTTTTTTATTCTTTTCCTGTCGTGTCTCGTCTTAAGCTTAATTAAATACAATTATCTTTTTATTTTCATTCTCTCCAAATCATTCTGTCTTAAGAAGCAAAAAAAAAAAAAAAAGGCTCTGCAGCCTTGTTTTCATTCACATGGAATTACATATGGCATCTACTCTGACTAAGATCTATTGCTCCGCGTATATAAAAGAATAATGAAATTAGTGGACTTCAGTGAAAAAATCTTCCCAGATGGCCAAACAGTAAACATGACTAATAAGTTCCCTTGTTGAGATTATAACCCAGGCTGTGTTTGATCAGCGTTCGGACTGCGGTACTATTACAACATGAAACTAATCTGTGCTTCAGATTCACTGCACCGTCACTCCTGGTTTTATCAGCGTGATTTCATAGGATGGAGGCAAGGGCCCTGCTTCTAATTACACTGAGTGCTTTGTTGTGCGATCTGCAGTTCTGCTCTCTGTGATGGTCTCTCACTGGTCTTGACACTCACATCAATAGCAGTTTGAGAATGATGGATGAATACAAGCTGCCTCTTGATTAGAAATTCTGCATGTCTTGTGGTCACGAGATGCATGTGGAAGGTCAGATGCAGGAAGCGTAATACATTGAATCTGGGATGCAAAGTCCGTTGGTGACTCAGTGTTACTCGCTCAGAAGGAATCAGTGGTATCCTAGACATGTCAGAGCTATAATACTCACAGGCATGTAGTCATAATGAGTAATCCTGCATTAGTAAGATGATGTCCTAGTTAGTTTAGTGGAGAATTCCCTTTGAGACATTTCCCATGACTTACACAGTGGCATATAAAAATGTTTGCTGAGAATTTCAACAAAAAGTGTAGTGTTTAGTGGCAAACAGATGCATCTTAAAGGGTTAGTTCAGCCCAAAATGAAATTCTGTTCTAATTACATATGTCGTTCCAAACCTGTGAGACCTTCGTTCATCCTCAGAACACAATTTAAGATTATTTTGATGGAACCTTAAAGCTCTCTGACCCTCCCATAAACAGGAACTCAACTGTAATTTTCCCAGGTCCAGACACCTAGTAAAGACATCGGTAAAACTGTCCATGTGACATCAGTTTTGTGAAGCTATATGAGAATACTTTTTGTGTGCAAAGAAAACAATAATAATGACTGTATTCAACAATTTTTCTCCTCCACAATTTTGAAGAGTATCACAATGCATACACACACTTTGCCCCCTAATCATAAACAATGCTGATTGTGCAGATTATTATTAAAAGTTTGGTTTCTGTACGATTTTTTATGTTTTTGAAATTCTCTTATTTTCACCAAGGCTGCATTTATTTGATCAAAAATATAGTAAAACAGTAACAATGGGAAATATCAAATTGTATTAAATTATGTTTTCTATTTTAAATGTAATCTATATTCTTTTCATAATCAGTCTTCAGGGTCACATGATCCTTCAGAAATCAATCTAATATGCCCATTTGCTGCTTCAGAAACATTATCACTGTTGAAAACAGTTGTGCTATTTAATATTTGTTTTGTGGAATCAGTGTTAATAAAAAAATAATAATAATTTTGAAGGAACAACATTTATTTGAAATTTAAATATTTTGTAACAATGCACAGTAAATATAAATGCCTTTACTGTCACATTTTGTCCATGCTTAGTTAAAGTATTAATTTGTTTCCTAATATGTAAATAAATAATTGGTATAACGAATAATGTACTTAGAACGCTAAAGTACAGTATAATCCAATCTAGCAATACACAGGCATTTGTGAATGAATCAGTATTTTTGTATAAATGGATTGAGTCAGTGCTTTAAGTGGGCCGGTATGCACCGGTACTCAGTACCGCCACTTACAAAATATAGCTCTTGAGCGTACCGCTACCTCTCCGTGCGCCCAGAACGTGCTTTGAGCGTACCGGTACGTTCATTTGGACATCTGTTTTAATAGAGGTTTTAATCTTTTGCCTGCGCTGCCACTTTTCAGAGCGCTCTTCACAATGCAAACTTCCTAATTTGTCCCACCGAGAGCAGAGACTACATTACCCATACACCCTTGAGTTTTACAAGTACTGTATAAAGCGCATGCGTCACTTTTGCCGCTGTTAGTGACAACTCAACGTGGCTGGAGAGGGTGTGTGAAACACGCAAATTCGGCTCGGTAAAAATTCAAAAACAGTGAACGACACTTAATATGTTCTCCTGGCTTCAGACTCTGAGTACTAAAACAATCAGATTCATATTGGCTGACACCCCACCAAGCCTGAATGATATTGCTGCAGGTCAGACGCAAGCTAATGAAGTAATGCAGTAGCTCTTTCATGAAAGGTGACCAGACGTCCCGAAAAATTCGGGACAGTCCCGAAATCTAAACTGTTGTCCCGAATCCCGAATCTGGCCCTAATTGTCCCGAAAATTATACTAAAGCAAAATCTTGAGTAGTTATAGTCTGATAAACATTGAAAACTGTCTGCGGAGGTTGAGTCGTCCTCCTGCTCATTGGCTGCAGCATCTTTTTTCTAAGTTCTAAAAAAATACCGTAGGTGGCTAGGCACGAATTTAGATATTCATTTATCTAATTAATCTATATGCACAAAGACAATACGACCTTTTTGTCCCCTTTTTGTTTTAAAGCTTGATGAAGAGAGCACAAGTTGCTGCAGCTTAAGGGAGGACAGTGATGCACGCGTACAGGAGTGATTGACAGTTCGCGGCACTGTGTACAAAAAATACGTTTAAGCTCATTAGCGTTAGCTTTACAGAAAGGTCTGATTTAAAACAGTCATTGTTGTTTTTTGTTTTGTTTTGTTTTGTACAATGACATTTGAGTTCATGATTTTAATGTTGTTGCTTCTTGTGGCAGACTAAAAAGTAATGACAGATGGTTGATCTTTGAATAAAAATGTGTTTAGTTAAGGTTTGAAATTCATTATCTTTTATTATAGGCTACGAAGTCTAATACCATAAGCCCCCCATCCCGTCACCCAAGACCGCAGACACCCCCCCCCCCCACACACAATATATATAGGCTATAATAAAGTACCGGCACCTCTTTTGGGCCACTTAAAGCACTGGATTGAGTGAATAATTCAGTGACTCTCTCAAAAACTCATTGCTTCCTTTCTGAATGTAGTGCTGTTTTCGAATGAATTTGCTGATTCAACGATTCATTCATAAAAGACAATCAGCTGTTGCCACCTACTGGCATAACTCTGTAAAAATGATAATAATAAAAAAATTAATAAGAAAATAGATTCCCATCACTAAGGAGGACTGGAATTATAACTAACTGCAACTAACTGTTGTATACAAAGTATTGCATTTTTAGAAATACATTAATGGAGAAAAGCACTGTTACAGGCATATAAATTCATGCACTGTGCATTCACATGCTCTTTTGGCATTGCAGCGGAGCGATGCTGTACAGTCCTAGAAAAGCAAGGCAGATCATGCAAGTCTATTGCATTCTTCACCTCCTACTCCAGCACTCTAAACAGACCAAAAAGATGGACAATTATGCCTTTCAAATTACATTCAGCACTAATTCTGCGTGCATGTTTGCCTGATTTGCGTAATTCCTTTAGTGAATTGGGAGTTTAAACAACAACAAAACACACACACACACAAAACTCTAGTCATTTCGAGTAAATTCGCCCATGTCTCTTTTAGAAATTTACCTTTCTGGATGTATGACCACATTGTGAACTCATAAAAACCATGCTGATAGGTCTTGCTGTTCTCTATTGAGACAGAATGGGGGAGGAAAGAACCTGCTTCCAGGAAGAAGAAAAAAGGGAGGGTGCTTCCTCAACACCGAGGTGTATATTTTATGACTTCATTTGGTCTGGGACAGGCTTCAGTTGTAAGCCATATCCTGCCTCGCATCATGATGAATTGTGGTATACTTCAGGCCAAGATGAATGCAATTCACCGAACAGCTTTTCTGGTGACCCTGTTACCGATACCAAGGACTCACTCCAAATTATTCAGCATCTTCGCTCACATTAGTTTGGTGGCCAAGGCTGTCGGAGTGAGAGACTGCAAATTCTGAGTGCTAACTACAGAGATGTTGTAAATAAAGGTCTGAGGACATATTGGAGAGCGAGCTGCCCCCCGCCCGCATTCCCCCGCCCGCCCCGATCGCTGCACTGCTGCATTCAATCTATGTAGGTCTGTACTGCAGCTAAATTTACATTCTATGTGCTGTGACTGTCACAGGCTCCAGCCTCCATTCAGGTTTATTGCCATCAGATTCTCCGCCGAACATGCTGCTGCACGAATATACTTCATTTGGAAACTTTTTTACTTGATGTCAATCTGTCAGTGTGTTCCCTATTCCCTAAATGCACATTCTGGAAATACTGCCTGAGTCGGCCACATTCAGCTCACCCATTCTTCCTTCCAAACTGTGGGGCGAATTCACTATTTGTGCTACTTTTGCCCAGGACTAATAAGACCAGGGGGACATGCATGCCTCATAACAATGTTTCTGCAACATTGTGAAAATACATATTTATCATGGTAAAATAGCCCAGATATTTAGTGTATTATATGCCTAGGACAAAATCTTACCTCAACCTTTTCTCAACATGCATTTTTCTTTAATAATGTAAAAGCTTTTTCACTACATTTTTTTAAATGTCTCAGATAAATCATTTTAAACTTCAAACAAATATTACAGTTTTATTCTAGTCTAGTTTTATTGCTGTAGTAAAATATGATGTTTTTATACTGATGTTTTGAGTCTACCTAAAGGAATAGCTCATCCCAAAAATTTAAATTTGCAGAACATTTACTTACCCTCAGGCCATTCCATCACTTGCTCAATAATGGACCTTCTGCAGTGAATGGGTGCCGTCAGAATGATAATCCAAACAGCTGATTAAAAACATCACAATAATCCACAAGTAATCCACACCACTCCAGTACATCAATGAAGATCTTGTGAAGCAAAAATCGGCGTGTTTGTAAGAAATCCAATCAACCGGTTTTTAACTGGTTTTCAACTAAAAGTTAAGTTATCAATAAAATTGGTTTCTGGTCTGAATCTGTAGAGAAATATGCACAGATCAAGCACTGTTTAGAAGTGAAAGCAGTTCTAAACAAGTATGTGGGTGGGGTTTGATGTGAAGGGACAACAGGAGATGAACTTTTCACTGCATGAAGCATTATTATGGATTATGGACTTAGAAGCAATGATTAAAATGTTTAGTTTAAATGCCTAAATGATGGATTACTGTAATGTTTTTATCAGATGTTTTGACTTTCATTCTGAAGGCACCCATTCACTCCAGAGGTCCATTGGTGAGCAAGTGTAGTAACGCTAGATTTTATCTTTTTGGCTAAAATGCTAAAAAAATTGAAGTGTAATACTGTATATTTCTGGTATGTAAACTGCATATCATCACCCTTTTTTTTAATCACAAATCTGGTTTCTTGAACACTTTTGAAACATTGCACTGCAACCAAAGTGTAATGTTGGAAAAATAATATTTTATGTTATCTAGATTGCTGGTAAACAGTATTTTATTTAGAAAGATAGTATGCATTTTAGTCTGCTTCATCCTCCACAACTGAGCACTCAGAACCAGTTTGGGGGGGGGGGGGGGGGGGGGTGAATCGTGTGCTTAACACAGACATAATGTGCAAATAAGTCAAATGTGATTCATCTAGTAAATTATAGAAAATACCATGAGGCTAGTTGATTTTGCCCAAACAAGAGTGATATAATTTTTTTTAAAGCAAAGCAAGTAAACACTTCATTGTCCTTCTTTTCCAAATCTAGTCTTTTATTTATTTATTTTTTTTAAGAAAGAGAATAAAAAATGCTTTCACCTTTTCTACTTGGATCTTGTTTGAGAACAAAGAACAGCCTCTGGAAAAGTCAACCTTTGTGAGATCTGCTCTTTTGTTTCTAAGGCTTTGAATCCTGTAGTTACCAATGAATATACTCCTTGAATACTGATCACGCAAGCCTCGCAGAAACAGGTAAAACATACTTTAATCTTCCCACCTGCAGTTCTGATAACTACACACAGACACATGAAGATTGTTTGCTCATTTTCAGGATTTTTTTTCTTTTTCCACCATTTGTTTTACACAATATGAGCGTGTAGCAGCAGTAGTTTTTAGTCACACTTTGAACATTACATTGCCAGTTTAAGGCTGTCTGAACATAATATGGCAGATGTTCATGGACGGTCTGTTTGCTGAAGTGAGGGAGTGCCTGTCTGAGGACGTACTGTGAGCATGAAAACGTGAAACAGACAAAACTACATTTTGAATTATTTGCTTCGGAGACAGATTCCATGGATGTCTGTCAGGGGTTTTGCAGGGCTCGCTTGTTGTTTTTCAGACTCACACTGGCATCTCACAGTGTCTATGGCTGAAGCTGTGATTTCCAAAATAATAGAGCAGGACTGACACTGAGCACTGTGGCAAATGCATTCATGTAGTGCAGCCCTATTAAATAATTCATGGACAGTAGCTAGGTTAACAAACAATCAATATCGTTCAGTGTTTACATGAAAACCAATTGGCGTTATTAATAAAAGTCACGTGTTAACAAGTCACTAATAATTTGTGTAAGCAAGTCCATCTTGTCTACCTGGCTATTGCATATCTGAATTTGACAGTAATTGTTGGTAAGTTGGTAAGTAAAAATTCAGAACTTATTCAGCAACGACTGGCCAAATATCCTCGACAATATGTCCAGTTACCAAATCAATTTGACATTACATTGACATTAACACAGACAAGCTTCCTAATTCATCTGAATCTGATCCACACGCTTTTATCTCAACACCATTTGATTTGATTTTAAAATGCACTCAAATCTAATTCACTAAAAAAGAGTCAATTGTTTGTGAATTATACCACCTCAATATGCTTTGTATTATAGCAAGTGTTTCACATGTGCTCGTTTCTGACTGTCATGCTCTTGTTTTGACCCCATTGTTTTGAAATTCACTGAAATCTGATTGACTAAAAAAGGCTCATAAAAGACACTTAACTACTCCAGTCTTGTTGTATAATTGCAGTCAATACAATATTTCACTTGCACTCGTTTCTGACTAACATACTCTCGTTTTGACTCTTTTTAAATAAACAGAATCAGCTCATTAGAGTCTTTAAATGCACAATGTAGAGCAGATATAAGCCAAAATGTCATTCAGTTTTCAACACAAGTCCTGCAGCCTGATGATGTCCAGGAAAGCGACAAATAGTCGTCATTTAGACTAGATGCATCTGTTGGCTCACAACCAGACCACATGCCCTAAAGGTGCCTGATAACTTAATTAGACCGCCAGCTGGGACTGTGTAACTCACTTTATTTTTCAGTTAGATGTGGCATAATCAAATTCATCATGTCTATTTGTCGTAAGAGTGGACCTCTCTCAAGCTAACAGCTCTCTACAACGTGTAAATAGTGAGTCAAATGCACAGCAATTTAGTGGGAGTTAGAAATCTAAGGGTGCAGAAATGAATTCCCCGTCTTTTCCAAAATGTCTGATTACGGACTTTAATTAGTATGCAAATGAACTTGCTTTAGTGCTGACTTCAGTTGGGTGGCGAAAACCCTTTAAAATCAATAAAGTAAATTGGTACTGGCTGCCATTAGATCTTGGTAATATCTTAATAGAACGAGAGTCTGTGTGATGAAAGGTGGAAAACACATTTATGAGGCATGGAAAGGTAGTAATCAAATATTCAAATATCAGGCATTAAAGCTTAGATGTGTAAAAACAGCAAGAGATAAGACTTTTAAATTAAAGTATTATTTATTTTATTTATTTATTTTGATGAGAGAAAATATATTATAGAATGCATTTGTGCATTTAATTAAAAATGTTCAGCCAGCCCAATTTCTCTCCATGTAGCCTTTAGTAAAACAAATGAGCATAAAATGATGGAAATATCTAAAGCCCAAAGTATACTTAAGTTTTTATATTTATGCTAAGCTATACAGTGTATGTGGAGTACATTTCATTATCAGGATAGTACACACACATGCAGGCCATTTTTTCTCTCAAATAAAAATAGATGAGCCAGAAGAATAAAGCAACAACAATAAAGCCTTGTGAATGGGGTTACGACACACCTGCAATTCTACTTTACAATTAGTACAAAAACATTTTTATCGCACACAAGTAAGACAGAAACTTTTTAGAGTGCATATGTCCAGGATCTGTAAAAGGCTAGTAGGCTACACTAAGTGTTTGCATCAAAAGTTGTATACTTTTGTTTTATAGAATATGATCCAATGAAAATCCTTAAGCGCATGAGAACAATTGAATTTTTGGGTTTAAAATCTCAGGTGTCTTTTGGCCAAATCACATTCCCTTTTTTATTTTATTGCCAATGCTTTAACTGTCCCATCCCAATAAAAGGCAAAAATCTAACTTAAAAAAATCTTAGGTAAGATCTTTATCAGGCTTAAATAACCTCAGGGCTCTTCGTGAAGCATTCAGCTCATTTACTTTTGGATCGAGCCAAAAAATAGCATCCGCTTCTGGCAGTGACCTTCAAGGACGAAGAAAAAAATCATTTGGATTTTGTCCATAAAAACACACAGATCAAGTAAAAAACATCAATAATCCTGCAAGTCTCCCTGCAGGCACTCATTTTATCCCTTAAAACCCATCTTTAATAATGATCAAAAATACATACATTTCCTTGAATTAACGAGTTCATTTGCCCATATAATCTTTAGGAAATTATGTTTATACTTATTTGGCTTGCTGTCCACTGATGAGGGGCTCGATGAAGCAGCTTCAACAAGATTTAATATAGGGTGATTACAAAGGGCAAGGAACCTAAGATCAAGGTGGAGACTGGGGAGGTGGAGGGAACAGGAAAGGTCCATGAGGCGGGATTCGATCTCCGGACACCTGAAGCACAGCTGCATCATATGTTGGCTATCGGTGCCACTGGCAATACTGTGTTAATGCTAAGATGCTATTGTGGACTGAGATGTTTTCAGTTGTATTTGGATTAATGTAGATGTAGCCTTAAAGCCGCGGCCACATTAGACTTTGAGCATACGCATGAATGGAAGTCAATGGAATGAAAGCTCTAGTGTGACCGGGGCTTTACGTAGAAATGCTTTGCTAATGATATGAAAAGCCCTGCCCCTTAAACTGACAGGATTGGCTGATAGTGTAAACAGGCTGTTGCAAACCACATTATTGAGAGTGTTTTCGGTTCACTGCAGTTTTAAAGAGAAAATACTCAGCAATGGTGTTGACCGATGAATCTGCACATGCATTGTCTGAAAGCGTATGACACATTCTCCACAGGGGGTCTTTAAGCTCTGCATGGTGGTGTTCCTTGTCAGAAGAGCTTTCATACCAAGTCTTTTCCTGGACTCTCTGTGGTCTCATTTAGTGCTCTTTCACTCTTCCCACCACAGTCCTCCACAACCATTGTCTTCTCCCTTTACACACATGTACCTCTGCTCTCTCTCTCTCTCTCTCTCTCTCTCTCTCTTTCTCTGTGCGTCACTCACATAAACACCCCACACATTCATAAACCCCAAATACAACCGCTCTCAAAATAGAAAGATGCACAATTGGCTTCGAGAATGAGCCAAATTCGTTCATTTCCGTCGGATTCAGAATGCCGTGGCTTATTAATCATTCCATCTATGGCAAGATTTTGCAGCACCTTTGCAGGTGATTAATCATTCTGTCGAAAGTCAGGCTTGTTATTCACTGCAAGTGCATTTTAAAGGCATATCTACAGCAGGGATTGCTGGATCAGACGCAGCACCGCACTGGCCGTGCACAATAGATACTGGCCAAAGCTCAGCGCTGGGTGTAATTATATACATTCATAGCAGTCTCAAGGGGAATGGCGCTGGATTTTGCATGGCATGTGCGTTCGGAGGCCTCTGTACTCTGGCAGTGCATGAGGAATTACCCTCTCCCGCTCAGCATGGCAGCCACAGATTCTGGTGGCGATGGAGGTCATGTCCTCATGCAGCAGTTTTGACAATGTGCCTGGAGTAAGTTGCTAATTCAGTCGCTCTGCTGGCCAATCTCTCTCCCTCCCTCACTGTCCCATCTCTTTTCATCATTTTCTTTCTATTTCACATATATACACGCACTTTAGGTTATGAAACCTTCAGCTTTTGCGTAACGCTCCTGTACAGGCTCCAGGAAGAGAGCAAAGCCGGCGCACATTTTTAATTTGTCCTGGCATAAGTGTGAAGTTTCGGTGACAGCTTCATTTGGTAGCTGTCATTCCAGTGTATAGGACATGCAGGCCAGGTTGTTGTCACATTGTAGGTCGTATTTGACTTGAAGAATGTCTCTTATTATGACTCTGGGCTACTGAGGTGTTATTCCTCAGGGGGAATAGACATGGAAACCTATGGAATTGAAAGGAATTAAATTTTAATCCATATTTTGAGAGCATTTGTCAGACACACACTTGTACATCAATTCAAAAGAAAACAATTATATCCAGATATAATGGAGAATAGTATATGGCAACTTATTTGATTTGTTTGTATAATAAAGAATGATTTTGTACTGGCAATGTTAATAAATGCATATATTACACAATTTGATGGGGATCTAATGGTGCCCTTAATGTAACATGCACCTATTTCTATTTCCAGAGTGAATGAAAATCAAAAACTATACTTTGTTTTTATGAATATGGATTGAGGAACACAATTTTTTTTTAAAGAAAGAAGATTAAAGATTAACAAAAGTCAATATTTATAAAATATATAAAGGCAAAACATGCAGTTTTTTTTCTTGTAAACTTTCGTTTCAAGAAAATTCAAAATCCAATGATCAGATAAATAAAACAATGTACCATGGTTTCCACAAAATAAATAAAGTAAATAATAGCACAACTGTTTTCAACATTGATTAAAATGCTTTAAGTAAATTAAATATGGCTGCTGAAAATGTATCTTTGCCTTTACAGAAATAAACTGCATTTTAAAATACATTAAAATATAATAGTTGTTTAAAACTGTACCAATATTTCATAGTTTTACTGTTTGATAGTTATTTGACCAAAACCATTAATAAAGAAAAAAAAACTAATAAATATTAACCAATTATAGATGATGCAACATTGTAAAAATGATTAATGGCCTCAACTGCATGAAATCATTGCATGTGTTGATCTCATGAGTCAGTGAAAAAGAGGCATTTAGGAAAGTAGACAAACCTCTGCATTTGCACAGATTGGGGTCAAATTAAGTGAAGGTTAAGTACTACACTCTTAGAAAAAAGGGTTAATTGGGGTTCTATAGAACCATAGGGTTCTTTACTCAACTCCAAAGAACCTTTTATGCTAAAAAGGTTCTATAATGACAAGAAAGAACCCTTTTGGCACAAAGGTTTTTTAAGGCTATTATTCATTCATATATTACATTATTCTGCAACATTTTGTATTTATAATTAAATTATTGTTTGTAGTAACTTAATATCACAAAAATCATGCTGATTTTTGGATAAAAACTGAAATGGCACTCTTCATGTGATATTGATTAACTACATAAAATGATATAAGTACGGTATATACATTTTCTAACCCCCATATCTTGAATTTTGTGTTCATTCACATGCATTCATAAATGCATTAGAATACAATGAATAATGCTGTGGAAGAACGCACTCAAAATGCACACGCGCCACGCGCACTTCCAAACTGACTCAAATGAATCGCGAACCCGCTCCGAACTACCGAACTGACTCAAATGATTCACGCTCCGAACTCCCAAACTGACTCAAATGATTCGCGAACCCACTTTGAACTCCCGAACTGACTCAAATGATTCGCGAACTCGCTACGAACTCCCGAACTGATTCAAATGATCCGCGAAGCCGCTCCGAACTCCCGAACTGATTCAAATGATTCGCGATCCCGCTTTGAACTTCCGAACTGACTCAAATGATTCGCGAACCCGCTCCGAACTCTCGAACTGATTCAAATGATCCGCGAAGCCGCTCCGAACTCCCGAACTGATTCAAATGATTCGCGATCCCGCTTTGAGCTCCCGAACTGACTCAAATGATTCGCGAACTCGCTACGAACTCTCGAACTGATTCAAATGATTCGCGAACCCGCTCCGAATAGAGCCCTGCACGGGCCTCAAATCTAGGCCCTAGTCCGGCGCTGGCCCGAGACGCTCAGGCCCTAGCCCGACCCGTGTCCGACAGCTCATCAGAATTATCAGCCCAAGTCCGACATGAGCCTGTGTTTTTATTTATTTATTTATTTATTTATTTATTTATTTATTTATTTATTTTATTACACAACAGAAGCCTGCCCTATTTGCAATAATTAAAAAAGGATCAGTTTTGTGTTTCTTTTCATTTCTTTATCAAGTTAATTTAGAAAAATGTTTGGAGCATTTTTTTAAAAATGACGATTAACGTTAATCAGCCAAGCCGACAGCGAGTAGCCTAAAACATATTTAATCAATTAAGCCTCTCAAATTAACGCTAATACTTTGCTTGGCTACAATAAAATCCATAGATATAAAACACTTCAAACATATCACACAGACAGTTAGTTTAATATATGTTTATTTATTAAACCACAGTGAGTAAAATAAAAAAAATTGAAATACTGAGGCAGGCTCGCAACAGCGCTCGCAAACGAAATGAGAAATAGCCTACAATCTAAACAAATTAAATTAATTAAAAACAAACTTGCAGGGCTTTAGCTCCGAACTCTCTAACTGATTCAAATGATCCGCGAAGCCGCTCCGAACTCCCGAACTGATTCAAATGATTCGCGATCCCGCTTTGAACTCCCGAACTGACTCAAATGATTCGCGAACTCGCTACGAACTCTCGAACTGATTCAAATGATGAAACCGCTCCGAACTCTCGAACTGATTCAAATGATCCGCGAACCCGCTTCGAACTCCCGAACTGACTCAAATGATTCGCGAACCCGCTCCGAAATCTCGAACTGATTCAAATGATCCGCGAAGCCGCTCCGAACTCCCGAACTGATTCAAATGATCCGCGAACCCGCTTCGAACTCCCGAACTGACTCAAATGATTCGCGAACCCGCGCCGAAATCTCGAACTGATTCAAATGATCCGCGAAGCCGCTCCGAACTCCCGAACTGATTCAAATGATTCGCGAACCCGCTTTGAACTCCGAACTGACTCAAATGATGCGCGAACTCGCTACGAACTCCCGAACTGATTCAAATGATTCGCGATCCCGCTCCGAACTCCCGAACTGACTCAAATGATTCGCGATCCGCGAACCCCAAACTGACTCAAATGATTCGCGAACCTGCTCCAAACTTCCAAACTGACTCAAATGATTCACGAACCAGCTCCGAACTCCCGAAATGACTCGATTCGCGAACCCGCTTTACTCCCGAACTGACTCAAATGATTCGCGAACCCGCTCCGAACTCCCGAACTGATTAGAATGATTCACGCTCCGAACTCCCAAGCTGACTCAAATGATTCGCGAACCCACTCCGAACTCCCAAACTGACTCAAATTCAATTCAATTCAATTCAAGTTCATTTGTATATCGCTTTTTACAATACAAATCATTACAAAGCAACTTTACAGAAAATTATGTTTCTACAATATTTAGTAATAGCTTATAAGTGGTGACTGTCAGTTTGTGCATGTATGACAGGATTTGTAGAAAAATTAATACAAGACGTAGTCAGCCAGACGATGAACATTATTAATATTATAAATAATTAATAATTATTATATGATGCAGTCACACTTGTAGCAATATTTGTTAGTTCTGTTTGTTGATTCAGGGTTAGCATCATCTGAGGTCCTCTGAGGGTCAGCATCATCTCTTCTCAGGTGTTCTGGATCCAGACTGGAGCTTAAATCCTAGTTAAACAAAAGAAACAAATATTTAGAGCTTAAAATTTTAATTAAAACATAGAAACAAATAGAGACATCATTAGCATAGCTGCTGATCCAACAAAGTAAAATTAATTAGTTTAACCCAAGCTAAAGAATAAAAATGCGCATTTGATCAGATGCAACTACACTCACAATTTAAGATACATTATTCAAATGCTTGGCGAAAGAGATGTGTTTTTAATCTAGATTTAAAAAGAGAGAGTGTGTCTGAACCCCAAACATTATCAGGGAGGTTATTCCAGAGTTTGGGAGCCAAATGTGAAAAAGCTCTACCTCCTTTAGTGGAGGTGATAATTTTTAACTGATACGGAACTTAATAGGCAGCCAGTGCAGAGACTGTAAAATTGGGGTAATATGATCATATTTTCTTGACCTGGTAAGGACTCTAGCTGCTGCATTTTGGACTACCTGTAGCTTGTTTATTGAAGAAGCAGGACAACCACCTAGAAGTGCATTACAATAGTCCAGTCTAGAGGTCATGAATGCATGAACTAGCTTTTCTGCATCAGAAACAGATAACATGTTTCGTAGCTTGGCAATGTTTCTAAGGTGGAAGAATGCAGTTTTTGTAACATTGGAAATATGATTTTCAAAAGACAAGTTGCTGTCTAATATAACACCCAGATTTTTGACTGTAGAGGAAGTAACAGTACATCCGTCTAGTTGCAGATTGTAATCTACAAGATTCTGTGTAGTGTTTTTTGGACCACTAATTAATATCTGTCTTGTCCGAATTCAATTGGAGAAAATTATTTGTCATCCAATCTTTTACATTTTTAACACACTCTGTCAGCTTAGATAATTTAGTAGTTCCATCTGGTCTCGTTGAGATATGTAGCTGAGTATCATCAGCATAACAGTGGAAACTAATTCCGTATTTTCTAATAATATTACCAAGGGGCAACATGTATATTGAAAATAGAAGGGACCTTGGACGGATCCTTGTGGCACTCAATATTTTACTGATGATAAATGAGATGACACCCCATTTAAGTAAACAAAATGGTAGCGATCGGACAGGTAGGATCTAAACCATCTTAGAGCCTGCCCTTGAATACCTGTATAGTTTTGTAAAGGAAGGTGCTCAATTTAGCAGAAACAACTTTTTCAAAAATTTTAGACATAAATGGAATATTTGAAATAGGCCTATAATTTGCAAGTTCACTAGGATCTAGTTTTGGTTTATTAATAAGAGGCTTAATAACCACCAGCTTGAATGGTTTTGGGACATGACCTAAAGATAACATCGAGTTAATGATATTGAGAAGCGGTTCTTCGGCTACAGGTAACATCTCTTTTAGTAATTTAGTGGGTACAGGATCTAATAAACATGTTGTGTGTTTAGATACAGTGATAAGTTTATTTAGCTCTTCCTGTCCTATATTTGTAAAGCACTGCAGTTTATCTTTGGGTGCGATGGATGAAACTGAAGTGTTAGACGCTGTAGAATCTACATTCGCTATCTTATTTCTAATGTTATCTATTTTATCAGTGAAGAAATTCATAAAGTCATTACTATTAAAGGTTGGTGGAATATTTGAATCAGGTGGCATCTGGTAATTTGTTAATTTAGCTACTGTGCTAAATAAAAACCTTTGATTGTTTTGGTTATTTTCTATGAGTTTGTGTATATGCTCTGCCCTAGCAGTTTTTAGAGCCTGTCTATAGCTTGACATACTGTTTTTCCATGCAATTCTAAAAACTTCCAAGTTTGTTTTTCTCCATTTGCGTTCAAGACTGCAAGTTACTTTCTTGAGAGAGTGAGTATTACTGTTATACCATGGCACAGTACGTTTTTCTCTAACCTTTTTCAATTTAATGGGGGCAGCAGCTTCTAATGTATTAGAGAAAATGGTCTGTAACATCATCACTTTGAGGTACGATATCTATAGCAGTAAGATTGATTCCATGCGATATAATTAAATCTAGTGTATGATTAAAATGATGAGTGGGCCCAGTGACATTTTGCTTGACTCCAAAAGAGTTTATTAGGTCAGTAAACGCAAGTCCTAATGCATCATGTGTATTATCAACGTGAATATTAAAATCTCCCATGATTAGCGCCTTATCAACTGTAACCAGAAGGTCTGAGAGGAAATCTGCAAATTCTTTTAGGAATTCTGTATACGGCCCTGGTGGTCTATACACAGTAGCCAGAGCAAGAGATACATTAGATTTCTTTTGCATGTCTGACAGTGTAACATTAAGCAGAAGTATTTCAAATGAGTTAAACCTGTATCCTGTTTTCTGGGTAACATTGAGAATATCACTATATATTGTTGCAACACCACCGCCACGACCAGTCTGACGGGGCTCATGCTTATAACAGTAGTTTGGTGGAGTGGACTCATTTAGACCAAAATAATCATTTGGTTTTAGCCAGGTTTCAGTCAAGCAAAGTACATCAAAACTATTATCTGTGATCATTTCATGTACAATAACTGCTTTGGGTGTGAGTGATCTAATATTTATGAGCCCAAACTTTAAAAATAGTTTTTGTTCATTTACTTTACATGTTTCTGGTTTAATCACGATAAGATTTTTTCTAGATCCTACATTAAATTTATATTTTGACCTCACTATTCGGGGAACAGACACAGTCTTAATAGATTGTACAGCGCAAGTACTTTTATCATTTATGCGGGTGGAACAAAAGTCACCATAATAGTTATTTGAGAATTGTCTTACTAGTCACATGGAGAGAAGTGTCCTGGAGATGTTGTCAGATGTCTCCGCCTCTGCTGGGGTGCAGACCATCAGCGCGAAACAGCCTAGGAAGCTCCCAGAAAAGATTCCAGTTATTAACAAATAGCAGTTTCTGTTCTTTAAACCATGACAACAACCATTCATTTAAAGCAAAAAGTCTACTGAACCTTTCGTGTCCTTGTCGATACGTGGGCAGTGGTCCTGGCACGATGATTGTCGCCGCGGGCGTCATGCTGCGAAACGTCTCGATCAGGCTCCTGAAGTCCCTCTTCAGCGTCTCCGTCTGCCGCAGCGTGGTGTCGTTAACCCCGGCGTGAAGCACGACCGCTCTGGGGCTCTCGTCGGCCTTCAGGATCGCGGGTATTTGCGCAGAAATCAATTCAATCTCAAACATTTTCAATCTCCAAGGTGAACATTATGACAACATAGTTGTCCCTCCCAGAAGACCTGAATTGTTTGCTCCAGTTTCTGTTGCTTTATTTAAACTTTCATTGTAGCCGAGCTCGGCTTATCCAGAGCTCACTTGCTTTCCGGCAGTCATTGTCCAATCAGCATGCTTCACTGCAATGTTTACGAGTCAAAAGGTCAGAGCAGATCTGACATAAAGAGAAGGTTTCTGCTGTAGACACCTTAGTGCAGCTCCATTTACTGGGACTAAGTGGCCTTGTTTAACCTTGCATACCAGCAATCGGGTAAGAAACAACAAGAACAGAGCGTAGCTTTAGTCTCCGAGTGCTACAATCAAACAAGCTCAGTACAAGGTGCTAAATGTAGTAGCTCTAATCCAGATGAAATCACCATTTCTCCCTCAAGCTCAGGTCAGGAGAATGTATCAGAATGCAATAGTGGCAGAATCCCTCTTTTAGAGTTGGACAAAAGTGCTGATTTTTCTGCTCTGTGCCAGAATGGGAACTGCTTGTGATTTGAATTTCACAGACCTTTGGATTTGTGGGATTTACACCTTGCTTTACATGTACAAAAATGTGGGGATACAATTTTGAATGGGAGATTTAGGCCTCAAATTGAGATAAATAAAGGAAAGTGAAAATCTGGACAGGCATTCAGTCAGAAAAGAGTCAGCGTAGCAAACTCAGCAGACTAGATAAAGAAGAGAACCATCATAGACACATTCAGAGCTGTTTGGAGAAGGGATTACAATTTGCTTCCATTCGTCTGTGCATTAAAATCTGAATGGGCTTCTATTGAGACATTTTTCATATAGACCCCTTAAAGCTTTCCTTTCCTCATTTGACTTCACTAACCAGCCTTGATTTGAGATTGCAAATTAAATATAAAACTGATTTTTTACTAACAGGTTATTACTTTCATTTTACAGTGGGACATTCAAGCGTTACTAATGGTGCCGCTAATGGCTGCGCAGTGATTTGGTACAAAGTAGGTACCCCCTTGATAATTGCTGGTGAAGTCTGGTCAAACGGTTGACATTTAACTGACATTTATTAAGGCGAGTTTCCCAGCATCTCAGGAGATACACCACATATGTCATAACCAACTGTTCTTTTCATAGTTTGCTTTTCATATCTCAAAGGAATTATTTCTACAGTTTTGTAGCATGTTTGTTGCCATTTTTAACATAAGAAACAGTCATTCAGTTTTACAGGACAATTTTTCACTGATGTGTTAATAACTTTATAAAATGCCACATATTGTGATACACATGATGTCCACATGAATCTATTAATACACATTATTACTTTAATCAGGTTATTTTAATATTGTACCTAAGTCTATATGTAAATTACCTCTCTTTTTATTGTTTAATTACAGACGCCTATACAGTACATTCATTTATTTAACAATTTAAGGTTTAAAGAAATTATAATATAAACAATCTGCTAATGTTGCAAACCTGCAAGATTGTGATCATTTAATTCAGCTGTAAAGGAAATCTGATGCTCAAAGTTAGCCAAACTTGCTGTGAAATGCAAGATGAGTTTGTATTTCCCATTTGCAGCATTTGTATGCACATGCCTTGAAGTGAATGAAATATCTACACTAAGCTCTTTTTTTCCAAATGACCAATAAAAACCCTGTTTTCTTACACATATCACAATAACATAAAAAAAATGGAAAGACAAAAGCCTGATGTTCAGGATCATGCGCGGGTTTCCCATGTGCATTTTGTGATATCTTGCTGCTGGCCCAGATGCAGCTTGCTGTGCTCTACCATATGAATGAACAAATGAAGAAAATGGAGCAAAGACGAGCTTCCAGATACATCAGGTTTCCCTGATCTGGTGTTTCTAATCTCCCTAGCATTGCTTTCATTGAAGCCTCTAAATTACCACGGCACCGAGGTCTCAGCTGCAGCAGGCTTCCCTCTCTGTCTTGCTCAATGACAAACCATCTGGCAGCAGCCGAGCATTTTTAATGGCTTCATCATAGAATGGGAATGTTTCAGCTGCAGAAGCTCCAACGGCGGGGCCGCTCGGCTCGCCATAAAACAAACCGGTGATAACTCACGCTGTGTGTCGTTATGCTAATCATAAAGGCCAGGTAAAACTAGGAAAAGTCATTTTTCATGACCGCCATGTATACGACTTTGCCCTGTGCATTATAACTCTGAGCGCCATCGCAGCTCTTAAAGAGAGAAAGACTGTGCTATTAGCCATAACTCTATTCAGTCAGCGTCCCGTTCACAGGCTTTACATATCTGAGTGTTTACAAATCCAAATCGTTATCCAATGTGTCATGTGTGCAGGCTCAGCCTCTATAGTGCCAGGCCACAGAAAAAAAAAAAAGCTTCAAGCAAAGAGAACAAATACAAATACGGACGCAAATACGATGTACCATCTGGCCAGGGTGGTGATAACCCTGATTCATTTGTTTCAGAGTGACTGGGCATACATTTAGATGCAACAAGCCAGTCGTTAACATTGGTGATTTTTCCTCTGAATCTGTCGGTGACAGCACAGGAATGCATTACTCTTGCTGAAACGTTCCTGGAGGCGAGTTCAGTTCAGTGTGACAGCACACTCAAACACATGATACAGATAAAGAGAGAGAGAGTATATAGGGAGGGGAGCGATACGGCTATTCCCAGCATTAAGCCGAGGGCTTTTAATTGGAATGTGCCCTGGAAAGCCCTGAGGGTGAGTGATGAATGAATGAGATGGCTCAGGTCTCCCCAAAACGGGTTGAGTCAGCACTACTTTAGCTGCATGAAAACACTTAATGGCTCATAAACTTGGAGTCCAGGTGAATTTCCCATTGGCTTTGTTCTATGACGCTGAAGAGCGATATCTCGTCCTGCCAGCATTTGGCCAAAGCTCTTGTTGTGCCAGAACGCCAGGATTGTTTTATTTTATCACTTTCATTTTCCTGTTTATATATGCTTCTCTCTCTGAGGACAGTTATTTATCACAGGCTCTGCTGAGAGGGAAAAGCACAACAAAGCACAAACTCATAGATGGGGAATGATTTATCGCCTCTAGCACTGCTCTACTTTTTCCTCGCCGGAGCTGAACACAGAAAAATTGCACCCCTGTGTTGCTGCCGTGCGAGATTCAGGCCCCCCGCAGGACCCCAGAGTGATACCATTGGTTGAGGTTTTTGGGTATTCTATTCATGCCTGATCGAAAAGCCGACAACCTCACTTAATGATAAGCACAGTCTTAACTGTGAAAATACATCTAGATCATACATGATACATATTACTGAAGCAACACATGGTCAAATATTTAATTTAGCATGCTATTGCTAAACACATTCTATCATTCATTTGCTACTGTTAGCATGTTATCATTTAGCATACTATAGGAACAATATCCAGTGTATATTGCTTTTTATACTACGTAGCTATCGAATGCATGAATCTGATTGGCTGACAAACGTTTTAAGGTGTGCAATTATTTTCAGGGAAACAAACAGCAAGCTCTTGGCCACATTACATGTCCATATCACTTCGCCAAATGATTTCATTTTCATGTTTTGCTACAAAATTGCATCTTATTATGTATGTTACAGACACACATACAGCTTGCACAAGCGCTAATGTTGTTTTACTACTACTACTGCTACTAATAATAATAATATCCATAAAATATGGCAAAAATCTAAACTTACTGTTCCTACTACAACAACAAACAGCACAAACCAGCCCAGACTGGTATGCTGGTATCCTAGGCTGGTCTGGCATTCTGCTTTTAAAAGTGTTTGGAGAACTTGAGAGAATAGCTAAACCCTATATAAATCCTGTTAAATCCCTTTTAACAGTTTTTTATATTGTTTGCTACTGACTAATTATGATAGTATTTGCATAAGCAGACAGAAAGTGCTGATGATATTTCTGATTAGGCATTACAAACCGCTACCCTTTCAGGTCTAAATGCCATCGCATTCCACAAGAAGATCGAATCTTGCACTACACCGGCATTTGCTCCCTCACCAGTACCATTACATGTCGATTTCACGATCCATCTAATGCTAAACAAATGAGAGAGGAGGGGTGCTGTCCATACAGCTGCTGCAGTGCATGTGCCAGGGAGGAGCCCCATTTAATTACGCCACTAATGAACAAGCGACAGATCGTCTTATACGCCGCCTGCCATAAGACCAGACCGGCTAATTTGTGCTAAGGGCTGGCCATCTCTTCCATTCATGCACTGCATCTGTCAGTTGACCACCCGTGTGACCAGCTGAAGTCCTGCATCACTGAAACTGCCCTGTGGAGAATGAGGACTGTCCTACGATAAAAAAGAGTCAGCGCAGTGTCATCACGGCAGTGGGAAAGAGGTCTCACAGTGGAGACGACTCCAGTAAATTACTAGCTTTGCAGCTCACGGCACACTGTACATTCAAAGCACAGCATTCTGCATGATTCAGCTGTTTGCACAATGTCGCCTGTAGATATTCATGCCATTGTGCTCTTTTGATGGTTCAACAGCCACAGACTGTGAGGAGGACTGAGAAGCAGAAGTGGATTGGAAGGCCAGAAGGCGTAGATGTCGCTTTTTTATCATTTTTATAGTAGGAAGTGCAGTATTACAGATGAGATTTATGTTGCAGCCGACATAGTATGCAAAGATGAAACCTCTAAATGAATCCCATTTTTAAAAATCAGTCCCCTCTACATATGTCTAACCTTGAGCCTAGTGGGCTGCCTTGCTCTCTGCATCGACAGCTGCCTACTACGACAGCATCCGGACTGAAGTGACTACATACTATATACAGTATGCAAGTTCTCCATGTGTCAAATAAACAGCGCTCTTCCTATAAAACACACAGGAGACCTGAGTCAGGCTACAAGAGGAATGAAACAATACTTCAATATACATGGCACACACCAATGCTGAGTAAAATATTATGTTTTTAATTAGGTTATTATTTTTTTAGTTTGTGTGTGAGAGTGAAATATTAAATGTATCACACTATATTTATTAAAAACAATATATTTATTTATAAGTTAACATTTCTCTGGCCCCATGCTACATCCTGGATTACCACTCAAAAGTTCATGTACTCATATACATGCATTTATTTGATCAAAATACATTAAAAAGGGTAATATTGTGTAATTTTATTACAATTTTAAATAACCCCTATTTGAACATATTTTAAAATGTAATTTATTGCTTTGATCAAAGCTGTATTTTCAGCATCATTACCCCAGTCTTCAGTGTCACAAAATCCTTCAGAAATCATTCTAATATGCTGATTTACCAATCACTTCCTATTATCATGAATATATAATTGTTATTTATTAATTCTCTTTTATAGTTTTTTTTTTTCATAAAATTTTTTTTTTGCAGGATTCTTTGATGAATAGAAAGTTCAAAAGATTTAATGCTTCCTTGCTGAATAAATAAATAAATATCTTTTTCATGCCAAAGTTTCAAACGGTGTATTTTTTTTACACTTATTGCAGTGCATTATGCAGTGCATTCTCTGCAATGTACGTCTCCAAATTTTTTGATCAAAATAAAGTTGCTTATGCTTATTGCCTACTTTTTGATACAGCATTCATTGTCTTCTAATTTTATCTGTGTAAATGTAGTTTCTTTCAGTTCAACTCAGTGTGTTCTTAGCATCTTTCCACGATTGTGAAAAGAACTTGTGCAAGACCCGATCCCCTGCTGTTTTATCTATCAGATTCCCATTTTTCTCTCTTCCCTTTCTTTTACTAGTCCAACACTCACTTAGCTCTTTCCTAACCGTTTTTCTGTCTAATATAATGAATCTAGATAATAACCTTTGCAACAGAAAGAGGGCATGCAAGATTCATTTGAATGCTAAAATAAAAACCATTCTTCGTAAGTTAACAATAGCAAGTTTCAATAGAAAGGAAGTCACAACTTGTGCTTTCTTTGCACTAAACCTAATGTCTCCATGGCTGCCCAGTCTGTTGTTTCTCAGCATTTAATTCCAAGTCACATTGTGCCCTTGAAAAAAGCTCATCATCATTAGTCTAGAGTTGCATTTGCTCAACACATGCTTGCTCATTTGGTTTACTCAGAGCTAATGGTGCCTTCAGTGTCATGCCACTCAATCAAAGTCCTGGTCTCTAGGCCTCTCTTTCAACGTGGCATCACACATTTGTGCGAATGCCACGGAGCTGTATTTCAAATTGATTCTCTGAATTTGACAAATGGTCGTTTAGTAGCTCAGCTAAGATCATCGAGACTATAATATTTCTTAGAGCACATCAAAGCACAGTTTTAATAGAGATTAATCGAAACGGAGATCTAAAAGAGGAATCTCCACTGCAGACCTGGAATATAAACCGCCACGGGCACAAACATCTACAGTGCCAGTGTTGGCCTACCACTGTGGCAGCTAATAGGAATAAACCCAAATGACATTTAATGGGTGTTTATTTTGGAAACTCTATTCTAAAGGCTGCCGAGCCACTTGTGAAGGTGGCTGGGATGTCTTGTGCATGCTAAATGATGTCTAAGTCTCATGTTGTCATCAGAGTTGTTTTGCATTCTGCTTCAGAAGTACTAAACAACTGAAAATACTGGAATCAAAGCAACCAGCTATTAGATTTTTGCAACCTTATTCTATCTGCTCTGTAAATTGCTGTAAATGATGCCGAACTCCTGTGCACAAACACAAAAACCTGACCTGCAATGCCACAGATATTCTCAAATGGCGGCATGTGACGATAACATTAACTGTTGACTGTAATTAAATTAAAAGCTTTTACGTGCTTTAGCAGGCTACTTCAGTGTTCAGATTCAGATTCACTTCAGTGGGTGAAAAGAGTTGCATGGAAATAGATATTATAATCGAGAGTAGTGGTTTGGGATGAAACTTTCAGTGTTTTTTAATGTACTGTATCTACCAAATAGTTCACCCAAAAATGGCAGAGAAGCTACTCACCTTCAGACCATCTAAAATGTAGAGAGGCTTGTTTCTTCATCTGAACAGATTTGGAGAAATGTAGCTTTACATTACTTGCTCACCAATGGATGCTCTGCAGTGAATGGGTGCCGTCAGAATGAGAGCCCAAAGAGCTGATAAAAACATCACAATAATCGCAAGAGAGATTCACATTCACTTATCAATTAACATCTTGTGAAGTGAAAATCTTGTACTGGAGATGCAAACCGTTTCAAACTGTTCGATTTGGTGAACTGATTCGACCAGTTCACTGAGAAGATCCGGTTAAATAGAAAAATTAGTTCGCAATTCAGCCATCACTAGACGAGACAAAACCAATAAAATACATTCCTCCAGATCTGTTCTAAAGAAGAAACAAACTCATCTACAACATTGGATGGCTTGAGGGTTAGTACATTTTCAACAGATTTTCATTTTTGTGTGAATTATTCCTTTAAGAGGCTTCTGAAAACTACTAAACTCCACTTTCAACCGTTTATATTTTAGAGCTTTATATAAAATAATTTTTAATCAAAATGTTTTTTGACACTACTGTATATAAAAATAAGCAGGAACCTGGGCTTTTAAATAAAAACATTAAACTCCAGTCTGGTGTATTTATAGATTTAGACATCATCTGAAACAGACAGTTTCACTGTGCATGTACTTTGACTTTTAAATGTAAAAAAATTAAACCAATGCCCTTGGGCTGAAGCACTAAAAAAAAAAAACGCTTACCATACTGGACAGGACATGCATTTAAAACATTAATGAATAATCAAAGCTGCTAAATCTAATTGTGCAGGAACATTTCTAAAGCATTTGGGTCAGAGAATAACAATTAGTTCTTTGCACAGCTTAGTCTTCATCCAGCAGAGGTCGATGGTTTAAGTAATTATGTTTATATCAATCAAATACTTGTAGTACAGCCAGTCCAGGGAATAAGATACCTCTTTGATCAAAAATAATTTCAGCCCCGTGTTCAATTCCCTAACTCAATTCCCCATTCAATCACGAAAAGAAACAAACCTTTTAAAGCGGTCTGCACTGAAAGTTTTTCTTCTTCTTGGTGTATTAAACTTGAATCACAAAAATGCCTCACTTTTATTGGGTAAAGTAAGTCAGTTTTATGAGGATGTGCAAATATGTGTGACCTCAAAGTATTTCTTTCCTGAGGAAGGTAAATATAACAGTAGCATTGCAAGACAAAATAAAATATTCCCACTAAAGTCATCTAGATTTGAGAATTTAAACATTTACCCTCTATCCAGACTTTTATACACACACTGAGCTCACTTTTACCTCACACACTGTACAGTATACACAAACACAACAAACTGTCATACACACCAAGCCTCATGCAGGTCCAGATTATCTTTTGTTGCAGAATATCTTTACTTAATCTGACAGTAAACAAAAGTTATGCAATAATTTCACTCTTCTCATATATATCTTACGGCTGTTGGCATAAATAAAACATCATATGTAAGATGATTCTGAATGCCTGCACATCTTGTAAACATGTTGCATCTTTTGATTACGTATATCTAAGCCATGTCTCTGTGCCACAGACGTTTCATGTGACGCTTCTGAATTATTTATCTGTGGATTCATTTATTTTGCACTTTTTCATCAAATGTTCTGCAAGCATTTGCATAATACACACTCCGATATGTGAATAAAATATAGTTGCTGAATAGTACAGATATTTTTAGACATACAAATCCCTATCATGATACATAAACAAAGTCAGTTTTATATATGTATATATATATATATATATATATATATACAGAAACACATTCTTTCGTTAAATTAACGTTAGAAAGAACTTGATGACTTTAGTTAATGAACAGTTTGTTTCTGATTTTTCCCCTTCTTTAGTTTGTTTCCCATACAAAAAAAAAAAAAGATTTGATTTAGTTTTAGCTCTAACTTTCAATTCTAGCGTTATACCACATGGACATTTTTATTCCTCCCTTTTCAATATTTTATGTTGACTTAATTTACAATGAAACTCTCTCTGAGGCCTGAAGCCACACATATATGTGTCACACAACACTGTTTGTAACCCATTCCTCTTTCATTGTAAAATGGTTTCAGTATTGCTTTGAGGATATTTGTAGTTCAGAGGCACAAACTGCTGATGAAGTGGCAGAAGATAAACCTGCAAGCAGCACGGCTCATTGATTTTAACACCATCACGTGAATGAGAGACGTCGTTCACTCACTAGGAGCATGACTGATTAACACATGGAAATTTATCCTGGAGGCTGACATTACATCTTTATTTTCACATATTATAGAGAAGATGCTGCAGTGCACATCAACGGCGGTGGAGATCTAAGTGATGCTTAAGCACTCGGCTGCCTCGTCAGTATTTTCTAATTAAAGGCAGTAGCAGAATGGAGCAATAAATCACCTGTTCTCAGGTGCATTGCCCATGTGGCGGCATTTTACTGTCAGTTAAAATGACTGTGCCTCCCCTCAATATTTCTGTGCAGAAATACCTCACCTAAAAGCAAAAAGAAAAAAAAGATAGCTCACTTAAGATGCACAAATTAGGCCCTACATTAGTTTTTCCCTTGACCCGTTCAAGTACAAAAGTCAAAGACCAAACCAAAGTTCAAGTCTAGTGACTTTGGCTGCAACATTTTTACATGGTCTCGAATTCTATTGTAAAGCATGCATGTAAATACTTTATGGGCTACAAATGATTTGGCCTTCAGTTTCTTATCTGTACAGATATAATCTACACATTTGTACACTGTAAAAAAAAATGGCAGCTTTGGTTCCTGGAATTTTACCATAAAAAATATGGTAGCAACATATTCGGTTTTAACTTAAATTTACAGTTAAATACTGTAATTTCGTTAACTGATGTTAAATGATGTTAAAATACCAACCTATTGAAGTACTGAAATCTGTTTTGTTCCTTTGTAATACACTGATAACCACCAAATGCAGATGGTGATGAGAGTCACATGATGAACCAAAGCCCATCACAAGCAGCTTTTAAATAATAACAAATATAGAAGGTGCACAGTGGCATTCAAATTTGAAATGTAATGCAGTGTAATTCACTGTAAATTATATGGTCTTTTTCACAATGGTACTGTACACTACCGTAAAAATTACATGTAATGTCCAGTAAGTTTTTCACAGTATATAGTAGGGGAATTTACTGTTAACATTTTAACAGGTTGCTGTTGACTTCAAAAGAACTTAAAAATTCAAAGACTTGAAAATTATACAAACACCCTTACATTACACAACAAAAAGCCAGCTTTCATTCAGATGAAAAACACAACAGATTATCCACAAACAACTGATTTCACTAAATACAAATTCAAACTGTATTCATTCACACCATGCAAACAAATAGTGATGCCTTTTATGATGTAGTGGCTTAGAAATTATGTTTTTAGACATTTGGGGAAAAATACTAAAGCGTAAATATATTTACCCCGTTGGTATAAATTTGTGGTCTTCAGGCTTATATAGGGCTCTATACACTTTTTTATTTTACTTTTATATTTCTAGAACTTCAACATGCATTAGGCCTACTCTGCACTTACAAATGGCATGAATAATGTTAAGATATTAATGAGTGTTTTCAGTAGTTAGATCAGTAGATTTGTAGATTTGCAGGAACCGCTCAGATTTTTTTATTACACAGTAAAAGGCATCATACCATCAAGGCAATACAGTAATAAAAACAAAACACAGAAATTTTTTTTTTTAGGTTTTCCAACCAAAATGTTGGGTTGTTTATACCTAATATTTGGGTTAAACATATTGTATAGCTTGTTGGGTAATGCTTAACATTTACTTGGTTATTTTTATTACAACTCAACCAGTTTAAAATTTTACATCTTACCGGTCGATCGTTGCAAGTTGCAACTGAGACATGAGATAAAATGGTAAAATAGTGGCATACGTTGGATGAATTAATCACTCTTCGCAAAGATTGAATGATTTATTTGCAAGTCAGACTGGCCTGGTAACAGCTGTTCTTCAGTAACTGGTGAGATTTTATCATTTATCATCAGAGCTCAACTGTGCATATTAGCAATATGTGACATTTTCAGAAATGCATATG
The DNA here is from genome assembly GCF_963082965.1 of Carassius carassius. Taxonomy (NCBI): domain Eukaryota; kingdom Metazoa; phylum Chordata; class Actinopteri; order Cypriniformes; family Cyprinidae; genus Carassius; species Carassius carassius. The sequence continues at coordinate 3,686,775 of NC_081783.1, read as the reverse complement.
GATTTGCTCCTCATATTGCACTCGTCTTGGACACCATGTCGCGTAACTCTATCAACACTAACGTAAATGCTATATTACTAGAAATACACTATTGAAGTATGATGATTAATAACAAGTCCTGGTTGTACAGCATGAGGATATATTTGTGGACCACCCAATTATATCATTGTTAGAGCCCCAGTGTTTACAGGCTACTGTGAAATTAGCCTACAAATTGTGCTTATAGTTTTCTACGCTCATTAAGCTGGGATAGGAGGTGTTTTAATACTAAAATATTACACACTTCACCTTTAATATGCAAGCTTAAAAAGAATAAAAATGCAATACAGCATAATGCACCTGAGCATGAGGCAAAGACAGAACCCCGCAAAAAATATAGATTGCAAAGTGGTTTTTACTGTGACATAAATTAACTTTAATGGAATATTAATGAGATGCACAAGCAGAATGTATTAATAAAATCTATCTCTTTGTAATTTAACAAAGCTCCCAGTCCCATGTCAGGTTAAGGCATAAAAGTGTTGCAGCAGTCACACATGGGTTCATGGCATGCTGCTGTATGCTGAAATTGAGGTTGTTCCTAGCCATTGATTTAGTTTAATGTCCTAAAACCATTAATGAACCAACAGAGCATTTGGGCTGGTCTTGAGTCAGTAAAATGCAGTGTCTGCAACATTATTTGGAGGCATGCTTTCTTATAACAGGCCCTTGTTGGCATATTTAAAGTTTTCTTGAGTTATTATTTATGAATATTAGTAAAAATGGATTCTTGTTTTGATGCTTGACGTCTCCAGCTATTAAAGTAGTTGCCCAAGATAAACATTTGCAGTCATCTCCAGTGGTTTTTATAATGGTCCTGCATGTGCACATTTAAATTCCACATAAAACAGAATTGTTGCTTTACTAATCTGACAAATTTCTGAGTGAAGCAGAATATTGAATGAAAAATGAATGGGACTTTTTTTTTTTTTTTTAAATGAAAACAGATACGTCATTAAATTTTGATGTTAAATTTTGCTATATTTATTCTTGAATATTAACAAATATTTTTGCTTTGGAATAACATAAACTAATGAATTGTTTAAAATTAGACAGTTTACATGCAGAAAGAAAGTTTAAAGTAATGTGATGTCGACTTTAAGGTCATGAATATGTAAAGAACCTGAAATGCCAGTTTATGTATAATTTTAAGGGTGACCGTCCCGTAATAAAACAGTATCTCAGCAGCATTGAAAAATTACACTTTCTTAAATTCTAATTTGCTCACACAGTCACAGGAAGTACATTGCAATTTTATTGATAAGCGCGGAAGGGGACAGGAGACACTTCTTTATCTGTATTGTGCCGGGGAATGTTCTTATCTGCTCTGGGCTCTACACAGATGGCTATAAGGTGACTGGCATGAATACTAATAACTAACCACTCTTCATAATGCATAATGAGTGAGTAGTCTTGAGTGAAGTGTCTAAAGCTGACAAGGATCTGCTTCTTTTCTTCTCAAAGAAGTGCACTTTGTGCAAAGTGGCTTGTATGTTCCATTAGCAAAATGTCATCTTGTCTTCTAATACTCCTTACTTCTCTCACTGCATCCTCACAGACTTGACATTTCTCAGGATCAATATAAGTGCAACACAGAGTGGATCATCAAATTACATGAAGAGCCTCTACTCAACTGGAACTATATGGCATATAGAGTCTGGCTTAAATTTGTAGTTTTTGTCTTGTTTTCCAGAAAAAAACAAAAAACAAAGCAAAAATTATAAAAAAATACAGCAAAATAAGTACAAGAACATATGTTTACTTGATAAGCAAAATGTCACAAAATGTAAAAGTTTACCCCCCCCCCCCCCAAAAAAAAATCAAGAGTCAACATTATTTTGTTTCCAAAATGGAAGCATAAATGCCACTTAATTTTTAATGTTGAGTTGTGTTCGATTTACACTTTAAACAAGAAAAACTGTTCCAGAACAATACACAATAAATAAATAAAAATAGACTTATTCTGAAAACAAAAAGGAAAAAAAAAGACATTCTCTGAAAGTTTCTATTTGATTAGGCTTATTTATTATTATAAATTGTCATCATTACTAAAAATGTAATAAATACAAGGTTTGTTAATATGCTTAATTAATTTATTAACCTTTTTGTTTTATGAATGGATGGATGTATGGATGATGCAGTCCATGCAATGTTTTGCAGTTGGCTCTGGAACTAACTCCTCATTAGATCAGGAGAGGGAGGCAGTGGTTTAAAAAAGCCTTGACACTCAATAGACAAATGTCAGAGAGAAATCTAATTAGATTTATTTATAAAGCTGAGATGTGTCCCCCCCCCCCCTTTCTCCCTCTAAACACAAACACATACAGACACAGAGACATACATTTAAATGTAATGTAAATCTCCTCCATTAGGCCAGAGCAGTCCCAGAGTGCATTATATGGTCATATGCAAACCTACCTTAAAGCATATTTCACTCGTTGCATGACATCAGTGCTCAGAAATGCTGATTCTGATCAATAAACCATCTGTTATTATCAGTGAAGTCCCTATGTGAAATAACATATGGACTTTCATATGTTCATTCAGAATTAGTAAATATTTTCATAAATCCTCAGGGACAAAAAGTGCACAAAGTTTCCTTTGTAATTAAAATATTGTGAATATATTAGTTGTAAAATATAGTGTGGCATGCTGTTTTAATGACTGCGAGGAGTGCTATAGGTGCACAATAATTCATCTTTAAGCTAAACTGCAGATTTCATGTTATAAGAAAATATTTAAGTGAGAAAAATGATCAGTGATGTGCACTTACTTTGATATTATGGCAGACTGCTAGATTCAGTGATCGAACAGTTCATTGTCCCATTAAAATAGGTCCAGTGATGATAGCTTACTGTACAACCACAGCTGCACGGAGGTGTTGATGCCGTGTGAAGGCATCTCCACAACATTATGAAAAATACCACTGCATTTGAAGGATACAACATGAAGAAAATTGTCATTTGCATGTTTTCTTTTTAAAATAGGCTACTTTACACTGCAATAAATATAGGCTAGAAATAGCTAAAAGATGTTCTCCTTATCAGCAAAACTACATAAATTAAATTAGATTGGAATTGTTTAAAACAATTGAAACACTGTTTTGCCAGTGGAAAAGAATGAGGATGGGAATATGCATAGAAATGATATGCAGATGAGGTTATGCATAGAAAAACTAGCGTTGTAAGCTCCATATATGGTTATTTCAGGGAGTAGTCAGGGAGGAATCTTCCCCTGACTGTGGCTCATAAAGGGATTTTTGTGCAAGTTCTGATTTTGTTCTGGTACTCATGGTTTTGTAAATCTGAAAACTTTTGTGCGTATGCAAAATCTTACTTTTGAGCCTACAGAGAGTTTTATAAATGAGACCCCAGATGACTGACAGAACTTGATAAAAGTTTTTTTTTTTTACTTTCTATCTTTGAGAAAACACCGCCAGAGCATTAACCCAAGTTCTGCAAATGTTTCCTTTTAGCTGGGCTCTTATTATTTTAGACTAACATAAACCAGTATTGTAGCCCTAGGATATTATTGTTGAACATCATGCTCTTTCATGGCAGACATAATGGCGGTCTTAGTTTGGTTCAAAATATGCATTTTCTCAGATTATTCCCCCATCAATCATTGGAATATAGTAAAAGGGGGAAAAAATACTACATAATGTAGTTCAGTGGTTCTTAACATTTAACAAAACATCTTTGTTGTATTTATAAACTTATATTGATACACTTTTGTAGCATTTATTAACATATATTAAAGTTTGGTAAATTTAATAATAATAAAAAAAAATGTATTATTTTGAGCCCTTGGTTGATAACTACTAATGTAGATAGCAAAGCTCACATAATTCAGCTCAAAAGCCTCCGCTTACTCTCTGTATAAAATTATTTAGAATTGAAAACATCACAGAATCTCATTTGTGGTTTTTCTTTCCGGATCCAGTGTGTGATTCAATCCACAGTTGTTAAGCTTTGCCAATCTGATTGGAAGCAATATTGCCACCTTTTTTGGCAGATGTGGATGCCGACTTTGATTGTATTTTGCAGTATTCTGCATAACAGATGACGCAAACAAAGGCCTTGCTGTTCACTGGTGTTGAAAAAGTTTACTTGAGTAAGGACTGTGGCCATGATCCCAAGGTTTACCCAACTTTACTATGTCTGTAAAGCAGCACCACCAGGCTGACAAACAGAATAAAAGAGTCTGAGATCCACAGATTCTTTTGACTCTTTTAACATTGTGAGAGCAGTGGTTACTTGTGCTCAGTTGCTGAGCCAAAACAGATGTACAGTAATTGAGCAGGAATGGTTTAAATGTGCAGTAATTAAATACGAAGTGTTTAACCAGCTGGGACATTTGCTGACCTCTGTCTTCTAGACTCCGGCTAGTGTTCACCATCCCAAATGTGCTTTGAATTTAGGATTCGCACCTGCTCGAGTAAGTAATGGTATTCTATGTTGATAGAAATCCTTTTGTTGAACCCATGATCAAGTTATATTGTAAAAGAACATATGTAAATGAATGGCCTTGTGAGTGCATAACACGTAATGCGCCTCAAACGCAAAGCGGTTTTGTTTTTTGTTAGGTGAGAAAACACTCAACAGAGAGCAGCGGAGATGCGTTTAACACAACCTATCAGCTTTCCCCTTGGCTGCCTAATCTTTCACGATGAAGTGAGGATCCTGGAAGACAAGGAACCAGCATTTTCCCCCTGCAGGGTTGCTGTCGTAATCTTTCACTTTCCATTGTTTCATGGTTATACAAGCACAAAATCACATCTCTAAGACCAGCCAGTTGCTGGAGTCCCTTATTTGATAGCATACCTGTAGAGTAAAACTGAAAGAGAGGAACTCGATTACAAGGAGAAGCCTTTGCTGTGAATCCCCTCAGTGCATTCAGTGCTCTTTTTGATGAGATTGTTGTGGTAATCTTGACTGGCAGTCTTCAGCTGACCTGGTAACTTGGTCACTTTAAGTGACACATTGTATTGGCCCAAAAAAAATGTACTTGAGTGAGAATCCAGATATGAAGTCAGTGGAGTGAAATAAACCCTAAACTTCCGAGCAGTGTGGGATGTTCTTTCGCTCCTGAGGCTCTTGTGACCTCAAAGAAAGAAAGCCCAGGGATGTCTCTCAAACAAAACCTGAAGGAATGGCAGGTCCCACCAGACTGAAATGTACATCAGATGAAGACATCTCTCTTCAGTTACTCACATGACTGCCGCTGCATCGAAGCACATGCCAATTCAGCATTATATCATCCTGTCTACTAAGAAGCTTTCATCTAGTTGTTGGGAAGAATAGAGATTTTATTTTTTATTATTATTGAAAAATAAGCATAGTGGTCATTAACTATCAGTGTTATTTTAGTATTGTTTACTAAATTTTTTAGTATTTTTAATAGTTATTTTGTTATTATTATGTGGTATTATAAAATGTATCAATATTTGTAATGTTTTTAATGAATTAATATTTTAACTTATTTTATAAATCAGTTTTTTCATTTTAATTTAATTTTTAGTATTTTTATGAGCTTTTGTCATTTTTATTTTATGTTATGTTTAATTTCATTTTGTTTTTTTTGCTTTTATATTTCTGTTAAACTTTGAATTTGTGTAAATTTAATTTAACAATTTATTTGTATGAGTTAAACTTCTGATTCTTTAAAATGTTCATTTAAAATTTATATTGTTAATCAATATTAAATATGTCAGTATATTGATATTATCAATATTTGTCTGTAATTTTTATTAGATTCATTTCATTTTTTCTTTAATTTAAATTTTAGCACTTCACCTTAAGCTAATTCATTTGAGTTAAAACATCTAGCCTAATTCTTTTACATTTTTCAACTAATTGAAAACTAATTTAAACTAATTAAAACAATATTAGATATCAATATTAGATATTAATACTGATATTAATATTATTGAAATAATCAACATTAGAATTTTATGTGCTTTTGTCAAAGAAATTTGATTTGATTTGTATTTTACGGAGCCCCGCACATGACATGCAAGAAAAAATAAATAAATTGTGTGCACGATTTACTAATTTGTTCCCCCAATTTACTAAAACATGCACACGATTACTATTGGGTTCCTTCAATTTACTATTGCGTTCACTCGATTTACTATTGCGTTCCCTCGATTTACTATTGCGTTCACTCGATTTACTATTGCGTTCCCTCGATTTACTATTGCGTTCCCTCGATTTACTATTGTGTTCACTCGATTTACTATTGCGTTCCCTCGATTTACTATTGCGTTCCCTCGATTTACTATTGTGTTCACTCGATTTACTATTGTGTTCACTCGATTTACTATTGCGTTCACTCGATTTACTATTGTTTACACTCGATTTAGTATTGCGTTCACTCGATTTACTATTGCGTTCCCTCGATTTACTATTGCGTTCCCTCGATTTACTATTGCGTTCCCTCGATTTACTATTGCGTTCCCTCGATTTACTATTGCGTTCCCTCGATTTACTATTGCGTTCACTCGATTTACTATTCCGTTCACTCGATTTACTATTGTTTTCACTCGATTTAGTATTGCGTTCGCTCGATTTAGTATTGCGGTTACTCGATTTACTGTTGCGTTCACTCAATTTACTATTGCGTTCACTCGATTTACTATTGCGTTCACTCGATTTACTATTGTTTTCACTCGATTTAGTATTGCGTTCGCTCGATTTAGTATTGCGGTTACTCGATTTACTGTTGCGTTCACTCAATTTACTATTGCGTTCACTCGATTTACTATTGCGTTGACTCGATTTACTATTGCGTTCCCTCGATTTACTATTACGTTCACTCGATTTACTATTGCGTTCCCTCGATTTACTTTTGTGTTCACTCGATTTACTATTGTTTTCACTCGATTTAGTATTGCGTTCGCTCAAATTAGTATTGCGGTTACTCGATTTACTGTTGCGTTCACTCAATTTACTATTGCGTTCACTCGATTTACTATTGCGTTCACTCGATTTACTATTGCATTCACTGATATGATATATAGAAATAGATTTTTAAGAGTTTTGGTTCCTGTTAACAGTAACAGTGTTGGATTGTCTCTGTTAACACTTACTTGAATTTGTTGACATGATGTTTTGGTGCCTTGAAAGCCCTGTCGGACACTTCTCTTAGAGGAATCTTCGTATACCGATCCTGTCTAAGTCGCTGAATACAGTTTTTTACAATCACTTTGCTACTATTTTCAGAACCTTGATGTCATTTTTCACAACTCTAGACACAAAACTCAAAACGGTTATCACTTGTAACACAGGCTGACTAATGTTCAAAACACTGCCTTGCGCATTCACATCTTTAAAGAAATCTTGCACTTGCACAATCATTGGTTCAAAACACAACTTTACTGTGAAATACCATTGAAACATAACTATAGATCACCCACACACAAGCAAACGATAGTTTCACTGCGTCATTGTTCGTACAATCATTAAATATTGTAGAACAAAATAGGTGATACAGGTTTCATTATGGTACTACATGTACAGTAAATACATCTCTGTAAAAGTACTGCAGTAGTAGAGAGAATACTACAGACACAGTGGAATCATTGAACAAAGTTTGTAATATATTGATGCAAAACACTACAGTACTGTACAATTACAGCATAGGTTTATTTGAATCAAAGCAAAAATAATTAGCTATGAAATTGAAACCCACCACACCATCTTCTGATATAGCCGCACACATGGTAATGTTAGCCGCACGTTGTCCAGGTACTTGGATGGTTTCCCGCTGGCCAATGAAATTCCGACCTCTCCTCCTTATCTTGACCAGATTAAAACCTGCCTCATCCAAATATATGAATTTGTGATGGTCATCATCTGCATCCAGCTCCATCACCCTCTAAAAATACATTTTAGAAAGAGATTTAGAGATTACTGTACAATGTAGAATTTTTGAAACATCACCTATTCTGTGATACAAATTGGAATGCAGTCATTTGACATTTGAGAGTAGCATAATGTTTAGTGCATGCTGATAACTTACCGGTTCCCATTGTGGAACGTTCTGATTATTGAGGCCACGGTTGACCTTCTGAGGTTTGGTTGTATCATTGTAGCTGCCTCAGTCATTGTCATGCCATGATTTATGACATGGTCTACAACTATTGCCCGAATTTCATTGGACACTCTATGCTGTTGCTGCCGTTGTCTTGGTCCGTGGCCTTGTCCTCTGCCACGTTCCCCCACACCTCTCAAACGAGGCCCACGACCACCTTTCAGAAGGGGAACCTGTCCTCTACCATTCCTTTGACCAACATGTCTTCCTCGTCTTCCTCTCACCACTGCTTGACCTCCATTGTGACCTGGATCCCCTGCTGGCTCCATGTTACGTATCACTATGCTCTTGCAATTGGATCCCAATCAATTCTTTCACAATGTGCACTCAATCATCAGTAATGAGCTGGCAAAATTGGACAAGCAATTACAAGGGCCTGCATCTATACAGTGCAGTACTGTCAATACTGTAAATAGTCTGAAAAGGTGGTACAGTATTTGGGGCCATAGACACAGTGTCTGATGAAGCATTATGATAAAATATTAGGCTACATCCATGGATATTGTAGTCTAATTGGTTCATGCTCCGCGCTAATTGGTGACAATGAATCTCGTTATCTTGAAACTTTCATGATTTACAGTAAACATGGAAGATTGTTTGTGTGTTTCCATACTAAGAGTAATGCAACAGTTACTTATCATTTTGAGCAGTTGTATCAATTGATAGTTACATCATTGTAAGGAAATGAATAGACACTCATTTGAAATGTAATGTGTGGATTGCCTTTTGAAATAGTAGCACTTTGATGTTAAGTTGTGTCATATTGAACAGGTGATTTTTGTTGAATGAACAAATGATCTAAGTTTTATGTGTATTGTATCCAAGCAATTGAGAAAAGGGTTAGAGTTTTGAAAAATGTGCATTTTGATCATTGGTTGTGAGTTTTGTGTCTAGAGTTGTGAAAAATGACATCAAGGTTCTGAAAATAGTAACAAAGTGATTGTAAAAAACTGTAAGTTGACAGCGAGGCAGCTGTCTTCAGTTTCGGACACAGCTGCTGACAGGTGCTCTGTCACAGTCAGTTTGAGTTTATTTTTCATGTGAGGCAGAACACTCAGACCTGTTATGCAGTCCGTACAAAGACACCCAGTGACCAACTCGGTGACCATTGCTTTCCACACACAAAAAACAATATGTCACTTTTATTATTTTTATTATAAATGACACAATTCCATGAATTGTTTATGAAGAGTATTACAAGACCACTGCTGCCATTGGCATTTGCAACTGTGTGTCAGAGTTAATGCATGACGTTGGGAGTGTTTTGGCATTGACTCACCACCAGGCTGACAAACAGAATAAAAGAGTCTGAGATCCACGGGTACATTCACTTGGGAACATCCTGCAGCCCACCCTAAAGCCCATCTCTTTGCCATTAGCCAATTTAGTTGCCATGACCAGGAGGGCAGAGCAATGCCTTATTATTTATAGTCACATCTCATCCACACTCCCTGCCACAGTAAATTTTGCCTGAATTGGCCCATGGGTGGTGGATTTTGCTAAATTTTTTTGATCAAATCAGTTTTGACACTAGATTTTGAATCCCTTTAAGCAGGCTTAATTTTTATCTATAATGGATGTGTGTGTGCATGCATAATGTATGCCTGTTGAAAGGACAGCGTATGTCCCCTGCTCATTTCAATAAATCTCACAGTTTGCTCTACATTATTTGTGCAGCAACTGATGCTAGCTATAATGTCATGAATTTTACATCTGTACCATGTATATGCAGTTCCCCCACTACGGAAGATCAAACAACCTGCTTGTTTGTCTTTTACTTTGATCTGTCAGTAAATTTGCATTGACGTTTGTGAACATTTGAGAAAGTCGGCAGACAATTCAGTTCATCAGATTCTAGCTTGTTCGGTGGTTAAAACATCAGGTAGTTGCTTCCAAACTTGCTGCTTTATTGAAAATACTTCATGGATTATATATATATATATATATATATATATATATATATATATATATATATATATATATATATATATATATATATATTCATGAATCAGATAATTATGGAAGTTTGTTACCACCACTGAATAAATTTTTTAAAAAGATAACTGCATTTTTTTATCTCACAATGATTTATTAATTTTTTCTTAAAATTGCATGATATAAACTTGCAATTCTGACTTTTCCCCCCTCAGAATTGTAAAGAAATAGTCAGAATTTTGAGAGATTGCAAGTTATAAAGTCTAGATATAAAGAATTGTGAGATATAAACTTGCAATTGTACGAAAAATTTATTTTTTTCCTTCCAAATAGGATTTTACAGCTCACAATTACAAGTTTATATCTCATAATTCTGAGAAAAGTCAGAGTTGCAAGAGAAAAAAAGTCAGAATTACAAGATACCGTATACACTGACAAGTAAACACAATTCAGTTTACACAATTCAGACTTTAAATCTTGTAATTCTGACATTATAACTCACATTTGTGAGCTTATATCACACAATTGCAAGAAAAAAAGAATTGTGTCATTAAAAAGATGGAATCCTTTTTTAATTTTCTTAATTTATTTATTCAGAGGTGAAAACAGGCTTCCATAGGTAATAAAGCAATGCAGACAGTATACATAAATAATCCACTATATGCTTTAAGTGCATCATCTGTAAAAGCAAGAAAGAACAATAATACTCCAGTGTTAACCCAGATGGCAAATTACTGCAGAAAAATCTAATTGTCACAGAGTGAACGAGACCAGAGGTGAGCCGATCCATCTGCAAAGCTTTATTCTCAAACGTGGTCAAAAATGGGCATGGGTCAGACAATGGCAAACGGGTATATTGAAGACCAGACAAAAGAGTAGTCTGGTAAACAGGCATGGGTCAATTGACGGCGAACATAATCCAAAGGGTGAGGCAAACGGGTAATCCAACAGACAGACTATAGTCCAGACGAGGGGCAAACAGAGTCAGAAATGGCAAGAAAAAAGGATATCCAAGACAGGCAGGTGATCAGGAAACAGGCTACAATGCAAAACCAAGACACGACTAGACTAGGACTAGGAACTAGAAACTAGGACAGGGAACTGACTCCATAAAGTTGACAGATAGATAAGTGCAAACAATTCTCGGCCCTGAACAGTGGTTAGGGCCTCATATTTAAAGTGTTTGTGATTGGCTGCAGGTGAGTGCATAAACCGTTCAATGGAACATGGAAAATGTAGTCCAGGGTGATGTGTAACCGTCTGTGTGGTGTGAGAGTCAATATAATGCAAAGGCAACCTCTGAGGGCGAGCAGACAGAAGACCATGGATAGGATTCAAGACACAAATGAATTCATCAAAGACAACAGCTTCACACAGCCAAATTACTACAACTTCACCTGTAGTTGTGTTTGCAACTCTCACACAACAGCATGGCTTATTTCACACGATGGGACAGACTAATCATTCTACAGTCCTGTTTAAATGAAGCCAATAATAAAACACTTGATTGATGACCCATCTGTGCTATTAAATCAGACAGAATTTTAAAGACATGAACAGGTGACAGAAAAATAAAAAAATAAAAAAATGATAGTGTTTTCAAATATTTTAAGTAAAATTTTAAGTAAGAGTTGCCTTAAGCCTGTTTGTTCCAACTCCAGCTCAGTTTGAGGGTCTTCATAATACATTTATGTCAAAAGTCCATTGCACAGCATGATTAGAGCTATCTTGTGATGCTTTGGGCTAAAAATGGAACTGTCTCTGATATTTCAGTGGCAAGCTAATAGTCAGAAGAAAGTCATAAAATAATAAGAATTTCTCCAATGCATCCTGAATTTAATTTTAATGATCTTTCATGCCATAATTACATGTGACTGCCTGTAACCTAATAAAAAACTTTTTATTATCAAGACTATTGAAATTACATTCACTTTTATGTGTGTATTAAATGAAGAAATTAAGAAACACTGCAACTATGCAAGCCTTATGTCAACTATATCGTGCTGTGCTGAAAATACCTGATTCGGTGTTACGAAGACCAAAAGTGACTGGTCTTTTAATAACTGCTTGTAAATCTCTTATTATGCTATATTAGCATCAAATCTTGGATTCAATCTATTCGTCAGGTTGTTTTCTTTCAATTAGCGCTGGTTTTGTATTTATTTTTGGAACTTATTGATCGTATGCTTCATTGATCTGAGCTTATGCATCTCAGTTTTTAAGAGAAAAAAGGCATTAATTGTGGGTAATTTTGGCAATGTTCACTCAAACACTGATGTGCATCAGTTCAGATAAATGAGGCCTACGATCAATCAGTTCCAAAAATAAATACAAAACCTGTGCTGATTAAAAGAAAATAATTTGATAAAAAGATTAAACCCAGTATTTGTGGTAATAAAGCGTAACAAGAAGTTTATCGGCAACTTTTTTGGAGGGGGGGGGTACCCTGTGTGAGCAAAATCTAATTTAAGTCCAATGCAATAACATTTTTCAGGAAAAAAAAATAATTTCTACAGATCAAAATGACCATTAACATGAACATTATCAATTTGAAAGATGTTATAGTTTTCTTTGTAGTATAATATTGTAAGAAACTAATTGTTGAATCTTGTATTGTAAAGCAGTTTATTATGAATTTCGGTGAAAATAGCATTTACTATATAGCAAAAATACACCCCAAAAGGAAGTTTTTTTTTGTTGTTGTTGTGATTTGCAGTTTCCTGTCTTTCAGGCTGGATTTTTGCACTGAATTACAGTACTGTGAGCAGAAGTGGTGTTTAGTGAATTCACCCCACAGAGTTTATACATGCTCATATAAAGACACACAATGATGTATGCAGCACATCTTGCCTCAAACAGCAGTTTCACAGTCCTTCCCTCTATTTATTTGCACAGAGAGAGTGGGCCATTCTAGCGCCCGTAATGACATCAGGCCTCATAAACCACAGACAGAGGTCTGGACGCTCGACCAAAACCTGCTCATGATGTCCAGTTAATTCCTCACTAATTTATGAAGTGTCTCAGTGGACGCAGACACACCGTATATCCCCTCACAAACCCATTCACAGCCTGACCAGCTAACAAACGTCACTCAGTATTACTCTTAATTTAAAAACTTTATCTCAGGACTTTAGGATCTGTTGTCTGCAGTTTTACTAAGGTATACTTTAGCTGACAGAAGTATGAAGTACAAAATCATACATAAGCCAATCTTAAAGGAATTGATTATACAAAATGATAGTTCTGTTATCACTTGCTACTCTCATGTCTTTCTGTCTTTTGATCTGAAATAAGACATTTTTAATAATGTACTGGTTGCACTTTTCTGTGTAATTTCCATGAAGAGGTTTGAAGATTCAGTGGGACATATTACAAGTCTTCTGATGTCATATGATAGTTTTTTAGGAATTAACAAAATATCAGTATTCACTGATGTTCTTGTGAAGTGACCAGATCAATTAATCAGTGAGTTGAACGCAATGATTGCATCAGTCAAATTCATGAACGAGTCATATTGTTAACAAATATTATTAATAACACTTTAGATTCTGGAACAAATATTCAGACTGAGTATCCCCTTAATAAACTCCTAGTTATCCGCTTATTAAAAATAAGTAAGCTATACTTGTTGTGGTAGTTATTTTTAGGTTTAAGAGATCTGAAATATGGTCATGTAGAATAAAGAATATGTGTTTTATAAGTAATAATAAACAACAAATATACTAGTAAAAATGCATACTAACAAGCAACCAGTTAACAGTGAATAATGTTTCCTATCTAAAGTGTTACCAAACTATTAAATACAGTTATGTGCAAAAAAATTTTAAGTTTTTGTTTTTTGAACTAGCCTAAAGCATAAATAAAACTAAATCAAAAATTTGATGAAAAACTGAACTGTACTGAAAAAAAAGAAAAGAAATATTTCTATGGCAAGTTACTGAAAAAAGTTTAAAAGAAGTAAAATTCCTGAAACTAAAAAAAGAAATGAATTTAAGCTAAATATAAATACCGTGTAAAAAACTAAAATTAATAAAAATCATAATGACAGCAGATGACTAAAACTTGAACTTGGAAAAAAAAAAATAACTGAAAATATATTCAAAATATGAATAAATACCTCTATAAATATCCATAAAATATTCTCTCTTGAACTCTGATGAACACCTAAAGGGTGGATGACAAGAGGTTCAGTGTATTATGTTTTTTTTTTTTTTTGAGAACGCTTGTGTGGTTTCTGAAATCCTGGAAAATATGTGCCTTGAGTCCACACCTCATTTACTTTTTTATATTGAATATATTCTTTAAAAAGTTCACCTGTTGAACAACATGAGTTGTGTTTGGGTGAACTATCCATATGGTCAGTACAAAAACTGAACCTACATGGCTGAGTGTTTGTAGAACCAAGTCTTGTATTGTACTGGGAGGAGAACCAAGATCTGATAACCCATTAGCTTAATTTCCCACCATGAACACTGCCTGTCACTTTGCTCCTCTGTTAAATTGTCACCTATTAAGAGCCTTTGTGCACCACACACGAGTCTCTTCCATCTGCTTCAGACTGGCAGTCTGTATATAAACTGACAGACATCTCAAAATAAGCTACATCTTATTATCTCAGCACTAAGCACAGTTAGCACACACTGATGTTGTGAAACACCTCAGTCCAGTCTTAGCTGTAGGTAGATAAAGCTGAACTCACGGCCCTACAGGCTTTCTGGGTGAAGCAATGAATAGGATAACATTACTGAATAGCATAAGGCTAAATGAGCCTAGAGGTGATTTGTTGAATGTTCACCTCCAAAGGTCTATGGCAATATAGATCTCAGTTTTATATTAAGGGGCTTGATTTGCATTTTAATGGTCTGTGTCAGGACTGCAGTTGGCCTCCAGCTATTCCGTTATGGCCTAAGAATCTAATGAAATATGCAAAATGGTACACATCATAAAGCACGGCGCACATCACAACCGGACCGAATGCCATTTGCCTGTACATCATTATTTGCATTGAATATTTACAAAAGTATAGAAGGGGAATTAATTTTATTCAGAGTTTTAAGCTGAACAGAGATTTCAAAGCCATTTCCACCACTGAAAAGAAAAAAAGGTAACTGAGTTTTTTTATTAGCATGATATAAAGTATAAACTCATAACTGTGAGTTATAAAGTCCGAATTGCGTGATTTAAACTCTCTATTGCAGAAAAAAGAATTGTGAAAAAAAAACAGAATAGCAAAAAAAGAATTACAAAAAGTCTGAATTTATATCTCACAGTTCAGGCTTTTATTTTTAGCAGTTGCGAGTTTGTATTCGGACTTTTTGCAATTCTGAGGGGGAATTCAAGAAGTTAGAATTGTGAGGAAAAAATCCAGAATTGCAAGTTTATTTAACTTTACAGTATTTCTCACAATCGTGTGATATTAACTCGCAATTGCAACGAAAAAAGTCTGAATTGCGAGAAAAAGAATTGTGAAAAAAGTCAGAATTGCAAGTATATTTCTCACAATTCTGACTTTATTTCTCACAATTGCAACTTTATATTTGGACTTTTTTTTTGATTCTGACTTTATACTAATTTTTCAATTTGATGCACCTTCTATGCAGAGTAAAATCATTCTGGATAGGCTAATTTATCCATAACCTAATTGGCTCATAAAGTTTATTTGACTTTATTTCTTACAAATGTGAGTTTACAATTGTGAGTTATACTGTAAACTTGCAAATGCAAGGGGGGAAAAAATCTGAATTGCAAGTTTATTAAATACAATTTTATATCTCAAGTCAGAATTGCAAGATGTAAACTTGCAATTTTATAATTATGAGATAAAAAATTGCCTTTTTATTATTATTATTATTCAGTGGCAGAAATGGGCTTCCTTAGATTTCAGTGTATTTTGTGAGGTGAAAATAGTCTTCAGTTATTCATCAGTGCAGTGTCTCAGTTCCATTGTTAAGATAATTATTCAGTCATTGCTGATTTGGGAAAACCATGTGAGATTTGACTGAAGCTATAATCTGACACCTGAGGCTCGGGGAAAATCCAATCTTTCTCTCTATATTAGATAATACTTCTTCCTGTGTGCTACATCTCTGAGTCCTGAACTAATAACCAAACGTATGCACCATACAATATAATACATGCATTATGTACAGCGTATTTATGAGGCTGTGCACAGGCACACGGGACACCCCTGCCGCACATTAGCAAGGTCCCCTCACAGCGTTATGAGCCAACTATGTTATGGTTAAATTATGTAATGATTTTACTCTGCATAGAAGCTGCATCAAAGTGAACAATAATATAGTGTTTTATTGCTACACAGAGGTGAAGTATCTCAATGCACCCTATGAAGACAGAAATTAGAAAGATGAGGAGAAAATATTTCAAAGAAAAGGAGAAATGTAATATATAACACATGTGATATATTTTCGTTGTATTCGTGTTGGTTGCCATTTTTTTATATTGTTTTCAAAAAAGTTTAATTTCATGATTAAATATGTAAAATATTTTTTCAAGTTAAAATAACTTAATTATCAATAATATATATCATTTGATAATTAATTTAATAAATAAATAGAATTAACGTCACTTCAATTGCATTTTGATGTATTTTTGAACCATGTAGTAGATCCAGTCATGTGACTGATCCTACTCTACTTCATCATGTACGTAAAAAGTTGACTTTTGGTATTTTCTAATTTATTGTATGTATCATTACTGTTCATAAACCTCTCTTTACATGACTGTTATTAGACTGAGCCCACGCTCCGAGTGAAGGATGGGATTTCCGAAAAGGTCATATTGTTTACAAATCATTTTTTATAGACACCGAGGGTAAAGACAGCAATTAGAGTGTATAATCACTGAAGAACTCGCAGCTGTGGATCCACAGCATCTTCCACCCAGCTTTAAAGGACTGCCGTTAATTCTGCATGGCGGAGGCCATTGCGTTGTCCTCAGCTTGGAGGTTGCTTTTTATTATCTTGGCGGGGTGGTGTGGCAGTGCGGCACAGAGGTGTTCAGCATTCAGCTCAGAGTTTCAGCCCACAGAGGTTTCTGGAGAAATGTGAACACTACTGTCACACTTGGCTGCAGTCCCGATATTCCTTTCTTTCTCTCTCTATCTCGCCATCTCTGGCGCAATACAGAGGGATTCTGAAAGATGTCCTCCATTTTCTGTTCATGCTCTGTGCACTCAATAACATAATATGACCAGATAGCATGTGAAGGGAATTGTCTAATATTTGTCTTCAGGAAAAACCTTTAAATGATTATAATTTATTTGTACTGTTTAATGAATTTTCCCAGGGCAAGCAAAATGTATGTTTGTGGAGACACTGTAGGGACATCCTTTTTTGTTCTTAAGAGGTTTTTTCTTCTTGATGAGTAGTGATCAATTAACCTTCGCCGGGGGTTTGATTGACAGGTGATCTGACCAATCATAATGCCGAATCTGCCATTTTGTCTGACAAACAAACCAGACAGGTGAGTTGCTTAATGATGGTTGACTTAAACTTGAAATATGTGTATTGACTTGTTTGTAGCTGACGCTAAGTCCAGTGTGAACTCGTTTCCATGACTACACCAGAAGTTGTTCATGCGCAACCCCATATGACGATAAAGTTGTTTGGTAATGCAATTATAATGTGTTTTGTTTACTGTAATCCTGAGTAATAGTGTGATTTAAAACTGTTTGTTACATTGCTCTTGTTAAATTTATGAAGAAGAGAAAAGTTGGTTATTGCTAGTCACATGTTTAACCCGGAAGTATTGAGAGTAGCGCGAGAGAGGAGAGAGAGTCGCGGGTGAGAACAGCGAACTTTTAAGCTCCCGTCTATTATTCTACAGCTGGTCTACCAGGCGAACACGGTAATAATTATTGAGCTATCTTAATAACTTATTAAACACTGTTAAATTATGTTTTCAAAAAATGTGAGACATTGTATTGTTCTGCATAAGAAATAAGAGTATATGAATGTTGCTCTGGGTGCTTTGTGCTTGAAACCGTTTTGTTTATCTTCTAGTTTTCACGGTGTTTCATGATACTTCAGAGAAGAATAAATGTGAATGTGAACATCAGTAAGAAGCGTGGACTCATTTATGACCAGTGTAGCTATAATGTTTCTGTGGTTGCGAAGGGTCAATTTCATCATTCTAGACTAAAATTTAAGTACAATAGCCCATTGCACAGGTTAAAGGGATAGTTCATACAAAAATCACCAGTCAGTTACTCATCATCAGGTGTTGAATAAAAAAGAAGCTATTTTGCAGAATTATGGTAAACAAACAGTTGACTTCCATAGTACTTTTTATTTTTTCATACTATGAAAGGCACTGACTACAGTCAACTCATTGGAAACCAACATTCTTCCAAATATCTTCTTTTGTGCACAACAGAAGAAAGAAATTCATACGGGTTTGGAACAACTTGAGTGTGCGTAAATGATGACAGAATTCTCATTTTTGGGTGAACTATTCCTTTAAGCTTATATTTCATTGTCAGAATCAGGAGGAAACTCTAGAAGGAAAGAGTGAGAACACCGGACTTACTTGTTTCTCTCGGGTTTTTGATGGATTGCAGCTCTTTGTGTTTGGAAATTACATTGTTTTGTTGAAAATATGCCGCTGTTGGAAAGAGAGCCTAAAATAGAACCCAAAAGTAGGATGGAAAGATTCTGAGACTCTCAATGACATGATATAATTTGGGGATCTTTTAAGAAACAAGTGTTGAATAAATGATTCGTCCCTGTCTGCACTGATCTGAATCACAAGGCTGGAGATCACCAGTTTTATTCTGTTAAGGCTAATTCACGTCTCACCAACCAACGGCAGAAATCAGTATGTTATAGTATTTGGCATATGATTCGGCACAGTTTGTGGAACTTTTTTTAAATTTACAGATTTTAAGAGTGAAAAAGAACAATCATTTTATCATTTACAGTGAAAAACTGAACTGACATTCCCAGAATTCCCTGTATACTTACTTAATTTATTTATTTATTTCCTTTACATTTAAGATTAGCATGTAAATCCCAAATTGTATCTTATTACAGTAAAGTTCTGGCAACCTATATATATATATTTAAGAATGTAGTGTTATTGTTAAAGATCAAAAAAAGATTTAAAGATAAAAAATGTTTTTAAGAAATTGAACTGAAATAAAAATGAATGAAATCTAAATTAATACTAATAAAAATGTCAAAGTTATAAAAACATGAAAATGAAAACTGAAAATAAAAAAGGCAATTCAAATATTAATAAAGACTATAATAGTATACAAATAGCATTAAAATAACGCTGGTCTGATCTAATGAAATATAATTTATAATATAATTGTAAATATTTCATAATGTTAGTGGCAGTGGAATACTCTTGGAAGTGTTAAATGGACTGTTTGCCGCTTTTCGTCTCACAGTTGAAGTTAAATGCCAAATTAGTGCATAATTTGTTTGTGTATGATTTGAATATTTCATATTCGTGTCATGGCAGATGCTGTAGCAGTCAACAAGTGTAATATGCTAAGCTCTGAGCCATGCAGAAGTGCTGAATGATTGTTTACTCATTCATGAGGAAGTGTGGGTAGGGTGACCATATGAGCCATTTTCCCAGGACACGTCCTTGCCAGGATTTCTATATTTGCCTAAAACATCCAAAGTAGTTTGACCAATAACATGCAGGTATGGTACATAATCAACCAGTCGTGGCGTGTGAGAAGGTGAGATCTACAGAGAACGATCAAAGCAATGCAAATACACGTACATGTTAGGTGTTTGTTTGTTCATCATTATATGACACCGAAGTACCAGTGATTTGAATGCATAAGGAGCCGTCTGCTCTGCTCTCTATAGCTCTTATGAATGTCATTCAATGACCGATCTGCACAGCACAAACAGCCAAAATATGGATTTTTTAGGCAATATAAAAATCCTGGCAAGGACACGTCCTGGGAAAATGGCTCATATGGTCACCCTAAGTGTGGGAGATGAAGCACCCCGACCTGACCTTCAATACCCTTGTAGATGAATGTTCTCTGTGGCACAGCCACCCAGGGTTTCATCTCAGCAGCAGACCTGCGGTTGTCTGAAGGACTCCGATGGCTTTGTTGGCTCCACACTGCTGTGTTAAATCCATGAATCCTGACCTGCCCCTGCTCCTTCAGAGAGAGCGATGTGATACAGGTGCATTTCCAGTCTGTATCAGCCCTTCAGCTCCTGCGTGGAGAGCAGATTGCAGTCTCTTTGACATGATAGGACTGCCGCAGGCGGCACATGGCTGAAAAACAGCCCTGAACCAGCCACCGGAACATAAGCTATGTGCTGTGCTATATCTGTGTGTGCCTATAATGTTTTGACTTTGTGATCATCAGTGAGTCGAGCAGCTTGATGTACAGTGTGTTGAACACAGCAAATCGTGTAGCTGTGAAAGAGGGCATGAGAGCCATTCAAGCATACAGAAAGAAAAATTGGTTTTGTCAAAGCAGTCTATTTCAATGCTTTTATTCTGGATGGTCTCACTGTACAGACATATAAAGTATGTAGTTGTTATAAAGTTCAGTATATGCAGCCTTTAAGACTTTAGATTGTTTTTCAAAGAAGTCTCTTAAGCTCTGAAAGACAAGAATATAGTAAAAACAGTTATATATTTTAAAATGTAATGTATTCCTGTGATTAAAGCTGTATTTTCAGCATCATTACTCCAGACTTCAGTGTAACATGATCCTTCAGAAAATGTTAATTTGCTGCTCAAGAAACATTGTTGAAAACAGTTGTTCAGCTTAATATTTTTGTGAAGACTGTGTTACATTTTATTTTTTGGAATTCTTTGATGAATAGAAAAAAAACACAAACTTTTTTATTTTAATATTTTACTGTAATTTTTACTGTAATATAATGTGTCCTTGCTAAATAAAATAAAAATAAAAATTTCTTATCTTGGCAATGGATTATATAGGTACAAAACATATTTTAGTATACTAAAATAGGTTGGTATATTAATATTATATCAGTTAATATAAAAATAAAATTTATTGTAAATTGCAGTTATTTTATTTGAATAAAACCTAAAACATTGCTTTTGTCATTTTACGGGAAAGTTCTGGCAACAACAGCTGAAGAGTTTTTACTATAAATTGTAAAGTGTTGTTATTGTTAACAAATATACAGCTATTATAAATTGTTATCATTTCGTAAATTGTAAGAAAGGTATAAATAATAAATATTAGATCAAAAACCTGAGCTTAAACTTAAATGAAACTAAAGTCGAAGTACTAAAATTACAAAGTTTAATTACCAAAATTACTAAAACTAAAATGAAAATAAAGCAAACAATTAGATTTAAATAAAAACTTATTAAAATGCTAATTTAAAAAATAAGGGCAGCACATCACAAATGACTAAAACTGAAATTAAAATTCATATAAATAAAAGCTAATTTAAAACATCAATAATGACTATAACACAAGTTTTAACTCAGAAACAATTTAAATAAAATAGTTTTCATATAGTAATCAATGGATGATGAGTTAGTAATTAACCTCTAAAGCCTATCCGTAACCAACTGTCAAAAATAAACTATCCAATTAAATAAATAGCTATAAAACCACACACTGAAAAGGAAAATATTAAATGAGATGAAGATAAAAACTAGTGAACTTTTCAAAACTGTAATAACCCTAATATGATTTAATGAGCTCACATACAGTGGTGAGTGTCTGGCTGTCCGAGAGACTAATGAGAGCCAGCTCTGTCTCACTGTATTCACTGATAACACTTCACTCAGTGTGAATCTCTCTCACTGTTTCACGCTGAATGCACACTACCTTTGGTGCATATGGAACGTGTCCAAGAGGCAGCAGAGTGGAAATTGATAGATAAAAAGGTAAAAGCTAATTATAGAGGCCTAGAACTTAAAGGAGTTATGAAAGAAGTTCATTTCTATCAGAGTGAACATGGACAGGGTGTCCTTCATTATTCGAGATATCCAGTCTTTAGACTTGCTCAGTGTGCAGTAAAAGAACATGTAATTATCTTAATAATATTTCATTTTAATGCACACCTCTGCTTTTAGACATAATCACTTTGTTCCTAGTGTACTGCCCACTTAGGCATTGCAAGATAGTTGCTTACACACTGCTTAAACTGCATTTAAACAACAATTATGCAATTATAATTATGCTCTTTTGGGTCAAATTCAAATGTACCCTGCAGAAGCAAATCCCAGAATGCACTGCATCAAGGATTATTTAGCTTACTTTATGCGTGCTGTGTTTTGTGCTAATTCACACTGCAACAGAAGGTGACCAACGGCGATAATAACACAATAACCCCACATCTAGTCTGTTGTCATTGGTCAGTTTCTGGCAGTGCAGTAGCTTACTGTAAGTGTATCACATCGTTAGCTTAGCATTATACTAACATAAAAGTAATAAGCCCGTGCTGCCGGTTATTAAGGGGTGTTCAGGTCTTGTCAGAATTTTTGTACCATATATATGGTAACACTTTAGTACAAGGAACAATTCTCACTATTAACTAGTTGCTTATTAGCATGCCTATTATTAACATATTGGCTGTTTTTTAGTGCTTATAAAGCACCTACTCTGCATGACCGTATTATATATACCTACCATATATATAAATGAAACATTTAAGAATTTTAGTCTCTCTCTCTCTCTCTCTCTCTCTCTCTCTCTCGGAGGCTGAAAAAGTTAAATATAGGAGAATGTGGTGCCCATAATTGAGGAAAAAAAATGCAGCAGATTTTTTCAGAGGCGCAAACTGTGCAAAAATATTACATTTGGTGCAGTAGCTGATATCTATATGGCCAAAAAGTGAGATTCTGATATTAATGAGATTTTTATTGCAGTATAGCATCTTACTTGCAGTACATAAGATGCATATAAATAACAGTTGTCACTTTGTATTTCCCAGTATAATGTCTTAGTAAGATAATATTTAAATTCTAAGTTTTACTATAAAATCTCTGTCGTTTTTTTTTTTTTTTCATGATGATGATTAAGCGATGAACAAATAAATGTTCCTTCAAAATCTTGCATATTTATTACTCACATTGATAATGTGAATAATGTGATATGAATAATCAAGTAAAGCAAAATTGCTTCAGTAAATGTTCATCTTGAACAATTGATAATAGTCGTAGAGAAGTTTTTCTCCAACAGGGAACAGCGGGTCAGGTGGTCGATCATGTGACTTTCTCATTTGGATAAAGTTCTCGTCTGCTCTAACAAACGCTGCTGCTGATGTTTGCTAATGGCCTCTGGTCACTTTGTTGTCGTGAACACCCTACTTGTGTTGGCAGCAGACAGCAAGACAATTCACAATGTTTTGGTACAGAGCCAATACGGCTCTCTTCTATCAGTTCAAGCATCCAGATGATAAACAACACAGTGCAACCATTTATAAATTAACAGGTGGAAAATATGCAATAAGATGCTGTCTGATTTGACATATATGACAGTGTAGTGCTCCCTTCTTCATTTATCTTGCCTGCAGCACCACAAGGCGAATTATTTGTATTTGTCTCACTCCCACATAACATATACTATGATTTCATAGTGGGAGTTGTTTGAAAAGGATGAGTCGAGGTCCCAGTACAACTCCATCCATTCTTTAAAGCAGAGTATTTTTCCTTCATGTGACAGACTAACGCACAGCTCTGTCTCTCTTCCTCCCCTGCTGTTTGCCCTGGTGAACTCACCACATCACTGATCACCATGCTGCACATCATATCTTCTCATGACGCTGTCAGTCACAAACTGCTGAAATTTCACTACAGTTTCTTTTGATTTATGGGTGGAGAGGAAAAAGAAAATGGACAGGAAGGAGTATTTGTTAAGGACTAAAAAGGATTTTAGCAACCAGTTCAGAAGATCTGCTTTCAAACAGATGATTTTGGTTAAGAGACATTCAAATTAAATCACATTCATCTTTGCTTCTAACCGTAAGTGTTCTTTCAATCCATGAAAAAATGTAAGATATGAGAGGAGATGACCATGAGCCATCTGTGAGTTTCTGGCTTTGAGCCGAGCAGGACAAAGTTTTACAATCGTTAAACGCTTGATCCAAACATGAATGTTGAAATGATAACAATGCATGTCAAATAATATACGCTAAAGCTAGATTTTGCATTTACATTTGTGCAATTATCCAATGCAGCCTTCATTCAACAAAATATTATTGGAATATGATTTTTGAAAACTAATACTGTTTCAGTTTTTCTGCATCCCAACATGGAAAAAACCTATATAAATTCAGTTTCAATATAGGTTTTGATATATGTTTTTAATATATGTGACATATATAAAATTGGCCATTTTCCTATATTATATGTACATATATGCACACATATATATGTACATATATGCACGCATATATTTACACATATATGTACACATATATATGTGCATACATATACCTATATAGGTACATATATGCACGTATATATGTTCCTATATGTTCACCTATAATAGTAAAATTAAAATCAATAGCTGCTAGGCAACATAAATAAAAGTCCAAAATGTAGAAATGTACATTATTTATTAACTCAAGATCAATCAAATAGTACAAAACAAAAAATATAGTACAAGAACAAAAATAAGACAAAAACCTGCTAGGCAACATAAATAAAAGTCCAAAATATAGAAATGTACATTATGTATTTACAAGAACAATCAAATAGTACAAGAACAAAAATAAGACAAAAAACTGAACAGAAAAAAAAAAATCTTTATTATTCTTTGAAGGTCTGTCATGACGCGCCTCATCCTCCTCCTCCTCCTCCTCCTCCTCCGCCGCCTCCTCCTCTTCCTCTTCCTCTTCCTCTTCCTTCCTGCACTATCCAATGAAGTTTGATAGGGTGTCCGAGATTTTTTATTTATTTTTTTTATTTTTTTCGTCGCACACATTTTTTTGCGGATAGGCGTTTTCGTCCACACGGATCTGGCGTTTTGGAAGAGTGAAACCGATGTTTTGAAATCGGGTCCCAGAGTGGATATATTTGAAAACGCCGCTTTTGCGTTTCTTCTCGACGGCGAATCCGTACATTTTCTGAAAATATGGCGTCATCAGCCCACGTCTCGCCCCTAGTCAAACACCACTACATCACGTAACAGCAACAAAAACATGAACAAACACTGAACACTAACATTAACACGAATTAATAAATGTATTGTTCCATGTTCGTTTGTGTACCACGCGCAGCAAATCCATGTCTTCTTCTCCGTTTTAAGTGTATCTCTGTGGCAGAATTACAGTGCCACATGCTGGTCTGGCATGTATACTACATCGGTTTCGTGTGGATGCGGATATTTCTTGAGACGAGGGAAAAAAAGATCGGGGGTCCGTCTCCGTGTGGACGGGGCCGAAGAAGTAACGGATACGTACGGTTATGGTTAGAAATGTAGCGGAGTAAAGAGTACAATATTTGCCTCTCAAACGTAGTTGAGTAAAGTCATGAGTACTCCCCAAAAATGATACTCTAGTAAAGTACAGATCCCTCAAAATTGTACTTAAGTAAATGTACTCCGTTACTGTCCGGCTCTGTATATCATGTTTATATATTGCCATAGTTAAATTCCATAACATGCCAATTACACGTGATACCAATTTCACATGTTCGCACATACATAAGTTCTTGCATAATTTTTTTCGTTAATTCTTAGTTTTTGCCTTGATAATAGAAAATATGAGCTAGGCATCATGTATGACAGTCAAAAATGGGATATGAGCTACAAAATGACCAGATCCTGCCATTAGCTATATAGAAGACATATCTTGTATGTATAAGGCTTATATGTGGATATGAAGAAGCAATACAGGAGACCTATATTTCCTGTATATGCACATATATGCACCTCAATTTTGCCTATATGGGGCATATATACGCATATATGCAGCATATATATTATCATATATGTGCATATATGCAGCATATATGTGCATATACTACACTGCATATAGGTTTCATATATGCGCATATATCCACATATAGGTTCTTTCCATGTGGGATTTGAAGTACAATAGGAATTCAGTGTGACATTTCTTCGTAAGTGTGAAATTTACTAGCAATTTCTGAGTGAAAATTGTTTCAATACCATTTTATTTAGTTATTTATTTTGGTGAAAGTACATGTTTTATCAAATCATGTTTTGAGAGGAATGAGAAGAAATTTTTTTAAAGCAATCTCACCTTAATATCAGGTTTCTGTTATTTATTTAGATTTTCAAGCAGGAAAAGTTTTCCGTTCTTGTAATTATTCTCGGTTGCACTTACTCAGATGGTGCATGAACATCACCAAAAAGAAAATATTATTTTTTCCATATATTATTTGCTTTAAAAATATATTACAATTACAAAAATATATTGCTAACATAGATTTTAAACATATTTATTACACATTTCTCTATGCATTTACCTAAAATGTGTTTTAATATGGTAATTGTATCTTCTAGATCTTACATTCTGTAAACTATTTTGCCATTTGAAGTTTTAAATATATATACAGTACACACACACACACACATCTCAAGCTGAACTATTTCTGACTATATTTAGGCTATATTTGAAATGCATTTTGGCATTAATGTTTTGGGGTTTTTTGGCAAAAAAAACAAAAAAATGTCCATATGGGACTCCTAGAGGCAATTTGAAATTTGGCTTCTTAAAACTCATTGATGCTCAATTCTGGAAACAATTGTTTTTGAGCCCATCACCTGAGCCATAACTGTAGAGTGTAAAAAAAAATAGAATGCTCACATACTTCACATATTTTGTCAGAGGAGAAAAATGCAATTAAGCAATCTACCAGAAGGACCAATGAATACCATGATATTCAGCCCAATTATTTCTGTTTGTTTACATGAGGCCAAATCTACATGGGACTTGAGTTTTTCGAATAAGAAAATAAAAACAAATTAGCATGTTCCAGTTTATCCAAATAGATTCCATCTCCTTTCACACATTCCCAGTTACACATACATATCGACCACCATCCACCAATCCACACACACACACACACACACACACATACGGAGAGAAACACAGGCATGCTCTGAACACAATTTCTTTGATAGCATTCAGTGAAAGTCCTCTAGGGACACTTTCCTTGGCCATGCCTAAATTAAAATCTAGTCCTTCCATCCCCATACATCAGATAGCTGCCCATTCTCATTCATTTCAAGAGCAACTGATGAGTCAAGGGCAAACATTTTTATGCAGAGGGAGAATTAATTTAAAAGTGAGTTGACTGTAGTTACAGCTCAGTGAATTTAATGAGTGTTCATACCATCTAATGGAACGGAGAGTGTGAATTGAATACTGAGCATTTCAGTAAATAAACAAAAAAACATCTGCATCTAACCCTGGACAATGAGACTTTGAGTTCAGCTCCAGAACTGAATGCTGCATAGCTTCAAATCCTCTCTATACTGGATTTCTGTGTGTCTTATCTATAATCAGCTTCAATTCTATTATCATTAATATGCCATTAGCTTATATTAGGCAAATGCATTATCTGTGGGGAACAGTTAAATGAACTATGAGTTTTACCTCCAGGACTAACTCATCTGGACTGAAAATGCTTCAATAACCCTTCATTTGCCTTACCATTTAACCTTTTTTTTACCCAAACATTGTGGAGGCTTTTTAATTTCACACACTGCTTTTGAACAGAACTAGAATGAATCCCAGTATCTGAGTTTAACATGTTTCATGTATATTACCAAGCGTATTTGTCTGAATACTAATAATACTCCATTCAGCGATACACAACAAGAAGAGCACAGACTGTGTTTTTACCAGCTGTCTGTAGCACTGGGCCGACTTCTCTTTCATCGAGGTCAGATTTTGTGACTTATGAGTAAGGAGTCATTTTTATGCACTGTCTTCCTTCTCTCTCTCCCACTCAATATCTTCCTGGCTCTATAATTTACACAGTAATATCCGTGTGCAGTCATTAATCATAATTGTAAGTCCTCCCACACATAAAGAGATGAATGTCGTTATACAGAATACTAATAAAATTTTATGTCATTAAGATTGAAATGGAATGGAGAAACGTTTCATTCTATAATAGGTGTGTTGGTTATTGGTGTATGGTTAAATATTTTTGGTAAACTGACCTTTAAACTGTACATCTATACAGAAACATACACAAATAAAATGCTGGATGGGAGAGAACTTAAAAACTGGTATTAGTAAAATTTGTTTATGAAAGAAATTGATACTTTTCAGCAAGGATGCATTAAATTGATCAAAAATGACAATTAATAATTTTATAAAATATTTATATATATATATATATATATATTTTTTTTTTCTTCAAATAAACGTTCTTTTTTAACTTTATATTCATCAAAGAATCCTGGAAAAACATTTTTTTTTTTAATTATTATTTTTTTTATCAGTTTCAGCAAAAAATATAAAGCAGTACAACTGCGTCAGCACACATCAGCATAATGGAATGATTTCTGAAGGATCATGTGACATTGAAGACTGAAACAATGGTGCTGAAAATTCAGCTTTGCAATCAAAGAATAAATTAAATTTTGAAATGTATTAAAATAGAAAACAGTTCTTTAAAATTATAAAACTATAATTATAAAATATATATTAAATTCTATTTTATATATTAAAATAGAAAACAGTTCTTTTAAATGATAAAACTATTATAAAACTATAATTATAAAACTATTTCGCAATATTACTCTATTTAACTGTATTTTTGATCAAATACATGCAAAATAAAATATTAAAATAATTTCAACTCAAATCAATATTTCATATCCATGTATTTTTTTATTGGTAAGCAGAGCCAGCTGATCATTATTGCAAAATGACCTTGTCACATAGTGTTCGCTGTTGCATGTCTTAAATTTCATTTGTAATGTTTCCACATGATTTATGCCGCTCTTCCACCAATCTGTTTTTGATTTTGTCCAGTTCACTTTAAAATATTGTGGGAAATAATTCAACATAATTAAATGTCCACTAGACGATAAGTCACAGGAAGCTCTTATCTGATATTCACACTGAGCTCGAGTCTAAACACT
This sequence comes from Carassius carassius, assembly GCF_963082965.1. Lineage (NCBI taxonomy): Eukaryota > Metazoa > Chordata > Actinopteri > Cypriniformes > Cyprinidae > Carassius > Carassius carassius. The sequence continues at coordinate 3,657,647 of NC_081783.1, read as the reverse complement.
GTTAAGTAACATTCATTGGCTTCCTTCCTTGCCTTTCAGCTGACCTACAAAGACATCAGATGATGTTAGGCTCTTCTTGAATCATTTGTCTCCCATACTGAGGCTGGAGAGAGCTAAATCTCACAGAATTAATGCATGGCACCCATATGCACTGATAGAGTTCAGCATATGGATTGCATGAAAGCCGGCTCCGCATGGGTAAAATCTCATCCGGTCTTCCATTAACACCATCTTAAGGATAACTCAATGGTTTTTGAAGGTTGAGAGCAGGCTTGTTGATATTTGAATAATCTAAAGCGAAGTAGAGTTCAGTCACATGGGGTAGCGGGCATAATCAGGACATTAGTGAGCTGTAAGTTAGGATCTCCAGTGCTTGCAGTCATCAATCACGAGACCGTGCAGTGGTGACAATGATATATGCTTCTATTATTCTGTTCCACTTTCTTGGCCTTTAAGTCAGTAAAGTTGGGCTTAGCTCACAACTCACACCTAGGAGTTTCCTGTTACCAGATCTACAGCTGTAGAGTGTTATCTATCCCTGATTTCTGCCACAGATTAAAGCAGTCTGAACCGTTGAAAACAAATTGTCTGCCAACAAATTGCACTTTTATAGAAATGTTATGCTGATTAAAGGAGAAAACCAGTTCAAAACTACATTCTTGTTGATTCACTATGATAAGCCAACAGATTTATTTACAAAGCTGTCGGGGATAAGTTTAAGAAGAAATTAAACATAAAATAATGTGTGTAGCATATCTATGAATTAATGAATTATGGCTGACTGTGAATATCAGTGACTGCAATTTTTGCATGATGGTGCATCCACACCACTAGGTGTCAACATATAAGACAACTATCATATCAATCTATTATTTCTCTAAGCAGATTTTTCATGTGATTGAAGTTTGTTAAACTTTGAATGTGAATTCACTGCGTCGACCATTATAAAGCTGTTTAGTTTGGAAATGACCTCTGAGTAAGTGGTGTTTCACACACCGCTACATTATTGATAATGGATAATTGTCCTTCTTAGACTGTAGTTTTGATAATGTTATTGTGTCTTAACTTTGTAACAGTATTAAAATTTTTTTAAGTGTACTAGCTAGTCAGTTTGGGGTAGGTTTATCCATTTTTAAAACAATAGTACAACATGCCTGTCGACTTTTTCAACAGCCTTGATTCCAGAAGTATTAAAAAAAAGAAAAAAAATGAAAAATGAAAAAAGGATTTGTTTAAGAAAGCCATGAACCAAACCAGCATGGTGATCCACAAAATAACAAACTTTGATTTGAAGCAAAAAAGTATTTGAAAATCAGACAAGACTGTATACTTATTGGCTATGAGTGAAAGAACTACAGTCCCATGAAGCATTTAGTTAAAAACAGTGAATACATATAAAACTATTTGTTTAAAGTTGTTTATCATCTGTTGAAACAATATATTTCAAGTTTATTGCAAACTATGCACATATATAAACATTTTTAATTATTTTAAGAGCACGGGGATTCGATTACGTCACAATGCTTCATGGAAGTGGGCGGAGCCAAAGAGCTTTGCTAGCTGCAACTCTCTGATTGGTGGAATCTTCTGTACAGAATAATGGTTTTAAAACATGAATTCCACAATTATTTAAAAAATTTGTTGAAATAATGTGAACATATGGCAAATACTTTTTATTGTCAACCTCTGAGTTCCCAACAGGTCTGTCTTTAAAACTTAAGTTATTGTTAAAAGTCAGTTTCCCTATGGAGAAAATGAATAGCGTTTTTAAATCTGGGACCTGACTGTTGCATTTCATGGCAGATTGGATAAATCTTCAGGACCTGTTTGAACACAGTCATTATTTTTGCAGTTAGGTTTGATGCCACTGTAGTGGTGCAGAAATGCCACACTTCAGCATTAATCTGGTCAAATACATGCATGCATACAGTAGCATCATTAAATCATTGTTCTTAAGATCCCTGCGTCTCTTTCCGGTGGGATGGAGAAGGTAATAAGATCCATAACAGCAGCAGCGGGGGAAGTGAGAGCTGCCATGAATCGCAACACTGACAGGATGTAAAGTGATGTCTTTGTGAATGCGGGGCCAAGACTTCCCTGAAAGTGAGGCAAATCAAATCTGGAAATAGCTTCCAGGAGCTGTTTAAAGGTGACAGTGGTGACACTTTCCTCTTCTCACCAACACCCTGGAGCGCTGGCTTTTTTCCCTTCTTCTTTTATTTCCCCTGCTGGTGCTCCAGGACCCACACAATGATTCATTTCTTTTCTCAAAAGCACAATCTTGCGACGTCTACTAGAAGAAGATTCCTGTGCTTATGTCAGTAAGTTCTGAAGTTCAACCGGTCCAAACACTTTCACCTGACTTAATGTGACACGTAATATTTACATTACCATGCAAATTAGCTATGCAAATGAATGCACTAAGACCCTTCTTGATATCCAGCAGCGTTGTTGTGACATCTAAAGATGAGCGATTAGTGACAAGACTGCTTATTCGTCATTATGTAATATTGTGGTGGGACCATCAGTCATCTTTATATAATCTGGTACCTTGAGGGAGAAATGGTATGTAGCAGACCAAATGAAAAGCAATGACCTTCTTAAGTCATTAATGAAGTTCTCACATAAAGCTTTGATCAAAAGGACATGACAAATTACAGTTGTTTTTCACCATTAACGTCTCCTATGCTCAGTGAAATAACTAATTTTCTATATCATTTGGCATTGGAATCAATGCAAAGGTTTTATTAAATGATATTGCATTATTTATTATTTAATCTGCACACTCAAACAGATAAGTAGATTAATAACTGCATTAACAAGTAAACTAAATTCTTAAAAAAAAAATAAGTAAATATATTTCAGCTTGAATACTACAGTACCATTTGGCTTAAAGCATAATGCACAGAATAGACCTTATGCAAAAAAAGATATATTTCCTTAAATGTTAAATGTAAAAATATACTTAATGCTTTCCATATATATAAAAAAAATCTGACAATATATTTACATATATGTCTTAATGTATAGTTTTATAACCAATAATAATGCAATGCATTATATGTAGATAGACATGATAAAACATTGTACTGTGTAGATCTGCATATATCTGCATATATATATATATATATATATATATTTTTTTTTTTTTTTAATGCAATATACAGTGTGTACATAATTATCAGCAAAATATATATTGGGGTATAAAACTTATTTTCCACCTATATTGCCATGTTTTTAACAAGACAAAAAGATTCAAATTATTAAAATAAAAATTAAAAATTCAATTATCTAAAAAGAAAATAAACAGACAAACAAAAAAAAAACATTATATACATCACACATATTTTCACATTTGAATTGTGCAACTATCCAAACAATAAAGTGAATTAAGTTTTCAGTTTTATGTAAACCTTTGTTAACAAATGCAAGAGAAATTAAAGAAATTCAATAAAGCTATTACATGTAAAAATATAGTGAAGTTCATCTTTGCTATTTTTCTATGTATTAAATCAAAAATACAGTCAATAGTTTCCCTTATATGGAAATATATTATTTATAGTCTCACATTATATTTTCTGGTATTCAGCATATTAGAATGTGAAGTGACACTGGCATCTAGCTTATGCAAACAGCTTTGCATCACAGGAATAAATTACATTTTAAAGTATATTAATATATACTTATTAAAATATTACAATATTACAGTTTTTCTGTATTTTTGATCTGATGAATGCAGTCTTGTTGAGCATAAGAGACTTCTTTAAAAAATCATGAAATTTTTCTGATTCAAAGATTTGTGTCTTTTTTCTTTGGGAGTTTGTGGCAGTCTGAGGTGTTGTTCAAAGGTAAAGCTTCTGTGTGTTAAGGTCATTTGTAATTCACCTTGTGTTTCTGGGTGAGACGCAGTAAAACCCACTGAGAGAGCGAAGCCACACAATAAGACCTTAGAAAGTAATAAAAGCTAATATTGATCCGAGCAGCATCCTTCATAAAGACATCTAAAAACTTTTACAAGACACATGAGATATGTGACCTTCAAATTACTGAAAATGTTATCCTTGTTTTGTCGCCATAACTCGAAAACAAATCGCTGCAATTCACACCAATAAACAAGCGTGTCTTCGGAAGTCTGCAGATAATAGAACCAAATCTTTTTCCTTAATTCTCCTTTATGAAAATGTTACAGCAAGTGTTGAATGAAATCATGAAAAAGCATAGTTGAGCTTCTCCGATTTAATTTTCTGTCAGCGCTAACAGGTTCACTCTCACAGATGCGCTGTTTGAAATTTCCATTCAGCTTCGGGTGAAAATGAGGCGCATGGAACATTAAGCTACACCTCACTCATCCGGATCCTCTGCTCCCAGAACATGCTGAGGAGTTGCACAACTGCCTAATCATCTCCTCCCAAACTGCGGCCTTGCCGGATGGGTTTGCAGCTGCGAGAGTCATTACATCCTGTCCTTATCACAAGTACAGCACTTTACATTTGATTACACTTTACATGAAAATGCATTACATCCATCTGTTTAAAGTGCTGGATTCCTTTCTATTCCAGGCCGTTTACAGGTCCTGCGATTTTAAAGATGTGTGTTATGATCTGGTGTACTATGATAAAGTTGCTGTGCCAGCGTTTTTTAAACCATGGAGGGGGAAATCTGCCCTTTTGTCTGCCTTAGTGAGGTTTGTTTAAAGGGGAAAATGCGTGCAAGGAGACATAGGCATCGCTCACAAGCAATTACGTGGCTTTCCTTGGGCGTCCTCTGCTAGCTACCTCAATATCTTTTTCCTTCCCCAGACGGTGCTCAGGGCATGTGAGCAGATTACGGTTTGGTGAGAGGATTTTTGTCGGGGAGCACAGATACGCTATTAAATAGGCCACGCTCTCAAATCAAGCCTCTCAGGCTGTGGCCAGCTTTATTATATTAAATGAGCTTAATCAAAGCAGATCATTAAACGGCGTGGAAAACAACATCTCGTACCCATGACCAGTCCTGCATCCGTAACTAACGTTATTTTTTTCCCTGGCTGCAATAATAGTCTGCACTGTTTATCAACGCTATGTAATTTCAGACCTAATGGTACACTCATAACTTTGACTTGCATTAGTGCTTAATTCACATCGCAATGCTGTCGGCACATTGTTTGTTAATATTGCCGCAGTTTTAGTGCGAGGTCTTTCTAAGTTAGTTGCCATTTACAATTCCTTAGAAGTTTGCTAACAATACATCATGAAATAAAAATGGGAAAATGCTATGAAATAAGGTTTCTGTGCTCATATGCAGCTCTGAAGTATTAAATACTCTAGAGGAAAAATGCTTTGTTTTAAGAGGATAGTTCACTTAAAAATTAATTTACTCACCCTCATGTTGTACCATTTTTTTGTTCATCTTCAAAACACATGAAGATATTATTAATGAAAACTGAGAGATTTCTGTCTCACAACTGAATGTCCACTTCACCGAAACATCCTTGTTTCAAAAAGTTCATAAAGAGATTGTTAAAGTTATCTATATATTATTATTTGAAATCACTAGAACAAACACGCCTCTAACCAAACAGGTCACAACCCTATCTTGATAGCTCCACCCCCAAATTCATAAGCATGCTATTCAACACATGCACCTCCCTTATCATGGGTGGACACGCCCCTTACTTGTGATTGGCTACAGGTGTGTTTTGGTGCTCTGTCCAATTGACTTTCAACAGCGTTTCACAGAAATCGCTTATTGCACTTTTAATCCAAGTTTTCTGAAAAGACACTATCGTTTAATTTGATGAACAGATTTAATTTAGGCTAGTTAGCACTTTACAACAAGGTGACATTAGTTATCATTAACTAATGCATTAACTAACATAGCTCAAGTTCACTAAATAAGATTAACAGGCACAGAACAGGTAATGCATTAGTAAATGATAAAAATAACATTAACTAAGATTAATAAATGCTTTAGAAGCACTTTGTATAACAATTTAGTTTAACTAGTTGTTTATTTAAAATGCTTATTAAAAATTGGCTGTTTATTTTTATCCTAAACTATCTTACCAACTATAATAAGCAGAAAAATTAGAAGTTTATTGATGGAAAAGTCATGGTTAATAAAAGTAACAATCGCTCTGTAAAGTGTTACTGGCTTTATTTACATATAAACATTGTTTAACGCACATCAAATATGGTAAATGGAAGCTGAAATGTGTGAATAATTAAATTGCCATTGTCATTTCTCTGCATAATCATGCCTTTTCTATGCTTATTTTAGAATGCATTATTTTCACAAAACCCTGTGATATTTGCCTTGTACAATATTTGCCTTGAGAGTTATTCAATTCAATTTCGTTTTATTTGTAATCTTATTTAAAAGAGATGCTTATGTCTATTTTTCTAATGATCATGGCAGCGGTGATTTATCAAATCATGATCATGGAGAAGATTGGGCATACATCCAGATGCACAGTGTAGTCGAGTGCACTTTTGGCATTTCAAAGAGCTGATTAAAGAGTCTGTGTTGCAGTGGTGGAGCAGTGCACATCAGAACCAGCCTGCAGGATGGTGGATTGCATTGAGCACACTTTTGGGAATGTTTACACCCTTAACTATTTTGCTAAAACAACACAACTATGTCTAAATAAATGATGCTCTCAACTGGCGGAATTTACTGTTGGTGGTTTACTCCCACAGTCAATAAACTGCCCCATAACCCTTTCCAGATTTTCCATCAGAATTGGCCCTTAAATTTTAATGTTGCTGATAAAAAATAAATCCAAAAGAAAGGAACACATTCATAAATCAATCAAAAACATACAATTCACAGATTTTACTATTGCATGAGTCATTGATTGAAGTTGAACCTCTTCCTTTAACTCTTTTTTTAAACACAAAAATCTCTAAAAATTGATTATTAAAAGAATAGCTCACCCAAAAAAAATCATGGCTCCAGTCAATCGGTTAACATCTTGTGAACTGAAAAGCTGTGTGTTTGTAAGATACAAATCCATCCAAGTCATTTTACCTTTAATCCATCGTTTGTGGTCAAAATATGAGCCCTTCATCCAGAAAACTGCTTCCTCCAGTGAAATTATTGTTCTCTCACATCAAACCACCAACATATTTGTATAGTTTTGGACTGTTTTCACTTGTAAACAATGCTTTATCTGTGCATATTTTTCTATTGATTCAGATTAGTATATTTTTCTCCTCATTCAGTTGCAATATTATAGTTTAGCAATGATGGATATACTTATTGCGAACACACAGCTTTTCGCATGACAACACATTAATTGATGGACTTGATTGGAGTGTTGCGAATTACTTGTGGATTATTGTGATGTTTTTATCAGCTGTTTGGACTCTCATTCTGATTACACTTATTTACTGCAGAGGATCCATTGGTGAGCAAGTGATGTAATGCTACATTTCTTCAAATCTGTCCCGATAAAGAAACAAACTTGAATGGCCTGAGGGTGAGTAAATGTTCTGCAAATTTTAGTTTTTGTTTAAACTATTCCTTTAACATTGCATTTAAGTTTATGCAGTTATATAGTTATATAGTAGTGACTGGCATGCACAAGATGAAAACAGTGAAGTCATAAAGTTTCCTTGCACTCAATTCTTTGTGAGAACCTTCTCAGTGACCTCTGAACATGAACCTATCAAACAGTTATTTATGAACAGCCCTGCCTTCACTGGAGAAACAGCAGAGCCAACACGACTGTTAGTTTTAACGGTTAGGGTGATCATCCTAAACTGGCATTTGGGATTATTGTCCTTGTCATTTAGCACCCCTCTGGAATTTCCTTTAATCCTTTTAATGTCATTGTGTATCTGTATAAGAGTCTGGCACACAGAGCTCTGAATGTCATCCATATGGGACGGGCGATCTTGTCATCTACAGCTCTTCACTGATTGGGCGATTCTTTCCCTGTACAGTCAGTCCAGACTTGCACACTGATGAATGAGTATTTGGCTAAAGGAAGGCCATGCTATATTTTTCTAAAATTCTATATTGATAAAATTATTGTGAATTGCATATTCCTATAATATGGGATTAGTGCATCATTAAAATAACAGACTTACTGCAGAGTGATGATGGAGTTAAAGATGCTGCTTGTTTTATTTCTCATCTCATATGATTAGAGACTGATGCTGATCTCTGTGGGTGGAGTAATTTATCTGTGATGGGGCTCCCAGGACTGAGTCTGCAGTTTATGCTATAATATGCCTCCTTAGGCCTTCATCTATGGGCAGAAAGAAGGAATATGCTTAACTGTGGTCCGATGGGAACTTTTAGAAGGAGAAACTGTTTTTTTTTTATGTAATACAATTTCATAAGCTTATTTTTCCTATGGCAAAAGACTCCTATGCTTGTTGAGAAAAGAGGCCAGTTAGAAAATAGTTTAGACAGATTAAAAAAGTCTTAAAAACTTTTGCAACCGGTTTTGCTTCCATAATGGAATAAGTGCACCCAAAAATTTAACATTTTCTGAAAATTTACTTCCACTTCAGGCCACTTAAGATGTAGATGAGTTTGTTTCTTCATCATAACAGATTTGTAGGAATTTTGCATCACATCCCTCACTCACCAGTGGATCACCTGCAGTGAATGGGTGCCGTCAGGATGAGAGTCCTAAGAGCTGATAAAAACATTGCAATAATCTACAAGTAAACCACACCACTCCAGTCCATCAGTTAATGTATTTTGAAGTGAAAAGCTGTGTGTTTATAAGAAACAAATCCATCATAAAGGCATTTTAAGTTAAACTGTCACTTCTGGCCAAAATATGATTCCATGATAACATTTCCTCCAGTCAATGTCAATGTCACCTTTATTTATATAGCGCTTTAAACAAAATACATTGCGTCAAAGCAACTGAACAACATTCATTAGGAAAACAGTGTCAATAATGCAAAAATGATAGTTAAAGGCAGTTCATCATTGGATTCAGTTATGTCATCTCTGTTCAGTTAAATAGTGTCTGTGCATTTATTTGCAATCAAGTCAAACATATCGCTGTAGATGAAGTGTCCCCAACTAAGCAAGCCAGAGGCGACAGCGGCAAGGAACCGAAACTCCATTGGTGACAGAATGGAGAAAAAAACCTTGGGAGAAACCAGGCTCAGTTGGGGGGCCAGTTCTCCTCTGACCAGACGAAACCAGTACTTCAATTCCAGGCTGCAGCAAAGTCAGATTGTGCAGAAGAATCATCTGTTTCCTGTGGTCTTGTCCTGGTGCTCCTCTGAGACAAGGTCTTTACAGGGGATCTGTATCTGGGGCTCTAGTTGTCCTGGTCTCCGCTGTCTTTCAGGGATGTAGAGGTCCTTTCTAGGTGCTGATCCACCATCTGGTCTGGATACGTACTGGATCCGGGTGACTGCAGTGACCCTCTGATCTGGACACAGACTGGATCTGGTGGCCACGGTCACCTCGGAACAAGAGAGAAACAGACAAATATTAGCGTAGATGCCATTCTTCTAATGATGTAGCAAGTACATAGGTTGTCATGGGAAGTGTTTCCGGTTCCGGTTTACCTAATTAATGCAGCCTAAAAATCCTTTAACGGATTTGGATAATAAAAGCATATTAGTATGTTATGTGTATGCCAGGTTAAAGAGATGGGTCTTTAATCTAGATTTAAACTGCAAGAGTGTGTCTGCCTCCCGAACAATGTTAGGTAGGTTATTCCAGAGTTTGGGCGCCAAATAGGAAAAGGATCTGCCGCCTGCAGTTGATTTTGATATTCTAGGTATTATCAAATTGCCTGAGTTTTGAGAACGTAGCGGACGTAGAGGATTATAATGTAAAAGGAGCACATTCAAATACTGAGGTGCTAAACCATTCAGGGCTTTATAAGTAATAAGCAATATTTTAAAATCTATGCGATGCTTGATAGGGAGCCAGTGCAGTGTTGACAGGAACGGGCTAATATGGTCATACTTCCTGGTTCTAGTAAGAACTCTTGCTATTGCATTTTGGACTAGCTGTAGTTTGTTTACTAAGTGTGCAGAACAACCACCCAATAAAGCATTACAATAATCTAACCTTGAGGTCATAAATGCATGGATTAACATTTCTGCATTTGACATTGAGAGCATAGGCCGTAATTTAGATATATTTTTGAGATGGAAACATGCAGTTTTACAAATGCTAAAAAACGTGGCTTTCTAATAGCACACCTAGGTTCATAACTGATGATGAAGAATTGACAGAGCAACCATCAAGTCTTAGACAGTGTTCTAGGTTATTACAAGCAGAGTTTTTAGGTCCTATAATTAACACCTCTGTTTTTTCAGAATTTAGCAGTAAGAAATTACTCGTCATCCAGTTTTTTATATCGACTATGCAATCCATTAGTTTTTCAAATTGGTGTGTTTCACCGGGCTGCGAAGAAATATAGAGCTGAGTATCATCAGCATAACAGTGAAAGCTAACACCATGTTTCCTGATGATATCTCCCAAGGGTAACATATAAAGCGTGAAGAGTAGCGGCCCTAGTACTGAGCCTTGAGGTACTCCATACTGCACTTGTGATCGATAGGATACATCTTCATTCACTGCTACGAACTGATGGCGGTCATATAAGTACGATTTAAACCATGCTAATGCACTTCCACTGATGCCAACAAAGTATTCAAGTCTATGCAAAAGAATGTTGTGGTCAATTGTGTCAAATGCAGCACTAAGATCCAATAAAACTAGTAGAGAGATACACCCACGATCAGATGATAAGAGCAGATCATTTGTAACTCTAAGAAGAGCAGTCTCAGTACTATGATACGGTCTAAATCCTGACTGGAAATCCTCACATATACCATTTTTCTCTAAGAAGGAATATAATTGTGTGGATACCACCTTTTCTAGTATCTTGGACAGAAAAGGGAGATTCGAGATTGGTCTATAATTAACTAGTTCTTTGGGGTCAAGTTGTGGTTTTTTGATGAGAGGCTTAATAACAGCCAGTTTGAAGGTTTTGGGGACATGTCCTAATGACAATGAGGAATTAATAATAGTCAGAAGAGGATCTATGACTTCTGGAAGCACCTCTTTCAGGAGCTTAGATGGTATAGGGTCTAACATACATGTTGTTGGTTTAGATGATTTAACAAGTTTATACAATTCTTCCTCTCCTATGGTAGAGAATGAGTGGAACTGTTCCTCAGGGGGTCTATAGTGCACTGTCTGATGTGATACTGTAGCTGACGGCTGAATGTTTGCAATTTTATCTCTAATAGTATCGATTTTAGAAGTAAAGTATTACTGTCATAAAGTCATTACTGCTGTGGTGTTGGGAAATGTCAACACTTGTTGAGGCTTTATTTTTCGTTAATTTAGCCACTGTATTGAATAAATACCTGGGGTTATGTTTGTTTTCTTCTAAAAGAGAAGAAAAGTAATCGGATCTAGCAGTTTTTAATGCTTTTCTGTAGGATATGTTACTTTCCCGCCAAGCAATACGAAATACCTCTAGTTTTGTTTTCCTCCAGCTGCGCTCCATTTTTCGGGCTGCTCTCTTTAGGGTGCAAGTATGCTCATTATACCATCGTGTCAAACTGTTTTCCTTAACCTTCCTTAAGCGTAAAGGAGCAACTTTATTTAAAGTGCTAGAAAAGAGAGAGTCCATAGTTTCTGTTACATCATCAAGTTGTTCTGAGGTTTTGTATATGCTAAGGAATTTGGATACATCAGGAAGATAACTTAAAAAGCAGTCTTTTGTGTTAGAAGTGATGGTTCTTCCATACTTGTAACAAGAAGTAGAATTTACAATTTTGGCTATATGAATTTTGCAAAGAACTAAATAATGATCTGAGATATCATCACTTGGCTGAATAATTTCAACACCATCAACATCAATTCCATGTGACAGTATTAAATCTAGAGTATGATTTCGACCAGTGAAAAAGTCCATCCCATGTAGTCCTCTCACATCAAAATACAGTGACATATTTGTTTGGAAATGTTTATAATCTGTTTTTGCTTGTAAACCGTGTTGATCTGTGCATGTTTCTTTCCTGATTCAGACAAGGCGACTTTTTCACTGGAGTTAGAAGTATTATAATAAGAGGACCCGCATTTTAGCTGAAAGCGATGATTTAAATTGAGAGAAAAAAAAAACGTCTACACTGTCTACAATTGATAGACTTGAGTGGTGTGGATTACTTGTGGATTATTGTGATGTTTTTATCAGCTGTTTGGACTCTCATTCTGACGGCACCCATTCACTGCAGAGAATCCGTTTGTGAACAAGTGATGTAATGCTAAATATCTCCAAATCTGTTCCTAAAACAAACCTCAATTAATTTTCTAATTTTCATTTTTGCATAAAGTTGGCATAAACTATTCATTTAAATAGTATGTTTAAGAAGAAGAAGAAGAAGAAGAAAAAGAAAAGCACACATTAATTTACAATATAATGAGAAACATGCAGCTGGAAAGTAAATAGGCTCAGTTAAGCAATCTGAACTGCAGTTAATAATGGTTGTAACGACTCGTTGTTGTGGATATTGCTGTCAGTCTGTTAACACAGAAAAGAAATGATGAACTACACTGAGTACGCTTGTAAACGTCTACTTGACATTATCATATCTTGTAATAATGTCCTATCTTCAGCTTTTAAATCCCATGTCAGACTGTGCCTGTGTTTTCTTTGTGTGACTGGTTTAGTCTACCGCATTTACTTGTATTTTGGTAGTGTTTGTTACTGCAATTTGCCCTTAGGAGCAGTGAGCTCTATGAAAATGACAACATGAGTTTTCTGCTTCTAAATACTTTTTGTCATAATCACCCCTGTAGCTAATGAATAACTCATGTTGCTAGGTAAGTTTGAACCATTACAGACAGCAACTGATGACTTTTCTAACTTAAAGAGTTGGGTATTTGCATAGCATTGTATTTAGAACTACCAATACAGCTGAGACAACATTTAAAATAAAGTAGCAATGCAATTACAATATATCGAATCGATTTTTTAACTGAATAGCATATGCACTATTTTGTATTTATTTATTTTATTAAATTTTATTAGTGGGGATGCATCTTCCTGCAATGCTTTTAAATCAAGCCCTGTCTGAAAACACACACTAGCAAACAGTGCCAAATGAAGTTTTCTTATTTACCAAAGAAAGAAAAAAGAAATGCAATGCCTGCATGCTACTCTGCTTGACTAATAAGATGAGAGACGTGATTTTGGATCCCATTTTGTAAAAACTGACAAAGCTTTGAATATCAGTTTCAATTTATTTATGCATATTAATCATGTTTACCTGACACTTTCTCATTTCCTTAATGTACACAGCAATTTATCTGCAAAATGGCTCAACGATGGACCTGACTGTTTGCCTGTGGTGCAAGTCAAATAAGCAAAAAAATGTTATACCTTATCCAGATCTAGATAGAATGTGATAAAACTGTGTTGTTGTTCTCTTCAGGAAACACCAAGACGATTATCTCTCTGCATGAAGGAATCACCCCTTGCTGGTGTGAGAGATAATGTTCCACTCAGAATGAATAATGCAGCAACACTCCCTTTATGAATTCATAGTTCAGCACGAATGAGATTAATATCTTAATTGGATTCATTATTCATTCTAATAATGGCAAGTTGTTGCTCAGGGGGGTCGATTCGTCCTTTGCCATCTTTTTGCCACTGCAATTCAATAAGAGTATTTAAAGAAACCCTGTTTGTTGTATATCTGTAAATATCTGTCACGTGCATTGGGGAATATGCATGACCAGCTGGAGATTTTAACTTAAAATCCCATGCATAATTGACACAAATGTTTTACCTAACCTATTGGTTAATTACCCTTGACTGTTGGCTGCAGTGTAATTAAAAACGCCTTGTTTCAGTCGCAGCCTTAGAATCTTAATGTGGAATACCACTGTGTAGAACATTTGACTTTCCAAGGGAGGGCAAGTTCTTCCATGCAACACCTGGTGTAATTAAGAGACCTGATCATCATAACCCAATGATTTATTAAACATTTTAGGCTTTTGAGTTTTAAGTGCAGTCCTAACTCACATACAGAAAAATGCATATTTGTGTAACTGGAAATTTGACTCTAAATTTGACCAAACTTTTGACACCCCCAGGTGACAACTATAGCCCCAATATTGAGCATTTTAAAAGAATTGGGATGCTGAGATCATCAGTAATTAACCGTGATTAAGGATGCATGGTAAAAATGCTTGAATTTCAAAGCAGTTTAACCTCATATTACTCTTTTCTTCCCTTTTTTCAAGAATTCAGTAAAAGACTACTAAGACTAACTAAGGTCTGATACTCCAATGTGAGATGCCAGACACAAATGGATAAACCCCTGGCTGTAATGTGTTTGCGCATTGCACAAAGGATATGAATTCAGACAAACCTCTGCTGATATCAGAATATATTTCACACTGGTTGACCATGTAGTGTTCATTAACAAAGATTAAACTGACTTATCTTCTAATGAACACTCAAAACATTGAGTTATGGATTTTTAATGGTTTTGTGATTGTGAGCCAAGTGTTTGAGCTTTTATTTTATTTATTTGAATCTTGAATCTTTCTACAGGCTGCATAGTTACACCAGTAGGTGGTGACAAGTGAATGTCAATATGAGTGAGTTATTCACTCAATGGATTCATTCAAACACATTCATTCAGGAATAAAACAAGTCATATGGGCCACTGAATCTTTCACAAAACTCTTTCTTTCACTACTTTATTCAAGAATCATTATTAGTGAGTGACTGAATCTTTCACTTTCATTCAGCTGATTCATTCAAAAGAGTTATGTATTGCTCTGAAGCGCAGCTGTGGCTTTGTTTAGCAAATGTTGTGAAAGCAAGAAGCTCATTAGCAAATGGCAATATTGTGTAAGTTACTTAATAATAATTTCTTATTAACAGAATTGTGCCATTGGTAAAACTTAGTAAACAAAAATATCTATTTTCTAAATGCATGTTATTGATCTTGTGAATTATGTATTATCGTGAATACGGAAGAAAAGATGCTTTGCTTCTTCCATTTTACTTCTGTGGTATTGCTTAAACCTTGAATGGAAATAAATTCAGAATTATTAATAAAAGTGTTCTTAATTAGATTGAAAATATAATATGACTTCAGATTATATCTTTTAACATTTAGGTCTAATCACTACCCTAATATTAATTGCTAAATTACTCACAATTGAAAAAAAAAACTTGATGTTGTATATAATATTTTTAGCTAAACCCAAGTCTTTGATGAGCAACTCACCACCACCGTTTTCTCACAGTCTAAACTCTAGGCGGATGGAGTGGGCTCAAACTGTTGGTCTCAGACTTATGAGAAGTCGTCCAAATGTGTTGGCCTCCCCAGATATCAACAGATGTATAGCTCTTCACTGAGCTTTCCCAAAGAGGGCTAAACTCATGTAATGCCTCCCTTACAGAGTGAACTTCAGCGTGGGCAATAACAGATAAGCTGATGATTTTTCTGGAGTTACCCCCGCCGCTGTTAACAGAAGGAGAGGCAACTGTTTTCTAAAGAAGCAGGAAGAAACGAGCACTGCTCTTAACATGGCATGCTGTGCTCTACAGACAGAGCTGTCTAAACTGAGCCCAGCACATGATTAATAGCACAGGAATGACTCACTCGATGTAACTGCTGGATTCATACATTTTGGAGAAAGGGGAATGAAACCAGATGCCAAAATGTATGGCATTTTCTCAAACTACTGTAAAAAGTTTGTATCGAGAGAAAAATGGAACAAACAGTACAATTTCTTGACTAAACTTAAACTAAAAAAAAAAAAAAGAACTAAAATTGTGAAGTTTTGTCATCAAATCTGCCATAGATAAGTTATCTATTAAGTAACTATTATTATTATTATTATTTTTTTTTTTTTTGAGAAATACAGCTTACATGTAAAAGAAGAAAAAGTGCTTTTTGCCTTAAACTACATTATTGAAATCATGTGAACACTCGTAAAATACCTTAAAGGAATAGTTAACCCCCAAAAAAGAAAATATGCAGAAAATGTACTCCTTCTCAGGCCATTCAAGATGTAGAAAGTTTGTTTCTTTATCAAAACAGATTTGGAGAAGTGTAACATTCAATCACTCATCCGTCACCAAAGGTCTTCCATCAGTTTGCTTCCTTCAGGGAAAAATTCATCTCGTCTGAATCAGGAGAGAAATATGCACAGACAACCCGATCTCATGGCAATTCGTACATATTTTCAAGGTGACTAATTTGTATGATTTTTGCTAAATCCCTAACCCAATTCCTATGAATTCATCCAAATGACCTACCCTTAATTCCACCCCAAAACTTTCCACACACTGGGGTCTACACAAATCATACAAAATAGTATGAGTAAGGTCAAATGAATTTGTAAGAATTAGCCACCTCGTAAAATACATACTAATTGGTCGTGAGATATTTTGGTTCAGATCAACCAAATCTTACAAATCAGCCTAAAAATTTAGATTACCGATCGTTTAATAATAAACTTACAGACAGACACTCAATGTAAACATGTCAGTGATGTATGTCACAGTGCATGTTGGGAGGAAAATGTTTTTAAGCATTGTTTACTTGATTTAAAGAAGATTTTACAGTGTGTTCTAAAATACACTTAACTAGAGGTGCACAGTGTACTCAAAGTAGTGTTACTTGAGAGAAAATCTACTGGCAAAGGTGAAACATTTATAATACTCAAGTAAAATTCACTTCAAAAACGGCAATGGATTAAAATGTAGTATTTTGTTTAGGTTTAATTTTAACCTTATTTGAAATTGAACACAAAAACATAAATACTGCTCTGCGGGAATTGCTTCTAAGAGATCCAGCATCAGACTATAATGAAGAACTTGAAAGCGCAGATTGCAGCCTGTCATGTCAGGCCGACACTGCCATTGTTTAGAGCTCATCAGAAGTCACAGTATAAACAGACAACAGCCAAGTGCCATTTCACCAGCAGTTTCAAGCAGGTCATTTTACACAGTTAAAACTCTTTAACAGTGAACTTTAGTGACATTCTGTCAGCTTGCAGTGGAAAAAATGTTCACCATGTAAATGTCATGTTTGTTTGTGTCAAAAGAACTGTATGAGAAAGCTTTTATTTTATTTGAGGCAAACATAAGTTAAAAATAGCATGGTGTAATAAGAATTTATATCATATAACATAGTGGATATTGGTATTGATTATTACCAGTTTAACTTTTCATATTAACGTTTTGGTTCATCATTCAGTTCATTCATTGTAGTTTTCAGTGATTATTGCAATAAGAATAAGCATTACCTAATTATTTCATATCTGGCATAGTAACAAAATAATTGGGATTTATTGAGGTATTGTTAATAAAATGGTTAAATTAGTGAGACTGAGTTACCGTTGCATAATTATATTTGATTAACTGATTATATAAAATGAATGTAGGATCATGACCAAGCTATAATGATGATATTAATAACAGTGTTGGGGAGTAACTAGTTACATGTAACGGCGTTACGTAATTTAATTACAAAATTAATGTAACTGTAATTAGTTACAGTTACTAAGAAAAAATGAGTAATTAAATTACAGTTACTTATGAAATTTTTAACGATTACAAAGGGGATTACATTTGAATATTTACACACATCCACATACAGATTTCACTGATTTATTTCCCAAATTGCACTGACTATTCTGAGACATACCGCCCTAATAATTTCCGGGATGCGGAAATACAGTCTGGTTCGTAGAATCCAGTCATAAAAACAAAATGCCTAACGCGGACGGAATATGCCACATTTTGGATGACTAAATCAAAAGTAGGTCAGTTCACTTGAATCAAAACATGACATCGACTAGTGTCTGTGAATATAAGCCCCAAAAATGCAATATATGACTCCTGCACGTTCTGCGTGTCTGTGGAAATCAGGCGCGGACTGGACACCGGGAGAACCGGGACAATTCCCGGTGGCCTGGCAGCCGATTTTGCCCCACTATTTAATATCATTATTGTATAATTGCCTGCCGAATGTACTAAAGCGATCATTTGCGAATCCGCCATTTGATAATTAAATCTCTAATAAATCAGGAAGTGTTAGTCATGACTCGCGCGCTCTCCGCGCCTCCGCCAAACGGTTTGGATCAGACTCCGAGTAATCAATTCGAGAGAGAGAGAGAGAGAGAGAGAGAGAGAGAGAGAGAGAGAGAGAGTGGACTTTGGAAGCGCACAGCTGGAGCAGAGAAGCAGAACTATACTGTTCAGGGTTTCAGGTCAGTTTCATCTGTAAAGATGCTTTTTTTTCTTTGTTTTTTTATTTATTTAATCAAGCAGCAGCACGTTGCTCACCAGTCATCACTCAAAATACTCTATAAAGGACATCATTATTATCAGTTGTAATGTTACAGTAGTAATTTAGCTGAAAAACAATCAGATTTTTTTTATAGGTTTAGGGGGAGCTACGGACAGACAACAACACAACCCTTACGAAAATTAACGTTTTAATATATTTCTATAAATCCAGAGAAAATAGTTACTATTTTTTAACTGTGGTAACCAAAAATTTAAAATGATTTTACAAATTGAGTTATTTAAAAATAAATACAAATCCATTTGCAAAAAACAAAAAAACAAAAAAGCATGGTCAATTTTTGTAAGGAAAACATGACTCGTGTACAGTATTAGGATTTTTCTATAAAGATATTGTAGTATTGTAGAGTATTGTATTGTAAAGTATAGTTTTGTTCAATCTTGAGTATTAAAGTCATGAGAGAGATGGATAACAGGGCAAAATAAAGAGACTGAAGAGAAAAATGGAAGTGAAGGTGCAGTTCAGGAGAGAACTTTTAATTATTTTGCATGTCCCCAAATTAAAGATTTAAACCTTTTTTATGTCAGGTCCATACAAAAAATAGTTTTGTCCGTGAATTTGTTTGTATGAGTTTGAATTTTCCAGTCTGAATTTTTTTCCCAGTCCGCCCCTCCTGTAAATTAATGGCAAAGACATGGTTTCATTTACTACACATAGGCCTACTGAAGCTCGCAGTGTTTTCAACCCCTGCTGCCTCAATATAGGAGTACACGAGCACATAAACATAATTTCTAGAACTGTTCTGTGTCACTTCATGTGTATTTTACTTATTTTGAGAAAACTATCATCATATACAAAGAGACAGCAGTTTAAAAAAAACACCAATGTTTCAGGAGTTTATTACACAGAATACGTCACATGCTTATTAGATAACTGTATTTGAGTTGATGTATATGCTTTTATTCATTATTCTTTAATTTTCACAAATTTAGAAAAGTAATCAAAAAGTACTCAAAAGTAATTAGTTACATTACTTTAATAAAGTAATTGAAAAAGTTACACTACTATTACATTTAAAACAGGGTAACTTGTAATCTGTAACCTATTACATTTCCAAAGTAACCTTCCCAACACTGATTAATAACAGGATTGATTAATCAAACCCTGCCCTGTTTTATTCTGTAATCAATGCATTTTATGGTTGTCACTTGACATCAAACACAAACATGTAACCTGATCGTTAAAATTGCAATTTTGTTTGAAATATTTATTCTCTAGGCCTCATGTAACGAAATATTAAGGGTGATTAATGCAACATTGTTTCAAATAATGACAGCATGCTAAGTTTTGCATTCTAAGAGCAGTAAAGCATCAAGTAACAGAAGCATGCAGATTGTCCCCTCGCCTCCCTCCCTGCTTTAGCTCAAAAGTCTGATTTGAGTGCTGACGTGAGAGGTCTTTGCAACCTATCACTGTTGTCTCAATAGCTACAAATCAATCTGTGTTCAGACAGCCTCTGCAATGCAGGCACAAAGCTTGCACTACAAAAGCACTTCCCTGTAGTCTGATGAAAGAGCAGGTCCTCACCAACTGGTCAACAACACAAGGGAAGAATAATCTATTACAATAACCATGACAGCTCAAAAAAAAAAAAAATGAAAAAAAAAAAAAAAAAAGTGCATTTACAACCCAGAGATGTAATTTATGTGATTTACTTTTGTGCATGTGTCACTGCTTATTATCAAACACCTTTGTTCCAGCTTTATGGCAATCAAAAGCTTGCACTTTCTGTCTCTTGCTATCGTCAGATGACAACAGCTTTAGTGTTGGCAATAAATCCTTTTATTTGGGATTTTATAGCACATTGACCTTCTCTGACTTTTGCAGCACTTTTAGGTCATTGTGTTCTCTCAGAAGGACAAGCTCAAGAGTGATGTATTTAAAAATATACATAATTTATTACATACTACCATTCAAAAGATATTTCTAGGCTGAAAGGCAACAAACATAGTAATATTGTGAAATATTATTACAATTTAAAATGTTTAAAAATAATGATTTTAAGAAATAATAATAATGATTTCTCCTTTTATAAATATTATTCCAAATAATCGTATTAATTTCTGTTTAAATTAATTGCTGTTTAATATTTGTATGGAAACCATGATAACAACCTTTATTTATTTTACTGTCACTTTTGATTAATTTAATGTGCTGAATTATAGTGTTTTAATTCACTTAGTGTGTTAGCACACACTAACACACACACACACGCACACAGTGTATATATATATAAAATATGTCACTACTTCCACTAATGATAATTTTCTCATTAAACAGGTTTGGATAAATAGAGTTTTCACTCTTGTGTAAGCTATACCTTACATTAAGCCATTAATTAATTTACCTTTCATTTATAATTACCTTTAATTAAGAATTTAGATCTTGTTTTGACCACCTTTTACATAAAATGTTTCGACCTAGGCTCTAAATCACAGCTCAATAAATGTTGACTACACTTGAATCAGCACCATATGGAGAGTTATTAAGATGCAGATGGCATGCTTACCAGTGATGCGCGGGCTGATCCAAAATGAGCGGTCACCCGCGGTTACGAGTCATCCAAAAATATTTTTCATGATATTTGGGTCGCGGTCGGTCGGGTCATTTGAAATAAAGATGCCAATTAAACCTTTGTAATTTATATAGTACTAGACACAATTTTGAAATACAAAGGCCTACACTTTATTGGCTGAATAACTGGCGCGAAGATGACGCACGAGCTCAGTCTATTAGGCAGGTAGCAGTGATGCGCGGGTCAACGTATAAACAACCCGCACCCAACCGACATTTTCAACTAACCCGCCCACAACTCGGACCGCGAAAAAATAAAAATAAAATATTGTACCCGACCCGCATTTTTTAAAAGTAGTAAATGCTCATCGTAGCGTCCAAAGTGACCAAAGTGCTGGCTTTGTCATGTGTACTTCTTGTGATGCTATTTACACATTTGATATTCCTACATCTATGGCCCAATGATGCTACGATGAGCATTTACTACTTTTAAAAAATGCGAGTCATGTACAATATTTTCTTTTTCTTTTTTTGCGGTCCGAGTTGCGGGCAGGTTAGTTGAAAACGTCGGTCGGGTGCGGGTTGTTATGTTGATGCTTACATATAATCACCCACCAAACATCATTCTTACTTTCAGGAAAATAAGATTTAATAGAGACAGAGGAGGTTAAAAGTTCATTGAGAAAATCCCTCGTCCTGATAGCTCTCTATAGATCTTGTTTCTCCAAGGCAGTGATTTTTATCGGTGAGGTTTTAATGCATCCATCTTGATTCCCAGTGTTGACCAAAGCGGCTCTGCAGTTCAATAAATGTATCATGTGAGCACTTTTTAACCTTTATGTTGCCAAACACACCAGACTTGACCAATATAAAGCCTCTTGTGGTAAATCAACTGTCTCTAAATGACAAGTTATTATAGAATATATCATATCCAATGTCACAACTAAAGTCAGCAATCCTATTTTTCTGTTTTTATTATTGTTTTTCTGAAGACCATGAGACAGATTTATAAAAACCTTTACAGTTTTACAAGGGAAATAATAATCACATCAAACAGTATTTCTTGTTTGTTCTCATTCAATAAGACAGTTATGTTTCCTATAAATGCTTCATTAAATCAAATATTTTATTGTTTGCAATGAAGATCAAAGAAAAACAAAATGCTTTATTGCTTCTCATAGAAGTTCACAGAATCCTAATTATGCAGATAATATCAAAAGTACTAGCAATTACACCAGTTTTGCTCATTTTTAATTTGAGTGAACATCTAATGAGAGAATCCCTAAATCCTCCTGAAATCTTGGCACTTTAAAGCATCTTGAATGTATTGGTTGTAGCAGTGTTTTGTGTAGGTCAAGTTTGTGTGTGTGTTCTGGTTAATAAGAATCTAAATAGAGCGAAGCTCGTGTCCCACTCACTCTTAGTAATCAATATAAGTCCTTTCTAACGTACAGCCCTGCAATTTATAGCAGATGCTGGACTGAATGTTGATAGGTCAGACTGAATGCTGCCATTGAAAAAAAAAGCTTAGTCCAGCATTTCATGCCAAGGGGTAGTAAAATATATTTTTCTCATTAGGTATGCCATATAGCATCAAAGTTAAGAACCCATTGATTCAGATGACCCTTCTCCATCCAACATTTTATCTTTATGACTCGGAGTGAGATTTGATGGCGAAGAGGAAATCGTTTTTTTCGCCCATAGAATGGCAATATAACAGAGTCATTCTACAAAACTGGTGCCTTTTCCAATTTGAAAAGAAGTACATTTTTATGCAAGATTTTAAACATTTTATCAAACGAATAATGTATTTAAGTGTTAAGTGATGGAATAGTGCCATCTCAAGCTAACTGAACTGTGTTGGAATATACAGGTGCATCTCAATAAATTAGAATGTCGTGGAAAAGTTTATTTATTTCAGTAATTCAACTCAAATTGCGAAACTCGTGTGTTAAATAAATTTAATGCACACAGACTGAAGTAGTTTAAGTCTTTGGTTCTTTTAATTGTGATGATTTGGGCTCTCATTTAACAAATACAATATTTTATTTTATTTTGTTTTAGTGCATGTCACTAAATTCTACTGGAGCTGTTTTGGCTTAAGTTTGCTGGTTGTGCCAGCATGATTAATTGCTATATGGTAACATTAGTTTGTAGAATACTTGATTTTTGCTTTCTAAAAACACACAGCACACTGCACTGTTATTGAAAATCAAGATTTATCTGAACTTTAGTGCCATACTTAAAAAAAAAAAGATATAATCCTCCGCTTCTGATCACATCGCACCAGGCAATGCGAAGGAGAAAAATAAATGATTTAGATAAAAGCCAAAATCATTAAGTATTGTTTTGCTGCTACATAAGCCTGGAGCTGCCAATAAGTATCAAGACACAAAACCCTGCAGCTAAAAAAAAAAACTGTTTGAAAAAAACTGCATCAATATGTTTTGGGAAAGTGCCTGTAGTATTACTTCAAGTGAAGAATGAATACAAGAGCATCTTATATTAATTGTATTTTATTTTATCCCTGAGATCATCCTACAGTTAGTTTTTGTGTAGAAACCATTACTTTGTAATTATTTACTTATTTATTTGCTGCCTCATCTTTCGAAAGAAGCC
This sequence comes from Carassius carassius, assembly GCF_963082965.1. Taxonomy (NCBI): domain Eukaryota; kingdom Metazoa; phylum Chordata; class Actinopteri; order Cypriniformes; family Cyprinidae; genus Carassius; species Carassius carassius. The sequence goes on along the minus strand of NC_081783.1, from coordinate 3,634,188 downwards.
CATGTAAAATGAGCAACAGCGAACAGAACACTTTGTCACTGACTTTGTGTTTGTTCTCATGTCAAAAAACAGTACTGTATAGCCTTACTATAAATTAATGAAAAAATACCTTGGTTGTAAGATATTCCTTAAAAGTATTATTATTATTTCTTGAGGTATACATTTTAGCATTCAATAATAATGTAGTAATGTCATAATTTGTTCAAGTTAAGCCAGGCTTTTATTTTGAAGGGTTGTGGTGAAGGTCTTTCTGTTTTGCCTTCAGTTTTAGAATAAAATGGTGAACATATGGTGAAATGACTCTCAGATCAGTTCTGGAGAGGAAGTTTGTATGTTCGAGGCTGAAACACTGCCAGCATCACATGACAAAATCACATGAATCATTCACTCAGATACACGCAAAACACTTTATTAGTGACAAGAACTTGCTGTTGTCACATTTATTTCTTCTGTTAGATTAATTCTTGTCAAGTAAAAATGTCCAGAGATTATCGTCATTATCAACAAAATTTATATCGCAACTCAACTGATATAATTTTATCGCGCAGCCCTACATAAAATGATCCCATTAAATGAACATTAATATGAGGTGAATATAAAATTCCCAAAGACTGAATCAACGACAGGTGCAAAGTGAAATGGTTTAAGAAATATTTCTTGTCATTTACCCAAAGCTACCAATCTGTATAAATACTTTTTCAGAGTCAGTGTAATCTGCTGTATAGTCAGCGCGAGTGATAAATAATTTTCTTTAAAGCTTCATTTAAAACATGCCCGAGCTCCCTAGCATGTAGTATGATGTAAGTACACTAGTGAGATTACTGCTGTGTGAAGGTGAGATATACCTCAGGCTCTTCCCAGTGCTATGCACCAAACCTCTAAGTAAATGTTGCAATCTTGGCACCTACCTCTATATTTTGCATGTGTCACAAAAAGCACTGGACATTTATGCCTTGAGTTAGAGCTTGTGAAGTGAAAACAAACTCTCTGCTATTCTCTGTAGGTTTTAATGGCTATCATTCTGTTAATATTCAGTTGACGACTAGTTATCTGCTTCAGAACCAGGCAGAAGAATTAGATGCTGATGTTTGGTACAGTTTGTCTCATTCCTGTTTATTCTTTCTCTTTCTTCCCTCCAATTCTCCAGCTCCATTCCCCCCATTTCATGCCACTTTTGGCAGCTCCGGCGAACAATCCACTAGTACCGTAATGAAGCTGCTCTCTCATTTTCCAACCCCATTCTGTCACACCAGCACAGTGAAATATGTATCAACACCCACTATAAAGAGTGTGTGCAGCCAGCATGGCCACGCTATTGGCAGAACTATAATGGAGACAGAGATTTATGGCCGAGACCAGTTTTGTTTGAGGAATTGTACCTGATATAATAGCTTTTTTTGCTCAAGCAAAGACAGAGGAGTCCTGAAGGTGAGGGGTGTAATGGCATTGACCTGCTAAGATGAGACTCTTTCACTACATCATTGAGAATCATAAACGTTATAGTCATTTTTGACAAAAACAAACGCACTCTTGTTCCGACTGTAGTCATGGAAGAGCAGAGAGACTATTTCTTTCAATTGTCTTAGATTAGCATTGACAGTACTGGTTTATTCAACCTTCCTGAGGGACTCAACCTTCATGCTTCTTCACACACTACTGAGAGGGTCCCATCGCTGGACCCTGAGTAAATAGTCTTGTATTTCTAAAGACCTTTGATGGGCAAAAGTCGACTCCCGGGGGCCATAAAGGTAATAGCGGCCACTAAGGTTTCACTGGGTCAATAAAAACAAAAAACAAAACAGATTTCACAAAATGTATTATAGGGCTGCCAAGGTTAATGTGTGTACTTTAGAGGAATAGTTCAAAGAAAGAAAAAAATGCTGAAGTATGTACTCATCCTCAGATTTTTTAATGGATTTTGAGAAATGTATCATTATATCACTTGGGGTAAAAGAATGTAGAAATAATAATAAACAATAACTTATCACTAATTTACCTTTAAAAAATCATGCTAGAAGACATTAGTGTAATGTTATAATAATGCTTTCAGATAAAAGTAATTGTAGACCCTAACTTCAGATACAGAGCCCTTGCACAAGGTTTGTGTTCGCTTTCAAAACATTTGCATTCTCTCTCAAATGTATTGTGCCCGTCATACTTCTTTTCTCATGCTGAAGTATTGCATTTCCCCCAGGAAAGTTTGTTTTATTATTGTATTCCTCCTAGAAGTTTTGTTTGCTTTCCAATTATTTGGATATTCTCACAAAATTATTGCGTTCACCAGAGAAATTTTGTTGGCTTTCAAAATATTTGTTTCCTTTCTAACGTATTTCAAACCCCCGAGCAAATTTGCCTTTTCTCGCAAATGTTGCGTTCCCCTGAGACTTTTAGCATTTGCTTTTAAAACGTGCATTCACTCGCAGCTGATAAAGACATCACAATAATCCACAAGTAATCCACATGACTCCAGTCCATCAGGTAACATCTTGTGAAGTGAAAAGCTTTGAAACAAATCCATCATTAAGGCTTTTTAACTTCAAACTCTGCACTCACTCAGTAAATTCAATAGTATTATAATTTCATTCTGCTTTCTGAAGAATATTAACTAGTAATTGAGGTTTTGTGTGTGTGTGACCTTGAAGAAACAACATTAAGGGGAAAATGCATATAGTTTTGGTAATACTTAATAAAAAGCTAAATACAATTATTTTTAGATACTTATTTACAATATGCACATCATGATCACATAAAATTATAGTACAATGACAATGAACAACTGCCTCATTAGGTTTGTTCAAAATAATGATCTGCATTTTTTTTTCATAAAAAAACACTGTAGTTTATGCTTCTAACAATTTTTTACTTTCATTATAGACAAAAAGCTATACTGGGCCAATAAAAGTCGAGCCAAAAATAAATGAATCACTCAAAATGTGATCTAAAGAAAGGCTCTTGTCTAAAAGTAAGAAACTAACACATACAGTACAGTAGATACCTCTTTCAAGATGTACTGTAAATCTTTCCCAAATATATCTTCTGCCAGAAGTATCAATGTTATTTTTTCCAGAACGGTATCATATCCTTTGTTACGCACGTTCAAACGTTTGATAAGTTAAAGAATAAAGGGGCTAACATATGGCTTTCAGAGATCTGTTTACAGTAGTGTTTCACTTTCCTCTGAAGCGGCCTTGCACTGCATCGAGAACAACAAGCAACAAATTCCATAAAGACAGCACCCAAGATGCTCTTATCATGTATTTGCCATCTGTTCCCAATAAAATGTGTGGATGTCTGCCTGCAACATAAACGTCTTTCACTCAGCAAATCTGTACACCACCTGCCTTTTCTGTACCTCCTAAATACAAAAAGAAAGTGTGACTGGGGATCAAGAGAAAAGAGCTTTTTGTGGGGGGTTCTAAGCCAGCTACTTGAGAAATGAATTATTTTCTAATAGACCTTAATATGTCAGGCTGAATCAAATGGCTTGGAAATGTAAAGCATGCGTGAACATCTGTATTAAAATTAGAATGACAAGTGTGCCCCATTTTTTTTATATTTGGAGAATATAAAATCACTTTTAAATGTTATTTTTAACTGGGAAAAAGAATGTAGAAATAATAATAAACAATAACTTATCACTAATTTACCTTTAAAAATCATGCTAGAAGACATTAGTGTAATGTTATAATAATGCTTTCAGATAAAAGTAATTGTAGACCCTAACTTCAGATACAGAGCCCTTGCACAAGGTTTGTGTTCGCTTTCAAAACATTTGCATTCTCTCTCAAATGTATTGTGCCCGTCATACTTCTTTTCTCATGCTGAAGTATTGCATTTCCCCCAGGAAAGTTTGTTTTATTATTGTATTCCTCCTAGAAGTTTTGTTTGCTTTCCAATTATTTGGATATTCTCACAAAATTATTGCGTTCACCAGAGAAATTTTGTTGGCTTTCAAAATATTTGTTTCCTTTCTAACGTATTTCAAACCCCCGAGCAAATTTGCCTTTTCTCGCAAATGTTGCGTTCCCCTGAGACTTTTAGCATTTGCTTTTAAAACGTGCATTCACTCGCAAAAGAAATGCTTCTGCATTTTGCATTGCTACAAAAATGTGATTTGCTTTCCGAACATCTGCATTCTGTTTCAAAAGTCTCGCGTTCCTCAGAAACTTTTTCTGTTCTCTTACAAAACATTTGCATTCTCTGGCAAAGCCGTTGCGTTCCCCATCTTTGCATTTGCTTACAGAATCACTGAAATACAATATTTTATTTCACTTCTTATATTATTTCCATCACAAAAGTCTAGTGGCTCCACAGACAGATTTGCAGAACAACAAAACTATAAAAGTTATTTTTTTAAAACCCCTTCTAATTAGGTTTCCAGATCAAAATTTTTTAGTGTCACATAAACATGAATTACATCAAACAAACAATGCTTTCAAGGGAAATCCAGAAATGGGACACAAAAGTGGCAAGAAATTTTCCACTGAAATGAACTTTTTGCTACATTCAGGTTGAGTAGCTTAATTAAACTATGGCCATGAAACAATCCAGAGTACTAAAAGGTACTGCAGACCCTAAATGACTACAATATGCCATAATGTGGATGTGCCGCAGCCCACTGCAGGCAAGAAAGATCTTAATGTAGGAGTTTGTGCTATTTAGAGAGAGAGCCACGGTGAAGACCCTGTCAACTACTGAGGCCAAGAGGGAGAATGCAGGGAACTATGGCCGATAGCCAATATGAGCATTCAGTCCTACTTAAGGCAATGACAGAACACAATAAAGCCTCAAGGCCAGAGAGGAGAGTATGAGATGGAACAACAAGCCCTTTCATGGTTGATTTAGCAAACAATAGCCTTGGCACAGGATGAGGAACTCTAAAAGGATGAGCTGATCATGAACTCTCTTTTGTTCTCCTTTGTTTCATCACTTAATCTCAGACTATCCAAATGTGTATCAGAAATCTGAACCAAACTGTGAACGGAGCCTTCAAAGAACTAGATTTATCACTATTCAGTCTTCACAAAGCACAGAGATCCCTTGAGAAGTCCAGCTGCAACAGAATGCAAAAGTATGTTCAGTCCAGAACAGAGTAATACAACTTTCCCTTCAAACTATATTGAGTTTTCACGGACAGGAATGAAGGTTGTGATGCATGAGGCTGCCAACTTCCCATGAGAATGTGTCATGTTCCAAACTGGTGCACATGCAATCCTTTCCACAAGAGGGGATGCACATGTGACAATGCACCAAAGAAATGGACAATTCAGGCAATGCTCTATGGCTTGATATGTCCAGACTGAGAAAAACTGATTTCTAGTGCTATGATGCCTCGAATTCTATTTTCAATGCTTTTTATTCACAATGCAGTTTAATCTGTCAGATAAATAATAATAGTTTTCTGTATTTTGCTTCTTTAATAAAAAATACAAAAATAATGTTAAATAATAAAGTAGATATTTGCATTTTCAAAAATGCTTGCCATGATGCTCGACGGTTATTTGTAATTGCATTGGGCACTGCATTGTGGTTAGTGTTTTTGTGAAGTGCAGTGTTGATGCTAAGGTGTTACTGGATGGTTGCTAGGTAAATATTTACTGGCCTAAGTCAGAAAAGTTCACCCGGCACAAAACTACTATTAAGAATACATTTTAATGCAGTGAAATTAATAAGTGTTCATGATCTCCCAGCGGTTTGCATAACGGGCAGGTTAGTATTATGTGATTAATCTACAATAAAACAAAAGATAACTTAATGCCTTCATTGCCAAAACTATTTTTGTCTTGCATTTGATAATGAAATTGGATGAGCTCAGTGCAGCTTTCCGGCCAAAGGTTTTTTTGTGAATTTTGTGAATGTTGTATGCTAAGAAGCAGTACACTTGATGCTTCTTTCGAAATAAATGCAGAATGTAAAACTTATTTATTTATTATCTTTTTTTAAAATGAATTGCTCTCTTGTGTGATATTGATATTGGTTATTAAAGAAAATAAATAAAAAATGTAAATTTTTGTATTTTTTCAAAATAAATATACTTTTAGCCTATAAATTAGTGTGGGCAAATGAGGACATGTTAATTTAGTTATACTACTTAATAGAATAATAAATGAAACATAAAAATTGATTACCAACACACAACTATAGATCCACAATGTTGCCACAATTCTGCAATTAGCAACTCTGCGATATTGTCAGTTAGTAATTATGATGTTGTCGCAACAAATCAAGGAATTTAACTCTTCTGTTATCACAATGTAACTAATTACATTGCAACATTGAAAGCTTGATCAACCGATTACATTGCAGCTATGAAACTGTAACATATTACAGTTAGCTGGGCACAGACTTATGCCAAGATGGACCCCCTTATTATGTTCTCTTTACGAGTACAACTGGAGTCTGTTTTTCTCTTTTTAATCTTTGCTGCAAGTGTAGATTATCAGATGAGATTGGGGACCGTGGTACCTTGTAGAGGTATTAAGATGACTGAAAAGTTTGACAGCTCCCAGCTGCACATGACTAATGGCAGCCAGTGTCTAGATTGAGCAGTGGCCAGGCCTGGCAGCTCAGAGAGGAAAATCCAGATATGACTAAGCACAACAGCCTGCTGGCTTTGAACTGCTGCTGGAGGACTATACATCCAGCTCTGCCATGCTGGACCTCTGTCGCTTCAGATTTGGTCACATAACATGTTGTATGTAAATAACGTGCCTAGTTTCCACTGATCCGTAACTGTTTGTTGCTCTCCTACCTCAGTCTTCTCAGATCCATCCTCGCCGCTGGAGATTTCTTTGTTTATACAGAGGTCCCACACATATAGAGACAGCCAGTACAACACACCCTCTTAAAGAGGTAGTTCACCCTAAAATGAAAATTGGCTATTCATTTAGTTACCCTCAGTCCATTCGAGATGTAGGTGACTTTTTTTCTTAAGTAAAACAGTAAAGAATATTTTTAGCTGAAACCGTGGTAATAAAAGTCAGCAGCTGAATGTCAGCAGCACAGATCTTAAACACCTTACTCAAACACCTGACAGTCACTCCCACTGAAAATAAGCCAACATAGTGCCATATTTGATCCTGTGTTGCTGGTTTTGCCAACTCTATCGGCACTCCAGTCAATGAATTGAGGAAACAGCTTAACTCAGGCTGAAGACTGATGAGCAGCTGATATGCACATGATATATTTTATGGTTTCTCATTGTTTATGTAAAAAGCTGAGCTGATAAAGAGAAGTTTAGTCACTTTATGTGCTTTGGACATGTAAAACATCCACATTTCACATAATTACTGGGTGCTTGAATAATATAATTGCTTATATGTTATGTCAAAGCAGCGGTTCAACATCACGGGATATTCCAGTTCGAAGCAAACGTATATGTTCCATTCAAAGTGCATTGAAGTGTGCAAGATTTTAAATTGTATGTATTTACAGAGGTATATGATGTCACACTTATCCATGTGAGAAGATGTTGCACAGCGCAAATCCGTGAATTTATGTTTCGAAGTGAGGTAAACTTCAACACATTTCCCTCTGGGAGTAGGGCGTACTGTAGGGACAATGTCAATCGGAACACAGTTCATGCACTGAGCTCACTTCTAATAAGCTGATTATCTGAATCAGGTGTGTTAACAAAGAGTGGCATGCAAAATATGCAGGACTGGGATTGAGAACTGCTGAGTCATGGAATGATTACAAAAAAGAACTAGTGAATCAGTTCATTGAAATTAACCATCTGGAAGAAACAGTGGCGGCTCTAGACAAATTTTACTAGGGGGACCAAGGAGGGGCCAGTGTTTAACCAGAGGGGCACATTAAAAATGGCAACATATTTTATTTAAATGTAATGCAAATAAATACAAAACGTATTTCTTGAAAAAGTCTACACAGTAATTTTACACAATCTAAACATGTTAATAAAAACAAATTACTATTAGTACTCTTATAAAATTAAATCAGGCAATCATACATTTCACAATTAAATATTAATATATGAATGTCAAGAATTCAGAAGTGTATATATTTATAATGCTTACCCTACACTACACAGAAATAATATACAATTAAATTATGCTTATTTTAAATGTATTGTGCAGGCTAAAAATATAATAAGCTTTTAATAATCTTTCAGTGCGCAAAACCATGATAATATGAAACGCTTCAAAACTGAGCTCACAAAGTGATTTGAAAGGTTTACGGCTTTTAAAACGTGTGTGATCTAACAGGCACAAGAGAGTCTTTTAAAAACAGCAACAAACATAAAATAAATACACAAAATAACACAGCCTTTTTATCTACAGATCAAGCATTATAATGTGAGTATATAATAGTGGAGAGAGTTTTACCATGCATCCTGCTGTAAATGGACGAGGTGCGCGCTATTTGAATACTGAATGGAGAATGATTGACAGCCGCAGAGGAGGGAAAACAAGGTTTCCGTAAAGTTTAATTTAATGATGTAAATAGTCTTCTGTCCATAACATTAAGCTATGGAATTGCTTCAGAAGACTTTGAGAAATTATAATCAGACCCAAGTCACCCAAACTGATGTGAAAAAAATGGGAGGCGCCGAAAAGCGCGTTGTTTGCATCGCTGAATATGATTACGTTTTTCTAAGTGTTTGGGTGCACTGCACTAATTTACCCGTGTAGAATGTTGCGTCACATTAGTTCCGCTTTTGGCGCTTGCGTGTAAAATCATATTACTTTTTTTTTTCAGCACGGGGGTGGCCACAGGGGTGGCCAGGGACATGTCTACAGAGGCACGGGCCTCCCTAGGCCTCAGTGTAGAACCGCCACTGGGAAGCAATAGTTTGCAGAAAATAATTGTACTTCCCAGTTGCCTTAAACTCTGGATTACAGGTAATAATGTTGTAAATACAACAATATATTTTGTAATTTCTTGTACAGACCAATCGTTCATTTTGTGTTTATTGATATGCTTTTTTTATTCTTAAAAATATGAAGCCACTGACTTGATTTTATGAATCACCAAGGACCACGGTTTCAGCTAAAAATCTTCTTTACTGTTCTACTCAAGAAAAAAAGGCACCTACATCTTGGATAGCCTGAGGGTGAGTGAATTAAAAACTAATTATCATTTTTGGGTGAACTAGCTTTTTAAGGAACATCTTTTGTTTGTTTGTTTATTTCTGCACAGGTTGTGGAGGGAAGAGACAGGACTGAAGGCAGGTCTCCAGAGTGCACCGTCAACACTCGGTGTCAGGAATCTTTGCATGTGTCGGGTGATGAGATCGGAAGAGCAAGATAGCTCTATTCGCAGTGCAGGTCTGGAAATATTTGCAAGAACCTTTCCTGGCTTTTTCAGCTCCTTCTTGGGTGTTGTTGTAGATCTTGCAGAAATCCTTGTAAATCTGTGGCCAGGACAGTCACTCTCAGCCAGTTCCGTTAGGACTGTCACTCCACATTAAGTTGCTTCTACTTTAATCTGCTGCTGTAGGGTGAAACACAGTCATGCTTTTACATAAGAAATTTGTTCTTGTACAACTTTGACCGCTTCATCCACCCTTGTGTGATTCACACAGTCTGTTCATGTGACTCAAGGACAGCGCTAACCTTTCCATTCAAGAACTGTGTACTTCCACACTCTCAAAATTTACCAGAGCGGTCGATCTTGTTTTGTTTCGGCACGCAATCATGTTGCTCCAAGAGTTGGGCTCTTGATTTATGAATTATGCATTGGTTTAATATTTGTATTTGCCACTACGACTACTGTCCCAGCATGTCACAAACATTTTTATTACTGTTTTATGCTGTCCTTCACTGTGAGTCTCACTGAATGCAAATTAGCTTTAGACTCTCTAGCTGATACACTGGTCATTTCTCTGTATAATTAGACTATTTGTGGATTAAAATCAGGTTAGTGAGTAAGGGTAAATAATTTACAGCTTACAACAAGTGAAAACAAAATCTATTTAAGCTAAAATGGTATGAGCACAGACTGTCCTTATCCTTGTAAGCCTACTGTTTTACTTTTAAACTGTTACACTGTAAGAGTGTTTACCCTTCAACTGTCAGTATATGGCTTCAGTCTTAAGTTTAGTTTATCTGCACACAACTGTTTGAATGAAATAATTTTTTCTTGTTGTGTGAATATCTTAATTATCAGTTCATCCCATTTACAAACGCTACTCTTCAAAAATATGGGGGTGGGTAAGATTTATTTATTTTTTTTTTCTTTGAAAGAAATCATTTTCTCTGCAAGGTTGCATTAAATTGACAAAGACACAGTAAAGACTTTTTCATTGTTACAAAATATTTCTATTTCAAATAAATGCTGTTGTTATGAACGTTATCAAAGAATCCACAAAAATATTGCTAATAATAATAATGATAAAATGTTTCTTAAGCATTTAGCATATTACAATGATTTCTTAAGGATCACGTGACACTGAAGACTGGAGTTATTATAATAAAGATCAGAGGAATAAATTACATTTTCAAATATTTCAAATAGAAATCAGCTATTGTTAATTGTAAAAACTGTATTTTTGATCAAATAAATGCAGCATTGTTGAACAGAAGAGACGTACTTCTTTCGAAAACATTTTAAAAATCTTATCGGCTGAACTTTTGAATATAATAACATAGAAATCCAAATACACATAAATTTTGGTGCTTTAAAAATATATTTTTTAATCCATTATTTTGCAGGTACAATCAGTTTTAGTGGCAATAACCATAAAATGCTAAAATATTTAAAAAGTTTCAATTGTTAATGTAGGCCTGCATATATTTATAAAATATAGAAGAAAGAAAGAAAGAAAGAAAGAAAGAAAGAAAGAAAGAAAGAAAGAAAGAAAGAAAGAAAGAAAGAAAGAGAAAGATAAGTGAATGGGCAAAAAAGGATATAATTATTGAGGAGCCATCCAAACAGTTGATTAGCATTATTGACTTCCATAATAGAAAAAAAAAAAAACAATACAGGGGTGCCCTACTGTTCAGATTCCAACATTTTTCAAAATATCTTCTTTTCTGTTCAACAGAAGAAACTCAAACAGGTTTGGAACAAGTGGGGGGTGAATAATGAAGACAGAATTTTCATTCTGAAAGTGAACTACTCCTTTAAGGGCAGAAGAGAGCTGCGCTAGAAAGATTTATAGGAAATTTCACCTCTCCACATTTCATCTGAACTGAGGGATCGGTCCGGAGCCTTGTGCTTCGTGATTAGAATCCATAGTAAGAGAGAAAAGGTCAATGGTAATTAAAGTACAAAACCATGGAGAAACCACAAATTTTGTAAGGTTGGCAAAATAATAGATTATTCTGTTCTGCCCCCTTGTGTTCACAAGAAAAGAAACATGCTTGAGTGATCAAATGAGGGCAGTCTGCACAAAAATTACTCTTTTTTTCCTCTAATGCAGACCAAACACAGTACTAAGTTTTTGTAAACAAGTACAAAAATTTCCCTAAAATTGAATATGAAATTCAGTTCCTAATCATATGAATGCGTGAATATTATATTATTAACTTGACCATTAACATGTTAATAACATGGGGTTGCTCTAAACCATTAATGTTCATTTGACTGGAAATAAAACACAACCCCACTCCTCTTTTGTTAATCACTGTGTCAAACCCCCACCACAGCCCTGCAGGGGAGCAAGTCATTAATTCCACCTTCAGTTTGTGGCATCTGAGGCAAATTACTAGTGTGAAATGCATCTGCTTTACTTAACACTCATGAAGAACACACTGCCAAATTCAAATGTATGATGTCACAATGGTAGTCATTAACATAAATAGAAGGTTTGGAATCTTTGATCTTTAGTTCCAGCTTCTGAATGACTCTTTTTCCGTTTCTCAGGACACTCGCACTCTAGTGACTGTACACTTGGGACAGTAAGTAAATTCTAGAGCCCCCCTGCAGGGCTGTGGTGGTTGATTGCAGGGGGGCACTATAGAGCCGTAGATGGTGCTGTGGTGTATGTTGTGTGTGGTGGTGGGGGTATGGCACAGTGGTTGACAGAACTGGTGCAGGGCTGTAATTTTTCTTGAATCAAAAGAATTACTGGTTTATAGCAAGCCCAGCCAACCCCGCACTTCAGATTAATTGTTGTTAATCACTGTTAACATCTGCTATAAACCTTATTTACAACAAATATAGACAATCTGTTTGTTAGAAAAGCAAACATATACAATATAATGAAGAGCATGCATTTCTGTAATAGTGTCAGTGTAAAACAGCACACTAGTATTCAAAGAAATAATAAACTAAAAGAACTGATGCTAAATGATCCTTGTCTTGTTGCCACACTCTAAAAAATGCTGGGTTATTCCAACCCAACTTGGGTGAAATATGAACTATTAAACAATTAATGTAAAAATGTAACCCAACGGTTGGGTGAGTCCATCTTTGACCCAAAGTTGGTATATGCCTATATGCCGCCTGTGTGGCGCCACTGGACATATTGCTAGGTTCTGTAGACCCCATCCACGTCAGTTACTGATTTAAACTAGCTTCTCCTGCTACTGAGGTCCAAGTAGCAGGGAATTCAGGGGAAGCAGGACCAAGGACCATATTTGTAGGTGACTGTCCTAAGGTTGAGGTTAAAGTAAATGGTGTGCCTTTAATTGGACTAATCGACAGTGGTTCGCAAGTGACGTTAATGCAACAGAGTGTATTTGACCAACACTATTCAACAGATGCCCTATCATATGGCGTGGCCCCCCCAAAAAAAAAGTTAGAGCGGCTAATGGGTTATCCATTCCTTATCAAGGATATGCAGTGATGGATTTCGAAGTAGGAGGTGTTAATATTTCTGGGAGGGGTGTTGTTATTGTAGCTGACCACTGTGTAACTGCCCCATTACTGATCGGTATGAACGTTATCACAACCTGCTGGCAGGACCTACTTAATCAACCAGAGGGCCTGAAAACTGTTTTCCAGGATCTAGGGACAAGGAAAGCCTGGACGAGTGCATTTGCTGTGTGCCAATGGACAGCTGTAGTCGGGGGGGGGGGGGGGGGGGTTTGGGGGGGTGGATACATGGGGTTTGTGAGTCCAGCAAACCGCAGGGGCTTAACCGTTCCAGCTAGAAGTGAGGTGGTGGTTTGGGGATGTGCACGGATGGGTCCGAAGGGGCAGGATTTCTGTGGTCTGATCGAAGCACTGCCTGAGCTATCTTGTCCACAGGACCTCTTGTCCTGTCTTTATAGGCCGCTATCAGAAGTTGGAGAAACTGTTCTGTTGACAGTGCTGATGTTCATGGCCAGACAGATCTAAGCCTGACCATGCAAGATGATGGAACAGTCATGGTGGATATTGTGGAGGTCTGAAAGGGAGAACAAGTGGAACCACCTGTTGAGGTATTGGGAGATATAAAAGGCCGAGATGACTTGACTGAACAACAGAAGCAAGGTGTTAGGGCGCTCCTGCAAAGGTGGGTCAGAGTGTTTGCCCTCCATGAGGAGTATTTTGGGCATACTGATGTGGTGCAGCACCAAATCCAAACTGGTGACGCACCCCCAGTAAGGGAAAAATATCACCCACTACCACCTATGATGTACCAAGAAATGCGTGCCCTGCTAGCTGATATGTTGGAAAAGAAGGTTATTCAGCCAAGCTCTAGCCCTTGGGCTGCGCCCAATATGATGGTCCATAAGAAGGATTGCAGTTGGTTCTTTTGCGTTGACTATCGTAAATTGAATTCCCTAACTCATAAAGATGCCTTCCCGCTCCCCCGTATAGAGGAGACCCTAACCTCCTTGACTCAAGCCTCTTGGTTCACTACACTCGAGTTAGCTAGTGGTTATTGGCAGGTTGGAGTCGACCCCCGAGACCAACCCAAGACTGCCTTCACCACTCCACTAGGTCTATACGAGTTTCAGAGGATGCCATTTGGCCTCTGCAATGTGCTTGCGATATTCCAGCGGCTTATGCAGCAATGCTTGAGTGGGCAAATCGTTGACTCTGTACTCATTTATTTGGATGATATTATTGTTTATTCCACAGACTTTTCCTCCCATTTATGGCATCTGGAGGCTGTCTTTGAGCGACTGCAACATCATGGGCTCAAGCTGAGAGTAGATAAGTGTCAGCTGTTATGGAGAGAAGTAAGGTTCCTGGGCCATGTGGTCACTGGAAAGGGAGTGAAACCAGACCCAACCAAGGTCACTGCTGTGACTGAATGGCCGGCCCCGACTACAATCAAAGTGGTACATGCTTTCCTGGGCTTAGCAGGTTATTATCACCGTTTTATTGCTAATTTTGCAAAGATAGCATGCCCCTTGAATGCCCTCCTAGATGGGGCCCCCGCAGATAAGAGAACAGGATCTCGGCAGATCTCTTGGTCTGAGGAGTGTCAACAAGCCTTTGATCATCTAAAAACGGCTTTAACTGAGGCCCCTATCTTGGCATATGCTAACTATGCAGAACCTTTTGTGTTATACATGGACGTGACCAATGCTGGTCTTGGAGCTGTCTTAGCCCAGTTACACAATGGGCGTGAGCAAGTTGTGGCCTATGCCAGCAGGAGCCTGCATCCTAGTGAGAAGAATGATGCCAACTACAGCTCCTTCAAATTGGAATTGCTAGCTTTAAAATGGGCCATAGTAGAAACATTTAAAGATTAATTGATGGGGGCCAAGGTGATTGTTTATACTGACAATAATGACAAAGGTGGGTAGCCCAACTAGCTGCCTTCGACTACCATGTGAAGTATCGTTCTGGTAGGGAAAATGCTAATGCATATGCCCTTTCCAGAGTACCTGTTGAAGCTTCTTTAGGTGCTGATTTGAATAATTTAGTGGCTGTGGCAGATGTACATTCGACAGAAGGGCAGTCGATGGATGTCTGGGGAGCTAAACAGCTTGAGGACAAGGATTTGGACCAAGTGCGGAGGTATGTGGAAAGTGGGAAGTTTCCAATGGGGCTTCGGAAAGTTTCCGAATTACTGACTAAAACACCCATGAAGACCGCTTCCAGATTGTCTGCCCTGCTCAACAGTGTAAAGAGGTGTGGGAGAAACATCATAAAGCTGTTGGAAATTTGGGAGTAGAAAGGACCATAAGTTGCTTACGTCTACACTGCTTTTGGCCAGGTATGCAGACTCCGGTCCAACAGTACCACTCCTTGTGTCCCGGTTGCAGACTCCACCAGACTCTCCTGAGCATGCTGCAAACTTTGGAGGATGAAAAGCAAAGCTGCCTGGCCTGAACATCTCCCTGCCGTTGTCCAAGCTTACAGTGCTACCTTACATAGCTCAACAGGGTATGCACCTTCATATCTGATGTTTGGACGTTATGTCAAATTGCCTGTGGATGTAGCCCTGGGTGTAGAGAGCTGGGACAGTTGGGTGGGTGAACATCACCAACACTTGTTGTATGCCTACTCTTTAACGGCTAAGTCTATGGGTCAGGCTGCAGAGCAGTATAAAAGGCAATATGACCGCAAGGCCAAGTCACTTCCGTTGACTCTCGGGGAACGTGTGTGGCGACGGAATAGGCGAGATGGGGGAAAGGGAAGCTTTGTGGCAAGTGGGATCCAGAGCCTTATGTAGTGGTAGAACAGTTTAATAAAGAGGGTTTAATGTATTGTGTTAAATCTGAGCGTACAGGGAAAGAGAGGGTTCTGCATAGAAATTCTCTTAAACCTTGTATCAGTCCACCCAAAGGTGCCCTCGCATTGCACCCTGAGCTGCCAGTACCTTCTGTTTGTGAACCCCAATCCCTGATGTATGTACCATGGGTAGACCCTCTTGTTCCAGATGACCCAAATAATGATGTGGCCCCTAGGAGGTCTGTCCGTTCCAATATGGGCCAGCCCCCAGTGAGATATAGAGACACTTAGACACTTGGATACCTATGGTTAAGGAATGCTAATGTAAAAAGTGAGGGGAAGGACAGTAGTATATATCTGGTTGTCAGGGACTGCCAACGTTAAAGAGTGGGGGGATGTCATATGGAGGGATTGTAATTTATTTGTTTTGGGTGCTGTGTTTTCCGTGTGTGTATTTGGCACTGATTGTTTTTCCCTTTTTTTTCCTCTTGATGTGGTGTTATTATTCGAAGCCCGAAGTTGTTGATGTACCGGTCCAGTTATCAACTCGGTGGCTGCTGTGTCTTCGCCTTCTCTGCTAGGCTAAGATTGCTGCCAATCCTTGCTGTGCTGTCCAGAGTCTACCTCATCCGTCCTGTCCCGGTGGTGGGTGGAGTGCTGTCCAACAGGACTGGGAGTCAGATTCGTCTGCTCCCAGTTTATTGGTGAGTGACACCCTGTGTTAAGTTATGTTGCGTTGTTCCATCCGAAGTTAAGATCCAGCTTGACCTAAATTGGAGAGTTCCAGTCTGTCTACCATAGTCATAATTTAGATATAAATATATAGGTTGTGTACATTTACGAATTGCAGTGATTTGTTGTATATTGCACGTGTGTATTTCTATTGTGGTGTTGTGCTATGCTGTGTTTATTATCTACTGTGGAGATACTGGTGGTTTCCTTTTTGTGATTGACAGGTGGCCGCTGCGTAGACGCCACTGTTAGGCGAGAGATGGACTTGTGTTAAGGAATTGCTGATGGACTTCCAATGGATTTTGGAGTGTTTTATCCTGTTCAGCTTTTAAGCTTGAGTGAGAGTGTGTATGATGTACTCTTTTTCTATTTTATTGTTGTAATTCAAGATCATAATAAATATATTTTTATATTGAACTGTTGTCTGGGTATATCTGTTGTGTTGCTCCCACCAAACTAAAAGAACTTGCAAATAAAAGATAAGGCTACTTTTATTTAGAGTCCCAGCTCTTTAATTGGGTGGCGTAGTCGAACTACATTTAATTTGGGCCACAAACTCCCACCTCTTCTGTGGATTTTATTGTTCTGGGTCTGAATTCGGAAATCTCCAAGGTGAATGTTATGACAAAACACTTCTAGAAAAAAGGGTTCATTGGGGTTCTATATAGAACCATAGGGTTCTTTACTCAACTCCAAATGCTAAAAAGGTTATATAATGACAAGAAAGAACCCTTTTGGCACAAAGTTTCTTTAGGCTATTATTTATTCATATATTACATTATTCTGCAATATTTTGTACAACCCAAATTCCGGAAAAGTTGGGACGTTTTTTAAATTTTAATAAAAGTAAAACTAAAAGACTTTCAAATCACATGAGCCAATATTTTATTCACAATAGAACATAGATAACATAGCAAATGTTTAAACTGAGAAAGTTTACAATTTTATGCACAAAATGAGCTCATTTCAATTTTGATTTCTGCTACAGGTCTCAAAATAGTTGGGACGGGGCATGTTTACCATGGTGTAGCATCTCCTTTTCTTTTCAAAACAGTTTGAAGACGTCTGGGCATTGAGGCTATGAGTTGCTGGAGTTTTGCTGTTGGAATTTGGTCCCATTCTTGCCTTATATAGATTTCCAGCTGCTGAAGAGTTCGTGGTCGTCTTTGACGTATTTTTCATTTAATGATGCGCCAAATGTTCTCTATAGGTGAAAGATCTGGACTGCAGGCAGGCCAGGTTAGCACCTGGACTCTTCTACGACGAAGCCATGCTGTTCTTATAGCTGCAGTATGTGGTTTTGCATTGTCCTGCTGAAATAAACAAGACCTTCCCTGAAATAGACGTTGTTTGGAGGGAAGCATATGTTGCTCTAAAACCTTTATATACCTTTCAGCATTCACAGAGCCTTCCAAAACATGCAAGCTGCTCATACCGTATGCACTTATGCACCCCCATACCATCAGAGATGCTGGCTTTTGAACTGAACGCTGATAACATGCTGGAAGGTCTCCCTCCTCTTTAGCACGGAGGACACGGCGTCCGTGATTTCCAACAAGAATGTCAAATTTGGACTCGTCTGACCATAAAACACTATTCCACTTTGAAATTGTCCATTTTAAATGAGCCTTGGCCCACAGGACACGACGGCGCTTCTGGACCATGTTCACATATGGCTTCTTTTTTGCATGATAGAGCTTTAGTTGGCATCTGCTGATGGCACGGCGGATTGTGTTTACCGACAGTGGTTTCTGAAAGTATTCCTGGGCCCATTTAGTAATGTCATTGACACAATCATGCCGATGAGTGATGCAGTGTCGTCTGAGAGCCCGAAGACCACGGGCATCCAATAATGGTCTCCGGCCTTGTCCCTTACGCACAGAGATTTCTCCAGTTTCTCTGAATCTTTTGATGATGTTATGCACTGTAGATGATGAGATTTGCAAAGCCTTTGCAATTTGACGTTGAGGAACATTGTTTTTAAAGTTTTCCACAATTTTTTTACGCAGTCTTTCACAGATTGGAGAGCCTCTGCCCATCTTTACTTCTGAGAGACTCTGCTTCTCTAAGACAAAGCTTTTATAGCTAATCATGTTACAGACCTGATATCAATTAACTTAATTAATCACTAGATGTTCTCCCAGCTGAATCTTTTCAAAACTGCTTGCTTTTTTAGCCATTTGTTGCCCCCGTGCCAACTTTTTCGAGACCTGTAGCAGGCATTAAATTTTAAATGAGCTAATTAAGTGGATAAAAGTGTAAAATTTCTCAGTTTAAACATTTGCTACGTTATCTATGTTCTATTGTGAATAAAATATTGGCTCATGTGATTTGAAATTCCTTTAGTTTTCATTTTATTAAAATGTTAAAAACGTCCCAACTTTTCCGGAATTCGGGTTGTATTTGTAATTCAATTATTGTTTGTAGTAACTTAATATCACATTTTAATCATGCTGATTTTTGGAGAAAAACTGAAATGGCACTCTTCGTGTGATATTGATTAATTACATAAAGTTATATAAATATATATATTTTCTAATACCCATATGAATTTTGTGATCATTCACATGCATTCATAAATGCATTTTAATACACCGAATAATGCAGTGAAAGAACGCAGTCAAAATGCACGCGCGCCACACGCACTTACTAGACTTCATCATGTAACTTTACATTAGCCTAGATGCGTGCACTTTTTAGGCACGATTTGTTTAGTTTTTGAATATACTTGATACTGTTAAAAGGCATCATTAAAACAAAAAATACAAGTTCACGTATCACACCTAAACAAGCCTGGAAAACGTAATTAGAAATAGCTACTAAATTAGTTCTAAATGCCTATCCATATACAGCTATGAATCGTGAACTCCAAACTGACTCAAATGATTTGCGAACCTGCTCCAAACTTCCAAACTGACTCAAATGATTCGCGAACCAGCTCCGAACTCCCGAACTGACTCAAATGATTCACACTCCGAACTCCCAAACTGACTCAAATGATTCGCGAACCCATTTTGAACTCCCGAACTGATTCAAATGATTCGCCATCCCGCTCCAAACTCCCGAACTGACTCAAATGATTCGCGAACCCGCTACGAACTCCCGAACTGATTCAAATGATTCGCCATCCCGCTCCAAACTCCCGAACTGACTCAAATCATTCGCGAACCCGCTCCAAACTCTCGAACTGATTCAAATGATCCGCGAAGCCGCTCCGAGTTCCCGAACTGACTCAAATGATTCGCGAACCCGCTACGAACTCCCGAACTGATTCAAATGATTCGCGATCCCGCTCTGAACCCCAAACTGACTCAAATGATTCGCGAACCTGCTCCAAACTTCCAAACTGACTCAAATGATTCGCGAACCCGCTCCGAACTCCCAAACTGACTCAAATGATTCGCGAACCCGCTCCGAACTCCCAAACTGATTAAAATGATTCACGCTCCGAACTCCCGAACTGACTCAAATGATTAACGCTCCGAACTGCCAAACTGACCCAAATGATTCATGCTCCGAACTCCCAAATTGACTCAAATGATTCGCGAACCCGCTCCGAAATCCCGAACTGACTCAAATGATTCGCGAACCCGCTCCGAACTCCCAAACTGACTCAAATG